>NC_081407.1:425404820-425734106 GCF_030272615.1 Cryptomeria japonica
CTGCAGCCTATTTGGTTTTGGTATCAATTTGGTTGTCTTGATTCTTAAACTTTTAGAGTCTTCGTTGTAAAGGGTTTTAGGGTCCCTTCAAAACCTATTTTTTCCTTAATCCCAAACACTCAAGTAAACTCAATTAAAATATAAGTAAATAAATTCTAAAAAACAATAAATAATAATTAATCTCTAAATAAAAAAATAAACCAAATGTTAAATAAATTAATCAATTAAAAATTAATCAAATCAATAAATATTAAATAATCACACATCCCTAAATATGAATAATCATAGACTCACATCACCTTACACCAACAAAGGGGACGATCAACAACTCAAGACTCTAACACCAACTTGTGTCATGGTGCAACTAAAAAGGTATAAAACTTAAACCTAGAGTGTGTGAGGGAAACTATGTCATCTCCAACAAATTTCCATTGGGATAGAGACATGCTCAAACCTATGACGCCAGGTGGAGTCGATGTCTAGTACCTGCAACCCTGGATCCAACACTAAACACAACATATACAATACATATACATCATAATAATCAGACATGTGATAGAGAATCACGATGACATATCCTGCTCGCTATGAGTGATATGACATCGTCTCTACTAACGAAGATAGTCACACAATATAACATGAAAACATCACATAAAATCATGATCATGAAATAGGGTTAGTTCCATCATAGCATCATAAGTCATATAGTCCACATGAGAAATGAACACATATATGTCCATAAATCATGGTGATACTACATGCTAACATCTAGAAGAACCATCAAATGACATATATCATATAGTATGTCTAACATCATCAGTCATATAAATCTCCAAGCATGATGAGTCATAACATATAACATAAAACCATATAGAGTAACTAGCATCATCGATACCATCTAAGATAGCAATAGAGTCATAAATAACCATCTAAGTATCCACGATACGTCTATCAATATGAAAATCAAAGTTCAAGTCCAGGAGGGACACTACAAATCATGTGAATAATGAAGACCATATGTGAGATTAGGTGAAAAATAAAGAACACAAATATTTACCAATTTTTAGTGTCTACACATACATCTACAACAAAATCACATACATCTATCCTTTACCAAACAAATATTAATGGACGACACACCTCTCTATATGCACCTGCTTCCCAATATCAACCTCTATTGGAAAATAATAATGAACTCACACACTTCACCCATAGATCCTGGTGCCAAATTGTCTCACATTCGATACTCTATCTCCATGCTCAGGGACATTGGCTTTGATACTATTGGTGACAGGGACTCCCCATACACACCCAAACACATGATCTATTATACTATATGAAGGGTTACTCCTCTAGTGATTAATATAAGCCACTTAGGCTTTATAACTTTGGAAAATGGAGATATATGCTACTCTTCTACACCCCTTAGCTACTAATCCTTTTTATATTTGAAGAGAAGAACTGAACTTCAAATGAATAATCTCTATCCCAAGCCTCCCTTTTATAGAATTATTATGTCTCTTTAAAATCCCACTCCTCCTCTTGATGAACAACACATGGCTAGTAGATGACCTTTTAACTTCTCCATGAGGGCTTCTAAAGATGTATCTTTTCAATTTTCCAAAGTGGGAACCTAAATAGGTGTATTTTCCCATTTTTTATGTAACCACTCAATACATATGAGTGCATGACTCTTCTCCTTCCCCATTTCCATGCCAATAGGTGTATTTTAACGATTTAGCATTATAAATGACAAGGAAATGTGTCCCCTCATGAAAATTACAATTGCCTTTACACATAGGCTACAAATATTAAATAATTTTAACCCCCTTTGTCCTTTTAAGACTTTCCTAGGTACATGAAGACCTATAGATACTTGCATTTATCTTTAAACACATAATGTTAACATTAAATTAAAATAACAATATTTTTGAGTGATGCAGGATCACCCTACACCCCTGGAAGCTTCTCCATCATTATGCTAGATAAGCTTGCATAGAGGAAGCTAAATAAAATAGGATTTTTTTTGGAGTGATGCATTATCACTTGAGGCTTGGGATGCCTTTGCATAATTCTCTAGATCATTAAAAAATGAAATATTCGTATCTACCATATCTTCCACAAGGAGATCAATCTCCCTTGTGGATTCAATTACAAGATTTCTATTTTTGTTATTCCCAAGTTGCACAACAAAAGGATATTAATATTTTAACGCCTTGGAAATCTTCATAAATTATGTTTTTAGGATCTATTGAAATGATTACAAGGTTTATTGAAATATAATGAATCAGGTATTGGTTTTAACATTGTTACATTTTCAACACTAGAGAGTTGAGAAATTTATGTGAGGGTAGGAAAGAACCACCATGACTATCTTAGAACTTGATGTAAGTTTTTTTAGTACACCTAGATCCATTGTGATTGAACTCATGTTACTTGAATTTTTGAGTTAAGGTTTCACAATGGTTACAAACCATATGTGAGTGATTGAATGAAGGGAAACTAAGTCTTAAAACACAAGCAAATAATTATGGTTAGTTTTTTACAAATGTACTATGGAACTATTGAGAACTACAAAATTAGTCACGTGATTTATGTGTATTCCATATGTTTTTCAATAATTTTTAATCTATGCAACATTATTATTGAATTTTATAAAAACATGACTAATATTTTATTGTAGACTCAATTTTTTTCTTATATTATCAAATAGTTGCATTTAACAACCAAATATATAGGTTATGTTACTTCTTATTACATCCAAATATTTTACTCAACAACCACATTAATTCATAGATGTTCCATAATTGCAAATGCTTCAATTTGACAATTATGTGTAGATTTAATATTTATTTATTGACATTTAGTCTTACCCTATTAGTAATATTTACTAATAAATAATAAATATTAAATGATGTGTAAATTTTTTAAAAGTATATATTTTTAATAATTATATAATTAATTGATTCACAATAAAAGATCTACTACTTGAAGAAAGCACACATTATGGGATGGAAGCCCTTGAGTTAGTCCTAGGCCAAAATCAATACAAATTGTGTTTCTAAAGGTAATCCAAGTCCTATCAGAGTTGGAGATCTTTGTTGCAAAATAAAAGGAAATCTCATTTTTAGTTTTAATTGAACAATCTATCTAAGACTGAGTTTTGTGAAATCCTACCCTTGCCATTTCCCAATCAATGATAAATTTTTCCTTTATTCTTCTTAAAAAAAATATTAAGAAACTAGAAGCTCACGCAAGTAATGAACTATTTAAAGTTTATTTCAAAAAATCACAAAGAGTAAATTGCATTAGTGGAACACTTCATGCCAATAATAAAGATACAAAAATTATACCTAAGCACATTCCCTTTTTGAGGTAATTAAAAGTAATTGAAAGATATAAAAATTATACTTAAGCACATTCCCTTTTTGAGCTAATTAAAAGTGGTTTGGTAATTGAGATGATATTCAGAGATGAAAATAGAAGTGTTCTTAAAATTTCAAAAAGATACTTGTCAATATGAACAACATGCATTATCTAATTAGTTCATTTTCTAACTAGATTTTCTCTTAGGAACTATTTGTACAAGATTAAATTTACTTTGATATTTTTTCACATTATCCTGTATTGATTATTTTTAAAGTCTCTTAGATGGTATATCCTATATATATTCACCTATAGTTCATTTGTAATCACTTATTTAGATTTTCTTTTAATTTCTTGTTGAATATAATATAGTTTATTCTTTCAATTTTGAATTTCTATTCTTGCTTTCCTTCAATCATATATACTTTAGGTGGTCTCACAACCAAATAATATACGGTATCAATGTAGATTATGAGTTTTGGGATAGTATTTTTTAGGAAATCTAGGAGTGTACAACTAGTTTTTTTCTTGAAGAATAGAGCATGCTCTTTTCTTTCATCCCTGATAATGTGGATAATAAAAAAAGTGTGAAATTTTTGTAGTTTCTATGGGGTTCTTTTCTCCAACCTTGTTAAATTTGTAAGTACTTTGGAGCTTCCTAGAGAAATTCTAATATCACTATCAAGTTAGGAGAAATCAAGATTGTTAGATTTTCCTTTTAGTTCATCCTAGTTGGATGCTAAAGGATAGATCTACCAAGGTTTGAAGCAAGATTTTTCTTGCCTAATATAATATGTAATTATCATTTCACAGTATTTTAAGTCTAAATCAACCTCACCATTATGATCAAACAACTTAAAAACATAAAGATCAATTGTCAAATCATCAAATTTAAAGTTAGGATATTTTGAGACTAATTTTTTCCACTCTGAAGCTGTGTGAATTCCCATCTAGTACAACAATACAATTTTTTTTTTTATTATGCAATGTCACCACTATGCTCACTAAAGTAGCAACATACAACTAATGCTCTATCTCTACACAACTTATTGCATTGTTACCATTGGTGAGTAGCCTTACATGCCACCTCCACAAACACTACCAATGCACGACCATGTAACTTTTCTGTTGGCAGCCAAATTTGATGAAGCCAATGAGGTTACACCCCTAGTTTGGCATCTCAATATATTCTACGAATATTCCAACAACAAAATCACACTCTCTACCTAGGGTGAATTTGTGCCATAAAAATAGAAATTGTTTATTCAAAATTTGAGTGATTTTTCACATCGAAGATAATTTTTTATGAATCAAAACATTTTTTTGACATGTTGTACTTGAACGAAATATTTTAGTATAATCTCAAAATATTCTTTAATGACATCAATGACCTATTGAAATTTTTGCCTTCTGACCATTATAGCTTTTGATTTTGTAGTTCAACTTTTAAGGCCAATAGTTTGAGCTTTTAAACTCTATTTTTTAAGAATTTTTTTTATTTTATTTGAGCTATTTTTTCTTACTCTACACACTTGTGTAGATATTCTCTATGTTTGATGCAAATAAAGTTTAGAAATTTTAATATATCACAAGTGTTCTTGAACAATTCTCATTTCGGGAACTTTCAATTTGTGTTCAAACTCATAGAAGATTTTTGTAGGTGCATTATTTTTAAAAAGTACATATTTTTTTTATGTGCTTCACAATGGTTTTATCAAATTATACTCTTTATAATAAAAAATTGCGCTTCTAACAAAAGGCCTAATTTTGGAGAATGTAAGAATTAAAAGAAAGTCTTTTTTTGGAATTTTTTATTCATGGCAATTGTAATTGCATTAGTTATAAAGTATCAAATCATATTTTCTCAGGAGGTTCTTTGATTGAGTTAATTTAGAGATTTTTTTGGTATGCTTTGTGCTTATACGTATTTGTATACATGTGCTCTACTTTATCCTTCATAACGATTTACTTTAAGCTTCCATTGTTAACTCCATACAACCATTCAACATGACATCAAAATAAATGGAGCACCTTCGTGCAACAAAGGTATACTCTAGATATTGAACAAAAGGTAGCTAAACCCACAAATGCTAAGTGAAGCATATAATGGATGCTTCTCTTGATCTTATGTTTTAAACTAAATCTTGTACTAACTTACATGAAGCTAGAAAAAGTAATATCTTTGTATGGTAAATTGATGAAGTCCAAGGCTATCAAATTGACACTAAATTCATGAGCCTTGATTTATAATATTTTGATAACATCCATGATTACATCACAAAGCTCTATGATTGTAGAGAATAATGAAAAGTATGTGCCATCAAGAAAAAAGGACGTTCAATTGGTATTTAGTAGCCTCAACAAATTTCACCCCAAATAGGCAAATTTTGTTTCTAGCATTCATACTCATAGGTTGATTATGGCATCGTATATAGTATTATTTTATTCATATCCTTCTCAAAGATGTTGATGCATGAAAAGGGGAAACTACACTCCATGGATCTCCTAAATCCATCACAATATCAAGCTTTATACAAAGGTTAGCCAAAGGGACATAAAGAGTTGATTCATTCTAACAAGAAATTAATAGGTCCATGAAGAAGTCTAAAAAATAATATGCACAATCCTTATCTAATTCAAAAGAAGACTCCAAATCCTCTTTATCTAAGGGGAATTTAGATAAGAAGGAAAGAATGAAACTTGTAGCTTCTATAAGAAGGTTATTCATGAGGAAAATTAATGTCATGAGAAGAAAATTGATGATTAAAAGAATATTTTAAAACAATCAAGATTAATCTACCCTCTTTTGTTGTACAGTCTTCCACTTCTTTCAAATTGGGTAAAGGGAAAGAAAATTCTCTTGTTTCTTCAATATATTCTTCTCAATAGTGGGTTCTTGGCTTAGGTGCTTTTCAATACATGGGGTTTGACATACATTTTTTTTTAAAGTTTTGTTGGAACCATGTTTCATGCCTCACATTCTCATTTGGGATGATTTTCAGTCTAGAAGTGGCATATTTGAGGATTTTCTTTGTGTGCCTCACTCAACATTTAGCATTCTATCCACACATAAAATTGTTCATTTCTAAAATGGCAGGTTAAATTTATGTTCTATATTCTCTTAATATCAAGGATCTTGAAGATAATGCTCCTATCACAATGGGAAAGGTCAACCATAACTCTCAACTTTATTATTTATCTCACTTCATACCTAATGATCCCATTATAATATTTCTCACCTAGTTAGATTCTATGAGAAAATATGGCATGAATGATTCAAACATCTCAACTACTGGTAACTTTAATTTCTTAATAAGTAGGACATAGTCATAAGTTTTCCTTGGATCATTTTTGCCAATGGTGTTTCTTTAGGTTGTGCCTTGGGAAAGCATTATAAGGACAAGTTTGAAAAAGGGAAGGCTTGGAGGGCTTCAAAAGTCCCTAGGCTAGTTCACATTGACATGGTTGGTCCCTTTTCATCCTTTTCTTTCAACAAGGATCTCTATTTGTCCACCTTCATTGACAACTATTCCAAATACACATAAGGATACTATAAAGGAAAGCATTATTTTGTATCTATAAAGGAAAGCATTATTTTGTATCTAGACATATACAAGAAGGTTTTTATTGAATTTGTAGATGTTCTATATCTAGACATATACAAGAAGGTTTTTATTGAATTTGTAGAAGTTCTACCTAATGATTTGTACTTAAGATTAGAAGCAAAGAGAATGTTAGTTATGGAACTTGATAAGAAATTGAAGGTAGAAGCTCTATTAGCTATGCATCCTGTTAATTCCAAGAAGGAAATTGATGATATTATATCTGAAGCCAATAGAACTATTTTTGTGAGTGGTCACCGACAAGTTAGCCTTATGGCCGACAGAGTGAAAGAAATTGTAGATGAAACGACTGATAAATGGGACATATTTTTTGTTGAGAGAGAGAAGAAATAAGAGAAAGACAGACAAAAGATGGATAAGTCATTTACTAAGATATATTAGAAGACAGATAAGGGTAAGAGTAAGATTAGCAATATACCAGATATTACAGTTAAAGACAATCTACCTCCACCAGCACAGGACACCCCACCAATAATCTCAGAGGCACTGACACAAACAGATAGTCATCCTGAAGAAGAGAAGTCAGAGGAAGTAACAAAAGATGACATTAATCTGGAGTCTGACATTCTTTTTACCATGAATGTGGACACTCAAGATATCAATATTGTATTCGATAATGAAACTGCAGAGGTAAAGAAAGTTGAAGCTACAAATGATGTGATCTTTGAGTCACCAGTGAACACTATTGACTCTCAGCTTAACATTGAAATACGAGCAGAAGCAGAAGTAGAAAAGGGACATGAATAGAATATATCTGAACTGGCAGATAGTAATACAAATAGTAAGGTTGAAAATAAGAATGAGGATAATAATGAAGATAAGAAGGAAGAAAAAGTGGATAAAGAAGAGGTTACGGATGGAAGCAATGAAGCAGAAGTGGTTAAGATAACTGTGCAGACATCCAAAAAACAAAAGAAACCAATTGCAGAACCAAGCATTCCGCCTAGCACCTCTACTATGTATTATAGACCAACGAATGTTACAGATGTACTTTTAGATTCAATAAAGAGGACTACAGAATGCAATGCCTTAGCATTTAAGGCCATTGATGATACTTTACCAATTTTGCAAATGATTGCACTGGCATGTAAAGTTGATCATATTGATGGATCTATAGGTAAATTGGACGCATTGTCCAAATTCATTCCTTCTAACATTCAAATTGTGGATAAAATAAATGAAGAGACTGTTAAGGAAAGAGTGAATAAGGAGAAAGATGAATTCTTTGACAGGATAATAAAAGATTGTACAGGACAAATTAATTCTTTGTCACCGGCACTAAATTCCACCATTTTGGAATACAAAGAGTTGTAAAGGGAAGCATGTAAGCCTCACCATTTAACAAAGGATATTGATAAGGAAATAAGGAAAACACATAAGGAAAACACATAAGGAAATTGATGATATAGATGATAATATGATTGGTTCTTCAGAACTTACTTCAGTTTTGGATCAAGAAATGGAAACCTATGAATAGAAGATTGAGAAATTAGAAAGAGAGAAGGCAAGGTTGAGAATGAAAACCCGGGAGTTGAAGAACAAGCTTGGTCCTAGATTGGACAACTTATTAACACACGAGAATGATCTGTCTAAATCATCTATTCAAGATGACAGATCACTGGAGAAACAAATACATTATCTCATTGGTATGATTCGACAGACTGAGACCATAATTTCTGACAATACAAAGTTTTTGCAAGGTCTTAACTTAGTTTTGGCAGACATTTTCTAGATTGTACATAACCGGTTATAGGTTTCTACGTAAATTTTGAATTCTTTAATTCTTTTGACATCCTTTGTCATTGATGTCAAAGGGGGAGTAGTGGTTTATGAGAAAAATGTACAAAAGGAGATCATTTGCTTGGAGGGAGCACACTCAGGTTTTGGACTTCAAATTTTGGATATTAGTTTTTGGATTTTTCTCATGAGTGTTGCCATTAATGCCAAAGGGGGAGATTGTTGGCATCATACACTCAGATGAGAATAGTTGATGTTGTCATTGATGGCAACCAATTGGTAACATGGTTCACAGGTTACACCAGCAACAGACATCATCAACCGGCACTGGCAGGCACTACAAGTTTATTCACACCGACATGTAGTCTACATCGACAACAGATTATACCAGCACTCTAAGCTGACTTGAAATAATATTGTTTTGTATTGTAATTATATTTGTTGAGATCTTGTAGGTCATTTTGAAATGTAATTAGGTAATATAAGGAATCGATATATGAGATGTGATAGGTTATGATAGAAAATGAACTGTATATGTATTTTGATGTAATTATCCTATGAGCGAATAAGAGCAGAGCAGAGCAAAGCAAGGTTTATGGCAGAGGTATCTGACGATTATTTATTTAAGATGCAATAGGTATACTTTTCTTTTATTTTTAGGTGGAATACGAACTCGGATCACTACAAACAGATAAATTTTGTAACAACTTCCACTTAGGTATATATTGTTAAAAT
Source organism: Cryptomeria japonica (assembly GCF_030272615.1). NCBI lineage: Eukaryota > Viridiplantae > Streptophyta > Pinopsida > Cupressales > Cupressaceae > Cryptomeria > Cryptomeria japonica. The sequence goes on from NC_081407.1 coordinate 425,414,282, forward strand.
TTAGTGCTTCCTCGCTAGATCTTAATACAAATCTTACTGTTTGGAAAGTGGGTAGCTGAGTAATCAATAGGCGATTTTAGGCAACCACGATAGAGGGTGAAAGATTGGGTCATAGCAATTTGGTTAGTTATTTACTGTCTAGGAAAGTAAGTAGTTGTAAACAGTTAAAGATTATATTTTATCAAAATTTCTCTTTTTTGCAAAATAAAATAAGCTTTTTTTTGTTGCCAAGTGAGTAGCTATGCTACACTGAAAAACTGATTTTTCAAACAAACCTAGAAGTTGAACTTTATAACTTGGTAGCTTATGGAGTTGTGTATGAAAACAAAACAATTAAACCGCATAACCAATGCTTTCACTTAACATAATGATCATAACTGTTTTAACATGAGTGGAAGCCAATTTGTATTCTCAGACCAGTTACGTAATTTCATGAAGATCGTTTTTATATATATATAATGAAAAACTCGTCTATGTCAGATGTGTGGTTGTGCATTAATATAAGGTGTCAAGATATTAATAATAGCCATTGTACGAGTGGTGGAGTGGTAAGGCCTTTAAATTTTATAACTCACGAGTTGAGCATTCAAACCCCACCTTCATTCCACGTGAGAAGAGACATAGAGCTTTTATTAGTATGCTTAAAATATGTTACATAGCATAAATAAGAAGTCTTTAAACTTTTTACCTTTCAAAAAAACTTTTAGTTGCTTGCAAAGTAAAATATTTAAATCAACTTTCTCTTTTTTTTTTAAAATAATGATTTTCCTTTTAGTAAATAAAGAAATGCATTAGACGGTTAATCTTTTGAATAAATATGCATGGTTAATCTTTGAGTAGTAACTATCTATATAATTTTTAGTCTCTACTAATTTAAAATGTTACTATGTATATATAAAATGTTTACTATGTTCACTATGTTTAATTAGCTTTTAGTTGTACTTGAAGAAATATGTTTTATAGAGTTTTATCTTTCAAATAATAAAGTCTTTTAGTATTAATTGAAAAACAAAAGTAACTAGATCATTTTCATTTCAATAGGATTGTTTTCAAAAGAGGAAGAAGTACCCTTCAAATATATATAGCTAATCAATTTATAGTTTCTACTAAGTAAATAGTATAATACAAGTCATTAAATTCTGGTGTAGATAATTCATTTTAAAATAGTGAATTGCATAGTTTCATTTTTTTCCAAGTATTTAAATTTGTTGCAAACTAGTTAGAGTATGCTAGCAATTATTTTTATTATTACATTGTTTTTCTTCCAAAAAAAATTTATCCTATGAGCAATTAAAATAATTTTGTATGAGATTCATTTACAAGTTTCACAATTTGTGTCCTAAAATTAATTTGTATTTAGGTTTTAAAATTTAATTATTAAATAGATATTGTTTTAAAAACAAATGTTATTCTTCAAGTAATCTGACTTATTATGATAGATTGATTGCTTAAGAAAATATTATTGTCCTCAAGTAGCTGGTGTATTATCATAGTTTTACTACGTAATTTGAGTTACTATAAACCGTTGAGGAGAAATAAGGGTCATTTGGAAGTTAAAATCCAAGGGGTGGGTAATCCCCCTTGGATCGATAATCTAAAAAGATAAATTTGAATGAATTTACATCTGCTCCGTTAAACCATAGAAAACCCCTTTAGGGTTTGATTGTGTAATTATTTTAAAAATTTATATTTCTTGATGGAAATTCAATGGGTGATAACAATTAAGGGTGAAGTATTTAATAGGAATTAGGACCTAGTTGTTTTTTAGGCCACAAGCATGAGGCCACCTTGAGCCTTTTTGCTATAGAGCTACCATTGTGGGTAGCAACTGCAGAGAAAATGTCTGGGACATTGAACCTTGAAAGGGTTTGCATACCCACCAAATAGTTTGCATTTAACCAGAGTTAGAAACTAGAACTACATATTTTACGCCTTGATCCCGTGCCAAAACGGGTATGTAGGAAGTCTAGGGATGGAGTTGTACCTTGTACTCAGGCATTCGGGGATGGGTATTAGGTTTTGGTTATGGGTGAGTAGTTGGTTCTCGAAGCTCCTTAGTCTTTTAATCAAATGGTGCAAATACTAATTGAAAGGTTAAAATTAATTCAATGGATACTCAGAAGGAATCCCGTATGGATTCGCTTGACTTCCCGAGGCTTTAGGCCGAATTTCAAGGCAGAACTCAAGCTTGTTTATATAATTATTTTTATACTCCTAAGGATGGCGACCTCAGTGCACTCCTAGTAGGGGAGTGTAGTCTTTAGAGAGTGGCTTAGGTCCCGAATGGTCTTGATGAGTCTAAAGTCTCTGGCCAGAGCATATTCTATTCTTATGAATAGATGCCTACCCCATTTGGGCAAATGCCTATCCCAAATTGGATAGATGAAACCTCTTGTCCCATATGAATAGATGCCTAACCCGTATGGATAGATGCCTAACCTATATGGTTAGATGCCTAGTCTCATATGGATAGATGCCTAACCCGTATGGTTAGATGCTCATCCCGGTTGGATCGATGCATATCCTGTTTGGATAGATGTACCTAGGTATGTGATTGAATCAAACACAATTAAGAATGATTAAGAATACGTAAATAAATAAATTTAAAAAAAAAATTAGTTGAGTTTTCCTTGGATTAAGTAGAGTGGGTTATTATAGAGATTGTTGGCATTATACACTCAGATGAGAATAGTTGATGTTGTCATTGATGGCAACCAATTGGTAACATGGTTCACAGGTTACACCGGCAACAGACATCATCTACCGACACCGACAGACACTGCAAGTTTATTCACATTGGCATCTAATCTAGACCGACAACAGATTATACCGACACTCTAAGCCGACTTGAAATAATATTGTTTTGTATTGTAATTATATTTGTATAGCCGACATGATGTATTGTAAAGAATCATATATGTATGAGATCTTGTAGGTCATTTTGAAATGTAATTAGGTAATGTAAGGAAGCGATGTATGAGATGTGATAGGTTATGATAGCAAATGAACTGTATATGCATTTTGATGTAATTATCCTATGAGCAAATAAGAGAAGAGCAGAGCGAATCAAGGTTTATGGCAAAGGTATCTAACAGAGCTTAAACCGTTATTGAATCCAGCATTGCAGATGCTATTTTGAGCAGTACATTTTTATTGGATTTAACCATCCAATTGTAGTCAGTGTGACTCCATTTTGTGTTGAGCAATGATCTCTAGGTTGTTGGCCTTCCTGCATGTGCAGGCCCCTATTGTACAAGTAACATTTATTCATATTGACTAGTGAGTAAATATTGTGGGTCACAAATCCCACTAAGGTTTTTCCCTTACTGGGTTTCCTCGCCAAAATTTTCGTGTTATGGTGTTCATTGATGCTTATACTTTTGTTTCTCTTTACTGTATTATTATTTGTTTACTGATATATTAATTTGGGTTATAAAGTTGCAAACAAGTCAAAATATTTCATCTACCAGTTAGACACCAATTCACCCCCGCCCTCTCAGTGTCTTTGGGACTGATCAAGTATCTAACAATTGGTATCAGAGCCTAGTCCTCTATTTACAGAAGCTTGAGGAAGATTCTAGAACCTGTACCGATGGAAAGTTTGAGACAACAGTTGGAAGGAGCTCTTGAAGATTTAGATGCAGAAAAATTGAAGAATATCAAACTGGAAGATGAACTTAGAACTGCTTGAGAATTCATCAAAGCACTTCAAGATAACCTGGTTATAGCAAAGAATAAGAGAAAATATTTACATGTGCAATTGAAAAATCAAGATGATAAAGAAAAGGAAACTCTCAGAGATATTGCAGAGAAATTGAAATAAGAGAACAGTAACATGAAGAATGAGATGCAAGATTTAACCATAAGATTATGCAAAGATATTGAAGATAGAAAGAGGAATGAAGAAGATTTGGTTGGAAGACTTAATGAAAGATTAGATGAATTTCTAAGGCTTAGTTATGAAAATGATATGCTTAAAACAGATTTGATTCACATGCAACATGACAAAGAGGAACTTATGAGATAAGTTAGCACTTTGGAAAGTGAGTTGGTCACTGCAAATGAATACAAAGACAAATTCAAGAATAGTTCACAGAAGCTTGATGATATACTGAAAATTCAGAAACCTGATGAAGAAACAATTGGACTTGGATTTGAACATGGAGAAAGTTCCGGGACTGCAAACAATCATGATCACAACAAACCGGTAAGGCAACCTAATGCTTATAAATTCAATGGGAAATGTTTTAATTGCAACAAATTTGGTCATAGAGCAAATCAGTGCAGATTTAGGAATAATCAGAATACAAACTCATCCATCGATCATCCATCGATCAATGTTCCAAATGCAATAAAAATGGTCATAACTCAGACAATTACAGAATGAATGTGAAATGCTATATTTGTGGCAGATTTGGACATTTATCTAATCAATGCAAAACTCAATCCGGTCAAGGTTATGGAAAATCTATTCAGAGAAACAATGTAACTTGTTATGCATGTAACAAGATAGGGCATATTGCAAAATTTTGTAGAAGCAAGAGTGTATTAGTGAACAACAAAGGATTGAACAACAAAGGCAAAGAAAAGGTAAATGAAATTAAGCAAGAATTCACTAAACAATGGATCAGGAAGAGAGATCAGAGGAATGATGAATCTATCTCTGCACCGATTGAACAAAGCAATCCTGCACCGACACGAGATTCTTCATCTAACTAAGGAATAATCCTTAGGGGAAAGGGAACTAATTGAAAATCATGCATTTATTCTCAGTTGGTGGTGAGAAGCTATAATTCTTCTTCACCAAAAGATATGTGGAGTTTTCACTTCACCGACAAAGCATTTATTGCGGTTGTAAGTTAACTTTTTGGTTATAAAGGAATTGTAACTTCTCATTTCAACTCACCAAAGCATTCAAGCATTCAAAGAAGAGAGAAATTGAGAAAAGGCATCCCAAAGGCAAAGCAAAAAAAAAAATTCAGAGCATTCAAGGATTTCTGAGCTAAAAGGTATTTATCTTACGTAATGGCTTCTTCATCCTCCATTCCTGAATTCGTTGCAAACCCTACCATTATGGAGAACATAAAACAACCTAGACCCATTTTCAAGATAATCCCTAAGATAGCAAAACCAAATGACTCCATTGGTGCATTTTTTAGAATCCCAAAGGGAGTCACGTTTGTTGAAGATCCTAGGGCATACATACATTGCTACATTGAAAGTTTAGGGTCTGAAGATTTAAAGAATATGTTCATAAATGTTATTGCTAACAACCAAGGTATAGTTAAACTAGAACACAAGATTGTTGAGGATTTAAGGTTCATTAACATCCTCCATATGCCAGAATTTTCAGATGAAACTGTACGTTATGTTCTTAGTAGGGTTCACGGTGAATTCATGTGGTTAGATTCACTTTTTAAAATCACTAAGCTATAAGGGTTGTTACTAGTTTACCCTCCACCGGCACTAGGCCTAACAAGAAAAATAAAATTCCAAACAAGGAAGTTATGAGCTTAACCGGAGCTACATTTGACAACAGGTCACTTAGGGTTAATGATATAAAAGATAACAATGTTAAATTTGCAAGTATGGTCATTGGATATAAAGTTGCTCATACTAACAGACTGAATTTTGTATCTAGTTTATGCATTCATAGTGCTCATGAGATGATCTTAAATAATGCTAAAATTGACATCTGTGAATGGTTAATGGATCAATTGCTAGAGAATTTGAGCAAGATAAAAGGAGATAAGAAGGGAAACTTTAAATTTGGAAATATGATTGTGAGTTTAATGCTTTACTTCTCAAAAGAGATTCCTGGTATTGGACATAAGGATTTTGCCTATGATATTTCTGTTCGAAAACAGATAAAGGAGGCAATTACCAACATGGGATCTGATAGTGACAAACTGTAAAAGATTATTTCAAGAATTTTTAAGCAAAAATGAGACTAAGGGAAAAGATTCCCCAAAGCATTGTTGATAAGTATGACAAACAAATATGCTTTGTGATCAAAAGAGATGAAATATGGATGGAGGCAGTTAGACCTAGAACTATCTGGATTACTGAGATGTGCTATGAGGTGGATTCACACATCTTGGATTCATATGCTAAAATACTCCTAGATGCTCCACCAGAACCAATAGAGGAAATATTTGGAAATGCTGAAACAATTGAGAAAGGTGTTGAAGTTAAGACGTAGAAGAAGATAAGAGACAAGGTAATGAAAGATGCTTCGACATTTGTTGAAATTGTTAAGAAAGGCTTATTGAAACTAGATCTGATGAAAGGTGTTGTTGAACAAGAAAGAAGAACAGAACAACAACCAGTAGCATATATCTCTCTTGTGGCTACCTCATCTGATTCTGACAATGATAGGGTAGCTGAATTCAAAAGAGTGGAAACAAAGAAAAGAAAACCCTCACCAACACCTGCTCCATCTCCTAAGAAATCAAGGACACTCAGAAAGAAGCAACAGGCTGTAAGAGAGCCTATTGGTCCTAAGAAGAAATCTGAACCAAAGGAACCAAATACTCTTTCACCGGAAGAGTTAGTCAATGAAATCACTCAAGATGGTAATCTTAGTAATGTAAATAAATTTTATCATTCTTTTAAGGATTCAGATAAGGATACTATAAAGGAAATCATTATTTTGTATCTAGACATATACAAGAAGGTTCTTATTGAAGTTGTAGATGTTCTACCTAATGATTTGTACTTAAGATTAGAAGCAAAGAGAATGTCTATTATGGAACTTGATAAGAAATTGAAGGTAGAAGCTCTATTAGCTGAGCATCCTATTATTTCCAAGCACGAAATTGATGACCTTATATCTGAAGCCAATAGAACTATTTTTGTGAGTGGTCACTGACAAGTTAGCCTTATAGCCGACAAAGTGAAAGAAATTGCAGATGAAACGACTGATAAATGGGACATATTTTTGTTGAGAGAGAGAAGAAAGAAGAGAAAGACAGACAAAAGATGGATAAGTCATCTATTAAGGTATATCAAAAGACATATAAGGGTAAGAGTAAGATTAACAGTATATCGAATATTATAGTTAAGGATAATCTACCTCCACTGGCATAGGACACCCCATCAATAATCTCATAGGCACCGGCACAAACAGATAGTCAGCCTAAAGAAGAGAAGGCAGAGGAAGTAACAAAACATGACATTAATTTGGAGTCGGACATTCTTTTTACCATGAATGTGGACACTTGGGATATCAATATTGTATTGGATAAGGAAACTACAGAGGTAAAGAAAGTTGAAGCTACAAATGATGTGATCTCTGAGTCACCGGTGAACATTGTTGACTCTCAGCTTAACACTGAAATACTGACAGAAGAAGAAGCAGAAGCAGAAGCAGAAAAGGGACATGAATAGAATATATCTGAACCGGCAGATAGTAATACAAATAGTAAGATAGAAAGTAAGGTTGAAAATAAGACTGAGGATAAGAATGAAGATAAGAAGGAAGAAAAAGTGGATAAAGAAGAGGTTAAGGATGGAAGCAAGCAAGTAGAAGTGGTTAAGATAACTATGCAGACATCCAGAAAACAAAAGTAACCAATTGCAAAACCAAGCACTCCACCTAGCACCTCTACTATGTATTATAGACCAATGAATGTTACAGATGTACTTTTAGATTCAATAAAGAGGATTATAGAATGCAATGCCTTAGCATTTAAGGCCATTGATGATACTTTACCAATTTTGCAAATGATTGCACCGACATGTAAAGTTGATCATATTGATGGATCTATAAGTAAATTGGACACATTGTCCATATTCATTGCTTCTAACATTCAAACTATGGATAAAATAAATGAAGAGACTATTAAGGAAAGAGTGAATAAAGAAAAAGATGAATTCTTTGACAGGACAATTAAAGACTGTACAAGACAGATTAATTCTTTGTTACCAGCACTAAATTCCACCATTCTTGAATACAAAGAGTTGTACAGGGAAGCATGTAAGCCTCACCATTTAACAAAGGATACTGTTAAGGAAATAAGGAAAACACAGAAGGAAATTGATGATATAGCTGATAATATGATTGGTTCTTTGGAACTTACTTCAGTTTTGGATCAGGAAATGGCAACCTATGAAGAGAAGATTGAGAAATTAGAAAGAGAGAAGGCAAGGTTGAGAATGAAAAACTAGGAGTTGAAGAACAAGCTTGGTCCTAAATTGGACAGCTTATTAAAACACTGGAATGAGTTGTCTAAAGCATCTATTCAAGGCGACAGATCACCAGAGAAACAAATGCATTATCTCACTGGTATGATCCAATAGACTAAGACCATAATTTCTGACAGTACTAAGTTTTTGCAAGGTCTTAACTTAGTTTTGGCAAACATTTTCCAGATTGTACATAACTGGTTACAAGTTTCTACATAAATTTTGAATTCTTTAAATCTTTTGACATCCTTTGTCATTGATGTCAAAGGGGGAGTGGTGGTGTATGAGAAAAATGTACAGAAGGAGATCATTTGCTCGGGGGGAGAACACTCAGGTTTTGGACATCAAATTTTGGATATTAGTTTTTGGATTTTTCTCATGAGTGTTGCCATTAATGCCAAAGGGGGAGATTGTTGGCATTATACACTCGAATGAGAATAGTTGATGTTGTCATTGATGGAAACCAATTGGTAACATGGTTCATAGGTTACATCGGCAACAAACATCATCTATCGGCACTAGCAAGCACTGCAAGTTCATTCACACTGGCATCCAGTCTACACCGACAACAGATTATACCAGCACTCTAAGCCGACTTGAAATAATATTGTTTTGTATTGTAATTATATTTGTATAGCCGACATGATGTATTGTAAAAACTCATATATGTATGAGATCTTGTAGGTCATTTTGAAATTTAATTAGGTAATGTAAGGAAGTGATATATGAGATGTGATAGGTTATGATAGCAAATGAACTGTATATGCATTTTGATGTAATTATCCTATGAGCGAATAAGAGTAGAGTAAAGTGAAGAAAGGTTTATGGCAGAGGTATCTGACAAAGCTTAAACCGGTACTGAATCCAACATTGCAGATGCTATTTTGAGCAGTACATTGTTATTGGATTTAACCATCCAATTGTAGTCAGTGTGACTCCATTTTATGTTGAGCACTGAGATCTAGGTTGTTGTCCTTCCTACATGTGCAGGCCCCTATTGTACAAGTAATCTTTATTCATATTGGCCAGTGAGTAAATATTGTGGGTCACAAATCCCACTAAGGTTTTTCCCGTACCAGGTTTCCTCACCAAAATATTTGTGTTATGGTGTGCATTGATGTTTATACTTTTGTTTCTCTTTACTATATTATTATTTTTTACCAGTATTATTAATTTGGTTTATAAAGTTGCAAACAAGTTAAAATCTTTCATCTATCGGTTAGACACTGATTCACCCCCCCCTCTTAGTGTCTTTGGGATTGATCAAGTATCTAACACATCTTTGTTGGATACCCTAATGGTGTCAAATTATATAGGCTTCTATATTTTGACACACATGAGCTCTTCATTGCATTTCAAGGTAATTTCTCTCAAATTATCATCTCATATTCATCTTTCCTTCACAAAAAAATTAGATGATAATAAGTTGAAGGATTTTCCTCCAAATTCTTCTACTCATAGGATTTTTTTTTTGGATTCAGCTCCCCCATCAATAAGTTCACATTTAGATATGAAAACTCCTCCTCCATCCCATTCCTCTTACATGCCTTGTTGGGCTTGATAAAAATTGAGTTTATAGAACCCTTGTTGGGAAGCATTCAAACACTAAGGTATTTTTCATTCTTACATTACCACAACTTTAGATCCATATCATTTCATGAATCTTTAGTCATTCCACAAGGGCCTCACTTAGTGAACTTGGGTTATATCACGTGCATTCATGGCATACTAAAGAATCACCTATTTGCAAAAAATATTGCCATAAACTCCTTTCTTGTCACCCCCTCCCAATACACAACCCAAATTTAAAAACTCCCTATTTTCACCAAATATTGTATGTATCAATTTTTTCTTTAACATATTTCATACCCCTTTATATTTCTCTCTTATGTTATCATAAAGATTTGGTTAGGTTTTAAGAAAAAATCTAGATTTGGCAGAAGGTGCAAATATTAATTGATGGATTCTAAATTAACTAGAGCTAATATTTAACTTGGCTTGATTTAAAGTTGGAGCCCTAGAGGAAATATTTTTATATCCTTTCAATTGAAATTAACAAGTCATATTGTTGGTTTTTCCAACTGATTGCCCAAGAAATCCTAAGATGGAGCCATACTTGATAACCACATTCATACGAGACATATAAACTCAAATAGGAGAATATGAAATTGCTTTTCATTAATTTGCAAAATGATTGATACAATTCAAGAAATTCTTCAAATTATGAATTCATTTCTATTTCTCAAAAATACTATTCTATCGGCCTTTACAAAAATTCTCATTTCAATCCAGAACCTCGCGTTAGGAATATTTTTGCAACCCCTAGGGTTAGGGTTTCACAAGATGTTTTGAGATACTTCATTTAAATCATCAATTGGTGGGCTTTGTTTTAATTTTATGTTGACTGACTTGGATAATAAGGTTTTCCTCTTAATTTTTGGAATCAATGAACACTAAGAGGGGAGGGGTGAATCAATATTTTATAATTTGCAAACTTAATCTAATTCTTAAACCACCAGATGCATGAGAAAGTAATCAAAGAGCAGAAACATAAAACAATTAACCACACAACCATAAAACCAAGATTATTACGTAGAAACCCAGAAAGGGAAAAACCATGGTGGGATTGAGTACCTGCAATATTATTATACTATGGCCAGTAGTAGAACAATATTACAAAAGAAGAATGCACTTGTATTCAGGCTCACTGCTTAATTACAAAAGGGCTACAAACCGAAGGAAGGCTCACTTCCTTACAGACTATTACAAAATGATTACAAAGATAAATGAACTGAAGTGTAGCATCTAACTATGCCAAAATACAGTTTTGGTTAGGCTCTAATTGTCTCCTACAACTGATATGTCATTTTTTTGTATAATACTGCTCTGTCACACACCGAAGCACCAAATCTTCACCAAACTTACAAATTCGCTCACACAGACTTTCTTCGCTCATCACACATGACAAAATGATCAACCAAATCAATCTTATATATATTTGCAACATCAAAAAGAATCATTTACTAAGTCGGCTTCCAAAAATTGCATAACACGCAACATGAAACATGTTACACCAAGTCGGCTCAAACCAATCACAAATCCAAATGTGGACCTAAACAAGATGATAAAATTCTTCCCATAAATCGGCTCAATCACCTCAAATATGAAACTGATCACCAGAATCATCCTAACAAATCCGCAACACGCATTACACCAAAATAGCTCTTCCCTAACTGAGTTACCGGATACCAGAGCTCTAAACTTGTACACAATTCAACATCGGATATCAGGATCACAAAGTAATCTGTCTCGAACCTTGAACCAACTGTCTTGATCACCACAACCAAAAATGTAATACCAATGACAAGATCTACACCATGATCTCATGCTCTATCAGTTACTGTGTTCCACCTCCTAGACTTATGCCTTATGAACAAAGTGACTTCTGGTAAACCAATTCTATCTACATCGGATATGATCTGTGAATTGAGTTGCCATCAATGACAACCCCTAAACATATATCATGCACCAATCATCACCGGAATAGTGTCTCTTGCCAACAATCTCCCCCTTTAGCATTGATGGAAAAACTCTAAAAAATTAATTGTATACTCAATACTGGAAAAATTCAAAATTTCAAACTCATCAAGAATGTACAAGCTCCCCCTGAGAATTTACACCATTTTACATTCTACTCTCTGCCCCTTTAACAACGATGCCAAAGATAAATGATCTGACAAAATTGATATAAAAGGGTATATACAACTACTCACAAAAATTTTCAGATGTTGCAAAAATTGTTCTAAGGGACAACAAATGATTTTCCCATGCCTTCTTTAAGCTCTCCAAAATGCTTATCATCCCACTAAAAAGGTAGGCATGCATTTCTGCTCCCTGTCTTTCTACTGAAATAGGCTTATTTAGTACATCCTTGGCATTCTGCATGCTACTCATCAAAGAATCTATTCGAGTAGTAACAAGACTCCTCACTTCAAACACTCTACCCAAAACTCTATCCTTTTCATGATTGAAGCTCTTGATCTTATTCAATATACTCAAAACTTGGGGTTCAAAATTGCTAGCCGAAGCTAATTGTGGTGTGTATGAATGTGATATTCTTGCTAGCTGACCTTCACATTCCCTTATTTTCTTGTCAATGTCTATAGTGAACTTGGGCAAAATTAGACATGACTTGTATGTATTACCTCCTTCATCAATTGCATCCTGAATACTTTTTAGTGTAGTAACTAGACTGGCTTTATCATCTTCAATCATCTTCAAAAAATTCTTTAATTTCATTGCATTAAATTGATTCAAAACTTTGATATTTGTTTCCTTCTCTAAAGACTCAAAATGAGAACCAACAACATTTAGCAAACCCTTGAGCTTACCGGAGGGATCAGATGTATTCATTTTGAAAGATGGCATGATTTTCTCCAACATATCTCCTACCAATGATATTAACTCTTTATCAGTAGAATGAGACTTAAGAAAGTCCTCACTGGCTTTGGCTTGAGCGAGAGTTGTCAATTTTAATGCTTGACTGGGAGATAATGAGCTTAGATCTATAGGCCCTTTGCCAAAATCATCTGAATCAATAGAAACATGTTTCCCTTTATCAACACTAGTATCTTTTGCCACTATTGTCAGAGCCTAATCTTCCTTTTCCTCTCATTTCTCCTTATCTACAACCTTTGCACTCTCACCCTTCGTACCTTTCTCACCATCATCCTCATCCTTGTCCAAATCCAATGTCTCCTCAGCTGCTTTCTTTGACATAACTTTTATAATTGAAGGTTCCTGTACAACATCACTGGAGATATCATTTACACCATCAACATTATCAACTGGAGTTTGATCATTTGACCGTCCTTCCAAAGTGGCTTTCTCAGGAGACTGAACCTTTTTCTTATTAGGGACAACGGCATGTACTTCTGGAATAGATGTATCTTGAAATGGTTCTTCTGGATTCACATCAACTCTTTGATCTATCAAAAACTATCTCAAAAAAATTTCAGTCTCGTTTGTCACTTCTTCTATCTTTCCTAGCATAAGCTTATTCACCCTTTTCTTGCTTCAAAATATACCCTTGGCTAGCTTCAATAATCTAATAACTTCATCCTTGGAAATAACTGAAGATAGATTTACTAGTACACGTACTCTTTTATTTTTTTCATTTTCTAAGCTAGTTGTATGCCTCCTAGCATCCAAAATATCATACAGGCTTTTAGGGATCATAGATCTAAGTTCTATCAACGTCTTTCTATAGACATCCATATATTCAACAATTGCTTCTTCAATTGCCCTCTGATCCTTATCATCAAAATTTTCATAATACGTTGGCACATTTTTCAAATTTCCATCCTTAAGAATTTCATCAATTAATTCTATTAAGGTTAGTGGGGGCACAATTTCAAATGTTCATTCAATCTTACCAGATTTCAGAGCGGCATCTATTTCAGACTTTTGCTTCTTTCTTTCTCTAGCCTTTCTGGATGACTCAGGTTCTGCTCTTGGTTTCTTGGATTGTTGAACTCCACCGAATTGTGGTCTCTTCACCGCTCTAGCATAGGTGGCTGTCTTTTTCACCTCTCTCACTGCTTCATCAAATTTTGTCTCTATGTCCTTAGCAGTGGAAACACCATATACTCTTTGGGGTTTCTCCTTCCTCTTCTCCACCCCACCAATTGATGAAGTTGAGTGTGATTTGGGTGGAGGAATGGGCTTCTACACTCCATAAGTAGGTGCAGACTAAGATTGTTTTGGCTTTGTTTTCTTTGGAGGGGAGGAAACAAGTTGAGTCTTCTTTGGCTTTTCCATGTTTGCCTCCTTCAATATATTTTGTTCTCTTGCCCTTTGCACAACCTCCTTGGATATACCCATTTTTTATGCTAACTCCTCTACCTCTTTCCTTACTTCCCTCTTCCTAGCAAGTCCAATAAACTTGTGCAAATCAATATCTTTTTATTGACAAGTACAAAACCTTTCTTCCTTATCATCCACTCGTTGACTTAACAAATGTTGAGCATATGCATAGAGAGTGGTGGCATCTACCTCATACCCCATGGGAATGATCTAAACAGTTCTTGGTTCAACTGCCTCCATATGACATTGGTCCTTATCAACCATGAAGTAGATGGTTTTCTCATATTTCTCTACAATCTCTTTAGGAATCATTTCCCTACTTTTCATTGTGGCTTGAAAGGATTTGAAGTATCCCCACAAAGCAGATTTATGTGCAATAGTATCACCTAAACCCTGCAATCCTTCCTTGATCTGAACGACCACCAATTTATCATATCCCCACTAAATCTTTCCAATAGTGGGGATTTCATTTAGGAAGTACAGTGCCAAGCAAACTATCAAGGAACCAAACTTGAATACATGCTTCTTATCCTGCTTAATCTTCTTCAGGTTGCTTAATAACTCACTGAGAAGTACTAAACAAAGATCATACCTCTTGCCTTCCTTTAGTATCTCATAAGTTGCAAATATAGCAGTGTTGGATACAGAATTATGCCTGCTAGATTGATATAACTTATATCTAGTCACCATCGAGGCAAATCTAACATCGTTCTCTATGATGTCATTGATAGTCATCGACTGACTATCATATTGAGATCTGGTAACCTTTGTTACCGTTGTATTCTATACTTTCCTTAATCTGGGGACCTCACTGGGTGCATTTAAATAAGTAACCTCTTCTATGTCTTGCTTGGTGATCTTATGAGGTCAGTCCAACTACATGAATTCATTATGGATTGGACTCAAAATGTATCAAACCCATTCAAGTTCATCGAACACCAGAAAATGAAGGAATTGGATGAAACCCTTATTGTGCAATGACTTGAACTCCAACTTCAAATTTCCTAGACTATCTATCATATGATTGGTGTAAAGTAAGAGCATATCTGCATTCCCAAGCTCCTTAATGTTGCAATGGATGTATGCCTTAATATCTTCGTTGTGAAGTACACCATATGGGACATAAGAAAATGCACCTTCCAGATCATCTTCAATGGATTTGAATGGGTTGCTCTTGAACACAAGCCTTTCCCTCTCAATAATTTTCACCACCGATGGAGTCGCAACACCAGATGCAGATTCTTGCAAACAAAAAATACCTTTTGATTCTCAACCAAATGCAAGAAATTGCTGACTGATTGCTATAGGCATGGATATAGCTACTAAAACTCTTTCACTCTGCTGCTATGCTCTTCTCTCTCATTCATATTGTGAAGAATGAGCTATTAAAATCCCTTTTTATACACTGAAAAGCCTAATTTTAAGTTGTAATAAATGCACAACCCTAATGACTTCCAAATACTCCATTTTTCATGAATTCATTCATCAGATTATCAAACCACCATGAAATCTTCCAGATAACATCTGAATAACTAATCTCCATCATCTGCAACCATCCTTGACCAGTTATAGATCTCCAAAAGGGGTTTTTAAAGATCTGCATGATAATCTTCCCCCTAAGGCCAAAATGCCTTAGTTATTGGATGAAGTTCCTACACTGGAATCAGGTGTGGAGCCATTTTGAACTGTAGAATCTTCTTTGTTTACCCACATATTCTTTTTCTGATCTTTGATCTTTGATCTCTTCCACCTTAGCTTTTCCCTTTTCATCTGATTTATTGTTGCCTACTGGAGCATTCCTGCTTTTGCAATATCTTGCAATATGACCAGGTTTGTTGCATGCATGACAAACAATATTTCTCTACATAGGCTTGAAGTTCATTTGATTTGGTCTCATCCTGCATTGGTTAAAAATATGCCCAAACATACCACAAGCATAACATCTTATACTCTAAAATTTATTTATCATTGTTCTTCACATATTTCACTTGTGACCAAAATTGCTACATATGAAACATTGGCTGGTAAAGGTAGAACCATTATTTATTATATTATTCATCATTCCATTATTCATCCTACTTCTGTATTGACTCGCCATGTGACCAAATTTACCACAAACAAAACATTTACCATTGAATTTATAGGTATTAGGTTGTCTTACCAGAGGTTTCTTGTTCTTTTGCTGATGATTGTTTTCACCAAAACTGGAGGATTCTCCTTTCTCAAATCCAAGTCCTCACATGTCTTTCCAGCCATGTCTCTGACTTTCCAACATCTCATCCAACTGGGCTAAACTATTTTTGAATTTTTCTTTGTACTCATTAGCAACAGTTAACTCATCTCTCAGAATTATGATCTACCTTTCAAGTTCTTGTCCATCATTCTTTGTTTGAACCAATTCAAGCTTCAACTGATCATTCTCATATGTCAATCTACAACATTCATTAGATCTATCCTTCAGTGATTAAGTCAAGGTTTCTTCATTCTTCTTCCGATCTTCAATCTCCTTTGTCAGCTTCATGACAATAGATTGCATTTCATTTTTTAGAACTACTTTCTCCCTAGCCAGCTTCTCACATTCATCTGTCTTTTCTTGTAGGGCTTGATTGTCTATGCTTTGTTCTTCTTTCTCCTTCAGCTTATCCATCAACTCCTTTCTCTTCTCTCTAGAAGTGCTCACTTGAGTTTTCAATGTCTCAATGAAATCTCCAGTTGCATTCATATTTGTTTTCAGGGAACTTACTTATTTTCTTGCTGCAACAAGATCTTTAAGTGCCACACTAAGTTGTCTCTATAAAATGGATTCCATTGATTCAATCTTCATGATCTTCCTCAAGCTATTAGGATTCCATGTAGGAACTAGGCTCTGATACCAATTGTTGGAATCAATTAACACTGAGAGGGGGAATGAATAAGTGTTCTATAATTTGAAAACTTATTAATCTTATTCTTAAACCATCAGATGCATGAGAAATTAATCAAACAGGAGAAAAATAAAACAATTAACCACACAACCATAACACCAATATTTTTATGTGGAAACCCAGAAAGGGAAAAACCATGGTGGGATTGAGTACCGACAATATTATTATACTATGGCCAGTAGTAGAACATTATTACAAAAGAAGAATGCACTTGCATTCAGGCTCACTGCCTAGAGCTCACTACTTAATTACAAAAGGGCTACAACCCGGAGGGAGGCTCACTGCCTTATAGGCTATTACAAAATTATTACAAAGATAAATGAATTGAAGTGTAGCATCTAACTATGCAAAAATACAGTTCCGGTTAGGCTCTAATTGTATCCTGCAATTGATTTGTCATTTTGTTCTGTAATACTGCTCTATCACACACAGGAGCACCAAAATTTTCACCAAACTTGCAAATTCGCTTACACAAACTTCCTTCATTCATCACACATGACAAAATGATCAACCAAATTAATCTTATATATATCCACACCAACAAAAAGAATCATTTACTAAGTCAACTTCCAAAAACCACATAACACGCAACATGAAACGTGTTACACCAAGTTGGCTCAAACCGATCACAAATCCAAATGCGGACCAAAACAAGATGATAAAATGCTTCCCATAAGTCATCTCAATCACCTCAAATATGAAACTACTCACCGGAATCATCCTAACAAATCCGCAACACATGTTACACCAAAATAGATCTGCCCTAACTGAGTTATCTAATACTGGAGCTCTAAACTTGTACACAATTCAACACCGGCTATCAGGATCACGAAGTAATCTATCTCGAACCTTGAACAACTTGTCTTGATCACCACAACAAAAAATACAACATGAATGATAAGATGTGCACCATGATCTCATACTCTATCGGTTACTATGTTTCACCTCCCAAACTTATGCCTTATGAGCAAAGTGACTTCCGGTAAACCAATTCTACGTACACTGAATGTGATATGCGAATTGAGTTGCCATCAATGACAACCCCTAAAAATATATCAATCACCAATCTTCACCAAAATAGTGTCTCTTGCCAACATTAAGCTATATTTAAGGATTATAAGTCATTGCGTTAATCAGCCCCGTACCTAGGCTTGTGTTATTTTTTGAGTTGGTATATTTTCCTTAAATCTACATGCGCACATTTCTATTTTTCCCAAGTCATGTGTTAGTGCATATCGGTCCCCTCTTATGTCCTATAAACTTCATCTTCAAAGCACGTTCTTTAAGTTTCTCCTAAGTCATGGTCCTACCAAGAAGTAATCAGGTTGTTGTAGAAGTCTAAATCATGCTCCACCAATCCGTCGAGTTGATGCGGAAGTCCACATTATGAGAGATATATAATAAAAGCATCTTTTTCATGATATTAGTGATATCATTCTCGAAGTGTCAATGACCCGATGATGTCCACCTATCAACAAGGAGTCAACAAAGGAATGATGTCGAAGGTTTGTTGGGAGATTTCTTAGATCCCAATGAATTGATGATGCCATCGATAATAATCAAAGGTAAAACTCTTATCAGTGAGATCTTGCGCTTAGGGAAAGCTCTGATTCTATCTTGTTGACTCATTGATGCACATGTGGATGGACACTCGAAAAGAGGAAGCTTGTTGGTGAGATTTTGCATCCCGAGGACATTTAAATTTCATCTTGTCATCTCATTGATGCATACATGGATGTACACATCAAAAGAAATGAGTCAACGAGAAGGTTGTAAGTGGCAGATATGTGGCATCCACATCACCAAATAGTGCAAACAATAGAATGATGTTAGGAGATTGGTGGGAGAGATTTTTGACTCCAATGATCCATCAATGATGACACATACGAGAAAGTTTTGCGTACATCTGACACAAATAGATAGAGTGGAATTTCCTAATTGATTTTTGGTTGAATTAAAACTCATTGATAATGGTTTTAAAATGTTTCAACCACCCAATGATTCCAAGTGTTGCAAAGATGACCATTGGTCAAATTTTTTTAAATTCTATCAATGATCATCAATAAAATCATATCAACAATAGAGTTTTAAAATTACTCAACTACTCATTCCAATGAATGAAAGCTCGCACAAAGGATATTAATGGTAGACACATGGCAAATAGATAGTTGATAAAAGCAGAAATTCAAGCGAATTTTCTCAATTTGGAGCGAAAAGGTGATTGAAGGAAAAAGAAAAGGCAAGCTCGATATTTGGCGACTGTGTTACAGAGATGCTAAAGGAGAATTGTAGACAAGTGAATTTGAATAGTGAGTTGGCTTCTTTCTTGTTTTCTTGTATATGTCTATAATTTCCAAAAGTTTAAAGGCTAAAGAAATTAGAAACCCTAGCCATAGAATTGTTTGAATCTTTAGGGTTCCTTCGTAAAATTAAGAAGCTAGAAAACATGTCAACCTCATCCAAAATCTTTGTACCAAAGGGCCCTAAACCCAAAAGACAAAAGGATTCAAACCTCTACAATGACCTAATTTATCAATTTCTAGGGTCTTGTCAAAGACCAAGAACTCTAGCGCATGCAGAGAGATTTCATGAATCTCAAAGGAATTGTAAAGAAGCTTATATGCCAATAAGAGGCCATAACATTTTCAAATGTTTTTACACCAAGTCAAATAGACAAGATCTTGAGTGTAATCTGTGGAGACTACATTTGGCTTGATTTGTAGTCCCAAATGTTTTTGTATGTGGACTTAATTAGAGTAATTGCAAAGAAATACAATGCCAATACAAGGTGTATTCGATCAATTTATGAGAACTTGTTCAAAATTAGTAAAGCCACTATTTGTCATGTGTTTGGTATGGATGATGTAGTAGTTAATGGCATGGTTATCGACTTGGGTAGCTTGAGAATAGAATACCATAGTATGGAGGGGATGTATTGGAGAAAGCGGCTACCACTTCACAGGCCCAAGTTGGATAACAAACTTCAAAAGTTTGAGAAAATTGACCTACCACCTTATAGTGTCGAATTGTTTCCCTAGTATTTTCAGATGAATTATTATGCTTCGTGTCAAGTGCTTGGTTTTGAGAGACATTTACACATGATTGAGGTACTTACAGTGTTAATTTGTGATCTCCAAGGTACTATTGAAAATAGAAATTTTGACCATCCTCACTTTGTAGCAAAAGGGGTCCACAATGCCCTAATCAATATTCAAAGGGATAATTCAATAGACACATTCAAATGGTATTCCTTATTGATGCATTTACTACTATTTTTTAGAAAAAAGAATAGATTTTGGAGTAATTATTTATGCATTAAGGTCTTTGATGATAAAGGAGGAAGGTGGCCTATGCAAGTATGGACATCTACTTGGGATTGTGGTTATAAACATGCCCAATATTTATGTTTTGAGGAACATTTTATTTGAAAAAATGTATGGTTTATTTGGTCATAACCCTCCAAGGTTGTTAGATAATATCATGAAGTTCTTGAGGCCTAATGGACAAGAACATGAGATATAGGCTAAAATAAACTATAATTGGGTTGATTGGTACATCTTAGAAAAGAATACTTACATAAGAGTCTATGGATTTGAGGGACAACCACATTTTTTGCCTTTTATGGTTCTTGACTGATTGACATATCTAGAAATAATCAGACAAATGCATGGGGCAAATGCTCCTTTTGATAACTCACATAAGGGTTATTTTCTCCCTTCTTATCTTCATATTGGAGATTTTTAGGTTTCTTCATCACATGGCTTTGTACAAGTTGTAAATCTCTTGAATACTTATAAGTTATCCCTACATTTAGAGGGAAGGAAATTTGATCTAGAACACTACATCAGTTTTACAAGAAATTTTGTAGGTTTAAACACATACACTCACAAGTTTGTGGTCAAAGAGTAATTAAAAAGGAACTTCCCCACTTTTGAAGCCACTATAGAAAGCATTAAATCATGGGTAATAATTTGGAAGGCTAAGAAAGAAAGAGAGTTGGTTGACCTACATACAAGGGTGGATTTCCAAATGAGGATGATGAGGTCACAAGAATCTATTTTTTACTCCATCATGAATCTAGGTTGACATCAAATGTGTCAATCATCTCCCCACCTTCACCCAATGTCTTATCCATTAGGGTGGAAGGACATAGGGTTGTTTCTCCTTTAGCTCAAATGTCTCTCGCTCTATTAATAGGAATGGAAGTATCACAAGATGTGGGAGAAAGTGCAACACCCCATGATGAAGAGGAAGAGGTTATGCAATAAGTCTATGTGCCATATTACTAGCCCCCAAATGATCAAGATGGCAAAATTGATGAAATTGTTGATTTCTTAACCGATGAAGTCAAATCTTTGGCTTCTAAGAAGTTTGTATTTGATGATGATTTCATCAATATAAGTTAGTTCAAAATTATTATTAATCAATTCAAGGGAAGTAAATTCAAGGATAGAACTGTTAATACCCCCTAGAGAAAATAGATGAGGTTGTCAAACAATTTTGGGCAAAGGTCAAAGAAGAAACAAAGGACATGACCCCGAAGAAGGGAAGAGAACTGTTAAAAGAAGCATGATATATGCTCCTACTAGGGACATACATGTCCTCTTGCATTTCCTTTGATAATCTTAGGAGATATGAAGCTTTGGATATGAAGTTAAGTGATGAAGGAATATATAAGTTGTGCTATGGTTTATATTTTAGGCTTGATGACAAATTTTTGGCTATGTGGTTTTTGTATCCACCTAACAAGAGGCCTATCACCATTGCAAATCCATGACAAGTTTTGGGGAACTTTATTGTTTATAGACTAGAAGATGTCAGTGCAAAATAAGCTACATATTTGAATGTAAATATTGCATTATTTACTAGGGCTGTAGTAGAGAATCTCATAGCTAAGAATGAGGAGCTGTAGAGGAAGATTCTTGAGCTAAATGAGAGATTAAGCACCTCTCCACAACAAGTTCTTTTATTATCTACAGAGCATGATGCTACTAAATTGAAGATGGACCTGGTTATTGAGAAGGAAAAGAGGATAGAAGTAGAAACATGACTGGCCAAGGCTCAAGTGGAAAATCAAAGCTTAGTAAGGATCTAAGAATTCATAAGTTTAAAATGGCTCAAAAATTGATTGAAGCTAAATTTCCATAGTTGGTACCTCATTTGTAATTAATGTGGAACATGTACTAAGATTTTGGTGATATTTTCATGGAAAGCAAACCTTGGATTGAAATTGACTAAGAAGTACATAAAGAGAAAGAAACAATTGTTACAAAATTTTCAGCAATATGGAAGTCATTTTGATAATGATGTTAAATTGAAATTAGTAACTATAATGGATGAGACAAAGGCTATATTGTTAATTGTTGAATGAACATCATAAATATTATGGACATGTAGGGAAATCTTTGAAAAAATTCAATAAACTGCAAGAGACACAACCACCAACATTTTTCAAGGACACGGGAGAAGATAAAAATGAAACTAAGTGGAAAGAAGAGAATGGGAAAGTATTTCTCCATGGCATAATGAATAATGTGCTCGATGATATTGACAAAGTAGAAGAAAACCTCCATAAGAAGCTATAAGGACTATCACTATTGGAGTACAATGTGAGGATCTTGAATAAACAAAATTATTTGGTGGTTGGTCAAGCTTATGAAGAGTATATAAAGACCTGCACTGAATTATTGTAGAAGGAGAAATGATTGGTTAATAAGAGCTACATTGTTGGAGGGATAGACTGTGCTTTAAACACAATTCAACTACATATATGGGAGCCTTGATAGATCATGTAGATCACGGGTATCCCACATTGATTCAAAGTAGTTAATTGTGTTTGACGTATGTATTTTTCAATCACATGCTATTCAATGCCTTAGTAATTTCACAGGGCCTATCTCTAGTTGTTACTTGTTTCTCTCCTTTTAGTTTATACACTTTCCACCTCATCGTCAGTTGCACCATGATCAAGAACAATTTTTGTCTCCAAGTAAAGTGATTAACAAAGTGTGCTACATTCGCATGATAAACCAACATATCCATACAGTGGTAGTTTTAAGAATGAAGGTGGTTATCTTTGCATTTCCCTCCTCAAGGATAAAAATATTTATTGTCATGTGTAAGAATGTAAAGGTACCATAGCCTCTGTTTGATGCTAATCAGATTTTGATACATCTGTAGATGGCTCAAAGCTTGTTTGGCTCCTTTGTTAAAATAAAAAGGAATTCATGGCCATTTGCAAGGGGTTCTAAAAAATCTCTTGGGTGGGTAGAATGTATTAGGTTTGAGATTTTTGATAATAGAAGATAGCTGAAGAGTCTTTACTACTTTACAAAATTGTATACACAATTAAATTGAATGAAATGAATACAAGCAAATTTAGATTGTCTCCTATTTTATGTGTTTAATTATATGAATTGATGTGTCTAAGGTGCATTAATTTATCTTCACAATCAATTGTGAATGTGTAGTATGGATTGCAAGTTTCTTTCAAGGAAAGAATTAAATTAGTAATTATATTGTAGTAAGGTAGACATATCTTATAGTGGTTCTTAAGTAGAATATAAAATTATTGTAGGGACATTTGTGTGAGGCACACGTATTAGATGGTAAAATTGTGAGAGATTTATACAATTTGTAAGCATTGCATTCTCTATTGTTGGACTGTTACCCTAAGGAGTAGGCACTACTCTTTCATTTTTCCAATTAATTTTAGGATAAATAATACACATATAATATTTTAATTATTATGCAAAAAGTAAAGACAAGAAATCCATGAGGAAGATTTTGTAATTTATTGGGTTCTTTATTATTATGCAAAGTTGAAATAGGATACAAATTAATGGTGCAACAAAGGGCTAGACAAACTCACACCTACCTTCAACGGTTAACACCAACAATTAACTTGCAATGGGATAAACTAATTTGTCTCATTCAAGTTCATAGAGGGCATTGCCCTGATTTTAAATAAATGCAAATATAAAGTCTATAGAGTTCTATAGAATATGCACTGTTGACATTAGTGCAACACCATTAATAGTATTGAGAGAAGCAATTTGTGGGCAAGCTATCCATCTTCCACGGTGCCAAGTTGTTTGATGGATGACCTTCTATCACCTTTAGAACCCCATTGATATCATGAATTACATATCATGAATTACATATCATGAATTACATATGACTTTTCCTCAACACTTGTACCTAGACATTTGGATTGCCATGTGAGACCCAAATTTGTATTTAAATTTCATTTAGAACATATTGTAACTTTTCTCCAGTTTTATTTCACCACAAAATATGAATGGTCAGTGAAAAAAACTTAGAACAAGAAGTAGGCAACAACAAAATGTTTGAGTTATCCCAAACATTCACCATCCAGACTATTGATTGCACCTAAAGCCAAAAAGTATAAAACCAAATTTGATAAAAAAAAATATTAATTTTAAACAATCTAACATATGGGAATACATAAGGAAGATGAAAGTAGAATGCTTTGAAAATAAACCTTGTTCAAATTTTTAACAAAATCTAACAAAATTTTGTGATCTCTTTCTTCTGATTTGTATGTATAATTCCTAGCATTGTAAGATAAGTTGGTTGTTGCTATGACATAATCAAGCTCCACAAAATCATGATCTATCAAACTATACTTGTACATGTGTTGCCCCTTCATTTTATTGTAACAACAGTATTGAAGCTCGATGCCTTATGGCCTGTCCAAAAGGTCAATGTCATTATGGTAATCAAATGCCCTATTACCATCTCTAGCCATATTCTAGCAAGCTAATTAATTACCCCCCTTTCTTAACATTTTCTATGGGCTCGCATTGGACAGTTAGCAGGTGTCATGAATTTACGTTAGTGGGGTTGGCCCATAGAATTGTAGGGCTATGCCCCCAACTATCGAGTGTTGACTGGAGGGCCCCAATATATTCTTTGAACCCTTCCAGTGTGCTAGGTTCTAGAAGAAACACCTTTTGTTGTACTAAATTCAGTGGGATGTATTGAATTGCTCTCAAACAACACCCCACAATCTGATCTAGTTCCAAATCTAATTGAAACACCCTTTTGTGGGGCCCTCTCATCTCACCTAAAGTAGACCCCATTCCTCACTTTAGTCAACCTATCTTTGGATAACGTTGAATTTCCATTCAACTGACAACCAAACAAGCTTTGAACATATCCTTACCATCAAGATCTACCACTTGTTTTACAACGTTATTTACATTTTCATAAATGGAATCAAATTTCATCCAACTCATGCCTCCACTCACTTTCCATTATTTTCAATTCACCATGATTGTGTGTCACTAAAGACATAGATTGGAATATAGAGTTGGAATGAGTTGGTGGAGATTCATGAGCAAGTTCATCCTCGACTTGGAATGTTGGATAATTTTGGTCATCTGTCCATGGTTTAACCCACCAGGAATGTTGTGTGGGATTCTCTGATCGCATGCCAAGAGATGATAAAATGTCTTGTCCATACTTCAATCCTATCTTGAGGGCTTTTATAATTTTATCATTTATATATATTGAGTCATATTTTGATAATATGTTAATGTTATGTATCCTTTCTTGGTGCAATCTATTCTAGATACTTTCTTTCTTCTTATGAGATTTATTAAAATGAAGCCTTTAGGGATTTGATTCTTCTTCTGCAACACTATTAAGGGTTCAAACAACATGAAGCAAGCAAATTAAATCATAGGCCATTTCTTCTTCAACCATCCCACCAAATTTGTTAAAGAATTTCTCACATATATCTGACCCAGTCAAGTGCAAAACACATGGCAAGTGAGAGTATTGATCTTGAAACAATCTCAACAACAAAACTACAAAGTGGTAAGAAATTTTCACATCTTGATATGTCTCTCTAATAATGAAATTTTTTTTGAAATTATTATTAGATTCTTTTCGTAGCCAACATAACCATAACGTGAAGAAATGATGAACTCATGAAGCATTTTGCACTCTTTCCCAAAGATTCAATCTTCGAGACATTAAAATGTCAATGTAGTTAGCAACAATCATTAGATATATATTTGTGCCTAGTGTCCTCTCTACCCTTCCACTGTATGTGTTTCTCATCTTTTTCAAACACCTATAAATATGCCTTGAAGCAATGTGTTGTGCCAAACCCCAGTTTTGATGATCTATCCTCTCTATATCTTCACTTGTAAGCTTGTGATCATCCACTTTAAAAGTGTTATAAACTATCCTAACATGATTAAAACTTATCTTCTCCTAAAATCAAATCTCATTGACCGCTAATTAAAGGATTCACTAGCTTTTGTCATTGTGGATGCAGTACTGATCATGCAATCCTGTTACATTGCAACCATTGGACAACCTACTTTGTCTCCACCCTTCCCAAGGAATTTGATATTGAATACCTTCTATTGAACAATAATCCATCAACATAAGTTGTCTTCTTCTACTATCCCCATCTGAGGAATGACCAACAATAGGTTCCAAATTATTTTCTACACGTCTCTTCCACAAAAATTCTATTTTTTCCCATTGTTCACAAACAAATTTTGCATTGAACCTATTTCATGTTAGATGAGCAACAACAACCAAATAAGGAATATTTTCATGTAAAGGGTTTGCAATAATAACACGTGCATAGTGGCCAATAAGATTTTTCTCAAAATAATCTGTTATGATATCATAACCTACAACTCCCTCACTAACTATCACCAAGAAATGTGATTGAAATTGATTTTCTTTTTTATTATCACAAAAACCCACCAATTTATCATTTTTTGCTACTCATCTAACATACTTTTTCACAATAGTTTCATCTTCAACAAGGTACGTAGGAATTGGGCCATCTATACCATGTTTGGTTTTATAAGAAGCATACACTTTTCCTACTACCTCAAAAATGTAGTCGTACTCCCCTGGGATGTATGCCAATCACTTTGTAACTTGCCTCAAAGTTGTAGGAATTGAAGGATCATCGAAATTCAAGCTAATAAATCTAGTAATATAGGATCTTCCCATATCTTGATCATCTCATAAAGGGATTTAATGGATGTACTATAGCTTCTCCCTACCTTTTGATGCATCAAGTTTTGAAAGATATCCTTGACAAAATCCCAAACTGCATATTTACCTTGTAATTTTCCATCTTTATGTGCCTCACACACATCCTTGCAAAATCTAAAGGCATCCTTCCTTTCTATCGATTCAAACAAATTTTCCTTTAGGGATCTCATTCTAATAGAGAGTATAGCAACCTTTGTCTTTTCCCACCAAAGAGCTTGCATTATTGATCTTTGGCTAACATTTGAAACCCTAGAAGCTATTCTAAGTTCAATTTGAGTCAAATAGTCCAGTCTTCTCCCTCTCCTTGTATCCCTCCCATGTATTTTATTGGTACACCTTGATTCATTATATAAAGGGATCATAATCATCTCATTCTGAAATCATCTTACAAAAGTTGCATGTTAATGATTCAAATGGGATCACTATCTTAGAATCCTTGTTGTAATGAATATGCCTATATGTGCCATAAATATAATATTCATTACCCTCATAACATAGCATCATCTTGGTATGCTTCTCTATGGCCCATAATTTTCCACCCCTTTGATCATCCATTAGGACCTTTATGTCTAATCTTTTCCTATTTCTATTAATATGTGAATACTGATACTGTCAATATTGCAGCATCAATGGCAATGAATGACCTTTAGTAAGATGATAAATAAAATAATGTACAAATTATAAGAGATCATATAAAAAAAAAAAATTAACTTGCATAGTTAACACACCTAAAGTAGAAGGATTTGCACTTTTATAATCCCAATGTAATACAGATAGTGATTATGGGACCAAGAACCTAGTCAAACTTTGTTGGGACATCACTGGTAGGCTTCTTGGGTCTAGTAACTATGCCAATCCTTAAAACAATTGTATCATGTGAAACCTAATCTATAATAGTTGTGTTCTTCTTTGATTTCATGTGTTCATTTAGAGAACTGACAATATTACCACTTGTTGGGACCAAACAATACCATTTATTGCATTGTGTACATTTTACTCTTACTTTTTTCTTATCCTCATAGCCTAAAAGTGTTGCTTCCCCCACCACCTTGAACAAATTAGGCTCTTGTGTCTTATTGAAATCATCTAGAAGTTTAATTGCTTAATCAAATCAAATTGATCTCTAACCATCATTGTATGATTTTCTATGCTACTTGAATGATTTTCACCATTTAACCCCATTAAAATGTGACATTGATGGGACATTGTTTTCATATGATTGTTTTTTTGTTACGAACTATTTGCACTTCCATGGATACTTCCCCTATTCCATAATCAATGACACAACTTTCACAACGGATCTTTATTTTAGGTTCTCTCTTTTATGAATATACTTTGAGAGTAAATTTTTTATTCAAAAAGCAGTGATATCTAGGGCACTGACCCTTAACATAGTCTATGACTATCAACAACACATTAACATCAAAAAAAAAGTTAGCGAAAAAACCAGAAATGAGAGTTGAACATAAATTAACAACAACAAGGGCATTCTGCGGATTAAACTATGCAACAAAAACCTAAAAACTAAGGGGCCAAATTACGTGCCTCTGTCATACTAATGACCTTCTCCCAATACTCAAAGAAGAATTTGAAGAGATCCCTAGCTGCCTACCTGTCATTCTCATCATCAACTATTTTGTTGCGAAGTAGGGAGAGTGTCAAAACTAAACTCTACAGGACCCTGATGTTGAACTTGTTGATACTGCCCTGTTGTTTGTCTGTTACATCTAGCCTATTGCTGATAACTCTAATTTCCTCTCTTAGTTTTTAGATTTCTTTCTCCAGGTCAAGCCTATGGGTGTTGGGGTTTTGTAGCTGGTCCTTCGTGGAATCAGTGAGTTCAATATTCCCCTCATCCTTGGGGTCCCATCCTTATCTTTTTTCTTTTTGGACTTGACCTTCCTCTCTTTGCCAGTTCCTTCTAGGAGTTTCACATCATTCTTCAAGATATCAGGGTGAGAGGGTGGCCCTGATTCCAGTCCCTCAATGATATTGTCTAGATTCACATTCATTTGGGTCTCGAAATGTTGAGGGGAGTTGGGTCCCATTAAGGGGCCAGGGTCCACCAGACCAGCAAAGTCCATGATGGTAGTAGGGTTCTCTTCTTTTTTGGGAAAAATAACAATCTTCCCCTCGTCACCTCACTCCATATCTTCTTTAGTGGTCATGTGAGTGCACAACTCCACCTTCTTATCCATAAATCCCTTATAGGCCAATCTACAAGATCTTCATCTACCAATAGTATCATCAATGGGGTCATCCTCTTCAGAACCTTCACAGCTGGATTTATCTATAATAATAATTTTTTGCCTCCTGACCTTTCCTTTGCTTTTGGAGCTTGAATAAATCTTGTCCCATCCCAAAGTGGATGAGCAGGAAGAAGGACTTACTTTAGTGATTGTGACAGAAGATGAAGGCATCGCAGGGGAGGCAAAAGCCTCACTAGAAAGCTGAAAAAATATTTGTGGGGGGGGGGGGGGGGGGTGGGGGTAAAACCAGAAGCATAAGTCACCAAAGGGAGGGAAGCATGAAGAGGCTACTAAACCAGCATTATGTTCCTGGGAGGGTAGAGGGATAGATAGTAGTCGTATAGCCTGTAGATTAAACCCTAGTGAAGGGGAATTGGGGATTTACCTTCATTTTTGGGGTCAAGGGCATCTTTGATGGAGATTTCCATAGAATGGAGTAAATAAAACAACAAACAGAGAAAATTATTGTTTCTAAAATGGTTAAGAAGAGGCAAGTGATAATAGTAAAATATTTTATGGCTGCCTTCCAAAGTAAAATATTTCATGATAAGAAGACATACCACATCCCAGGTGTATTTGAGTTCCTCCCTGTTGAATCTGCCTTGGAGTTTCACCAGGGTTTCCTTCCCTCTGAAAAATCTCCTCAAACCTTCACTATTAGTCATATGGCTTCTATGTTTCCACCTTCCCTCAAGGGAAAGGCGTGTGGCCTTTGCAATGACTTCCTTCGTGACTTTCAAAAAATTCCCCCCACCACAACTCACCTGTTAGTACATGGTCATAAAATTGAATAGAAAGTTGTTCATCATGACCCTTAAGAAATTCCATAAAATCCGCCATGCCTACCTTATTGCAATAGCTCCATATGACACCATCCTTCTTGAAGTCCTCCAGATTGTCTGGCTCATATCGAACCCTGTCACCTCCCATTTACACCTCCTTAGAGTAGATAGCCAGAGTTTTCTCCTTAACTTTTAGCATGGAAATGAAAAAAAAAGAGAATTGTCTTGGAGAAATAAAATTCATTGCCATAAAAGAATAAGGCATAAGCAAATCCTTCAGCGAAAAAATTGCCACAGTAATTTGTTAGACTAGGAGAAGCGTGTTAAGCGTACTCCCAACCAGTCGAAGTGATGTTAAGGAAAATAATTAGTGACATCTCGGAGTCGGAGCATGAAAACACATCATTTTCTAAGCTGTCGCCTGTTAAAAAATCTTTAACATGCCCTCTGGTCACACGATCCTCCATATGACCCTTATAACTCATTGCATAAGTGAATTGCATCGTCATGAGGATCAAAAGGCAGTACGTGCCAAAAAATGAGTGAAAAATGGTTCATGGCATGTGTGGCAATCCACCTCAGATAGCCGTTGGTACCGCTGGGCTGGAGGCTACAATTATTTGAAATCAAAAAATTCCTTGTCCACCCCTCAGAGGCAGAACAGTGAGAATGAGGGAAAGGCTTGATAAATTTCATGTCCATTAGAGGTAGTATTATTAGTCTCTCCTTCAATAAGGAGTCTAATAGAGGGGGGAAGGGAGTTTCTAATTCTCTAGCATCTTAGTTCATGCAAATTAAGACCAAGGGCCACATGACATTTACCACACAATTACCTTCCCTGTAGGTATGGTTCAGCAGGAAGGAGTCAAAGGTAGATAAAATTTTGAACGTTTCTCTAATGGTACCATCAATAGACCAATTTATTCTATTCAACCCTTTAACAACATCAATTATTAGCTTTGATTCACCTTCAATGGCAATTGTCTTGACCCCAATGGAAAGGGGAATGTGCAGGCCCCAAAGAAAATCCATAGATTCATCTTGATTGCTAGAATGTCCATTCAAATTACCTACATAAGATAAAACAAACTCTCGAGTATGAATTCTAAGGATTCCGCCCCTAGCTACTAAACCTTGTCAAGCAACACCATCAAAATTAAGTTTTGTATAGCCCTAATTAGGAGGTTTCCATTTAGTGTTCAACCTCTGAATAATCTTTGAGTTACCAAAGCAGCGAAGGAAGCTGGTAGGTTCCATCTATGAGCAATTCTAAAATCAGCAGTGGATGGTGGATAGTTTAACTGAAATAATTAAAATATTTTTTGTCGGCAATTTAAGAAATCCCCGAAAGACCAATGCAACAAAGGTTTCAATTCCCCGAAAGATTTTGTTGTTCCTTTCTTTCCAGATATACCAAGAAAGGTGTGGCGGTATCTATTTCTAGAGATAACCAACAAGGGGGTTGTGGGAAGAGTTGCCCTACTCCTACAATAAGTGCACCAAGATTTCATTCATTGTCTAGTGGAGGTCAAATTTCTGACAAACCATATCCCAAAGGATTCTGGCAAAGACACAATGTAGAAAAAGATGACAGGAGTTTTCAACATCCGATTTACAAAGAACACATGTATTGGAAAATTGGAATCCTCTCTTATGGAGGTTATCTAGCGTAATAATTTTATTATGAAGTGCCACCCACCAAAAGAATTTGACTTTGGGAATAAGATGAGGATTCCAAATAAGCTTTCTCCAATTAGGGGGGTCATTAATCCGTAGGAGACACTGGTAAGAAGATTTGACTAAAAACACCCCATTAGGGTTCCATTTGTAGATGAATCATTTTTTAAAAGGAAAGAGGGGTAGCCTGATCAAATTTAGCTTCTCCTACAACTCGTGACCTATAGGGAGAAGATGTGGTTGGTCCTGCTAGTAGGTAGAAATATCCTTCCAGGAATTGGCAAAAAAGAAGTTTGACACATGCAAGCCAAAGAACTCCTTAGTGGAATGGAGGATCCTTCATAGGGAAGGGGAGGAAGCTAGGGGTTTATCCCCCAACCAACAATCTTCCCAGAACCGTATGTTTCTCCCATTACCAATAAGCCACCTCATGCCATGACTAACAATGTATCTACATTTGATGATGTTCCAAATTTTAAATCATGTAGAGACCCCATCCACATCAAGGAACTTGTGAAAACTATCATGAGCCGAGTATTTAGCACACATTATGCAACCCCATTCAGTGTTATGACAATTAATCACCCAAGCAGTTTTAGCCAGGAGGGCTTTATTAAATTGAGAAATTATTCTAGTCCCTAGTCCACCATAGGCTTTAGGAGTACAAATCTTATACCATCCAAATAGAGCAAGTATTTTCTTCTTCTCCATGCCTGTCCAAAGGAAATTACTTTGGATACTTTCAATCTTATCCACCATCTCTTCTAAAAATTTAAATAGGAGAGGAAATAAACTGGGATCCCCTGAAGAGAAGAAGCTAGAAGCTGAAGTTTCCTCATGCTGATTAGGAGTCTTTCTTTCTACCCCACCATTTTATTTTGCATCCTCTCAAGAATGGAGACCCAAAAGGATTTATACACTTCCTTGAAAGTGAGAGGTAATCCCAGGTAAGTGCCCGAGAGGGAAGCAATTTGGCAACCAATGATAGTTTTGATTTTAGTTTGGAGCCTTTCCGCAACATGGAAAAAATATATATTGCTTTTGTCATAATTGATGTGTTGTCTAGAAGCCTTAGCATAAGAATTTAGGAAAGACTTCCAACCCTTAGCCTCGACCATAGAAGCCACCCCAAAAAGGATGGTGTCATCCACAAACTGTTGCATAACCACAGGGGTGAGTGTAGAGGCTAGTTTAATCCCCATAAGAGTTCCATTGTGGATGAGAGAACTGAAATTTCTGCTCAAGACTTCAGCCAAAATGATAAATAGATCGAGAGATAGGGATCTCCCTAATGAATACCTCTTGAGGCAAAGAAAGGTTCATGAGGGACCACATTCAACAAGACGGGCTGACCATTAAGATACATCCCCTGATGAGATTTATTAGCTTCTCACCAACCCCTAGCCTTTGAAAGACTTTAAATAATAAGCCCCCATTCACATGATCATAAACTTTTGAATTATCCAATTTTAGTACCATGCCAGGTTGATGATATTTATCCATTGAGTGGATAACTTCAAGGGTGACAATGGCTGCATCCATAATTTGCCTCCTAGGAACAAAGCCTTTTTAACAAGGGCTTATCAGAACACCTAGGAATGTTTTGAGTCTATAAACCAAGACCTTAGAAAAGATTGTATAGATTGTGTTGCATAAACTAATTGGTCTAAAATCCTTGAGGAAGGTAGGTTCTTACACTTTAGGAATTGGAGCTATAAAGGTATTGTTCAAGTGCTTTAATAGCTTGCCTGATCTAAAAAAGTCCTTGGCAGCTAAAACAATGTCCTGGCCAACAATGTCCCAGAAAACTTGAAAGAAGGATAGGGGGAAGCCATTTGACCCAAGGGACTTAAAGGCGCCCATTGAGAAGACTGCATCCCGCACTTCCATCTTAGTAATAGGTTCCATTATAACATTAGTGTCTTCCTCCGTGAGAGGGGTTGGCAGACATTGAAGTAAGGAGTCATCTAGGTGTTGGTCTCTCAACCTGTTGTTGTCCTCAAATAGCTTAGAGAAGTACTCTAAAGCTAACTTCCCAAGGGCTTTGTCCTCTTTGATCTCCTAATTTTGGTCATTCTTTAGACATGAGATGAAATTTCTCCTTTTGTGAATGCTTTTTGAACAGAGGAAAAAAGAAGAGTTCCTATCCCCCTCGTGCAACCATTGAACTCTGGACTTCTATTTCTAGAAGATTTCCTCCTTGGCCATGTTTTCCTTCCATTTATTTCTTAAAATTTCCTCCTCTTTATGAGTGGTTTCCCTTAGGCCCCCCCGGTCAATCCTTCCTTGTATAATAGTTAGCTTGTCCTTTAACTCCTTTTTTCATTGGAATAAGTTCCCAAACATGGATTTGTTCCAACCTTTAACATTCCTACAGACCAACTCCAATTTTTGAAATACCCTATACATGGGTGTCCCATAAACATGGGAGCTCCACCAACTTCTTATACAGACCTTAAACTCCGAGTGGGAGGCCCACATGATTTCATATCGGAAAGGGTATCTTCCTTTGGCACAGTAAAAAGGACATGAAAGAAGGAGAGGATTATGATCTGATATCATTTGAGGTAGAGAAGTTAAAGAGGCATTGAATCCTAGATCCTAGTTGCCAGAAATGAGGAATCTGTCTAATCGGACATGAATGAGATGAACCCCTTTCCTATGATTAGACCAAGTGTATCTTTGACCAATAAGCTAAATATCGAGGAGACCATTCTTATTCATGAAATCAACCAGGTCTGTCATGTTGTCAGAGTATTCCTTAAGTCCACCTAGCTTCTCCGAGGGGAAAAGGGGGGAGTTAAAGTCCCTAGCAAGCATCCAATGGGCCCCGGGGTCAGAGTGCAGGAGAGAAAAAATGTCTTCCCAAAGGGAGAGCTGGCCTAACCTTGTAATGGGAGCATAATTATTGACAAGAAACTAGAAGCTAGACTGAGACAAGAGCTCAATAGAGAGAAAGTTGGGAGAGGAAGAAACAAGAGTACCCGAAATTCAGGTGGGATCCCACATGGTAACCACACCACCCGAGGCTCTAGAAGCATTACTGATTAAGTATTTAGAACTAGGCCAAATTTTGTTAGCAATGATGGCAAACCAAGTGTCAACAATTTTGAATTCATGTAGCAAGAGAGTTTCAATTTTATTATCTATAATACAATTCTTAAGTGCATTTCGTCTAAGGGTTGTTGAGGCCCCGCATATTCCATGAAAGGATTTTCATTTCTTTCCTTTGATTGACGTCTCCAAGGTTCTTTGTCTGCCATTGGCGACTTCCCTTGCTACTTCTCTTGGCGTGAGAATCTCTAAGATGGGTGAATCTATCTTATGTTGCTCCCCACAGTAGTCTTCATGTGTTGTTTCTTCTACCTCTGCGTGATCCAACCTTCATCTGGAGGGAGGCAGCAACTAGATGAAGCCCCTGGTGAATAGAGTGAATTCAATGGAATGGGGGAAACCTCTGTCACAGAGATCCCAGACTCCCTCTCACCACCTGCGAGGTCATATTTTTGGGGGTTAGGGCTTTATCATCCAACATACTCGAGGAAGAGGGGTGTGTATCAATCTCTACCTCTTTAAGGGAGCTTTATTTTCTGCAGAGGGAGCATTCAGTGCCTTCGAGGAGTTGGAAGGGGAGATAACTTTGGTAGGATCACAAGACTCCAAAATTGGATCAGTAGTGTCTTTGATAGATTTGTGAGGAGAGTCAGGGAGATCATTAAGACTATCTCTAAAAGGATAATCCTCACAGTTCTCCATGGTAGTAGAGGAATATTGTGGACAGAGGTCCTCATCAACCAGGGGCTCTTTGAGCTTGAGGGGTTTGGGGTCAGGAGCCTTTTAGTAACAAATTAGGTGTCCAGCCTTAGAATATTTCTGATAGAAGAGAGTAGCATTCTCATAAACAATCGCCTGAGTCCAACTTCCCAACTTTGATTTAAGAGTAATGAAGTTAGGGAGATTCTTACTAACCATTGGCTATACATAGAATCAGGCATAAACAAGCGTAGATCTCATCCTTGTAACATCATCTGTAGCAATAAAGTGGCCAAACATATTACCAATCCATCGAAAGATGGATTCATCCCAGTATTCAAGTGCGAGTCCTGGGAGGTGGACCCAAACTAGGGCCATTTTATGAAGATCAATAGAGGGATCAAAACCAGGCTTCCATCTACAGAGGGACAAGTTATGCTTTCCATATGCCATAATCTAGAGAGGACCATGATGACATCCTCTTCAGCCATAAATTTAAAGAGGAAAAGGATGCTCGACATAGCGCTGATAGAGACACTTCCTTTAAGTAAGATGCCATCTTACTTTGAGAGTAAGTTTCTCCTTGGCAAATTCTTCCATTAAACTATTCATGTTTTGATTCCAAGATGCCAATGCATCGGGATAAACAGCTATGATTTGTTTCCCTAACTCAAACTCATCTCCAACTCTTGGTTGTTTATGCATACCTTCCTCCACACTCTCTCTATTGTGTTGAGGTTTTGGTTTGCTTCCCACTATATTTGACTCCAACGTATCAACATCCATTGTGTCATGTTTCCTCTTAATTCCTATGAGTATTGTTGTAGCTTTCCTTTTTTGTTCTTCCTTTATATTTAAAGGATGTCCATGCCTACTGATAAAATCAAAAGGATATTCAATGAGTTCATCATCCACAATTTCATGATGGATGTTAGCAAGTGTACAACCTTTTTTACAAATGACCATGTCAACAACAAAATTTTCTTCACCAGTAACAATTACATATTTCATATCCACTATTGGATCCATCTTCATTTCAATCCACATGTACCTATCAGTTGGTTAAGTAATGGATAAAAATATAATAAAAAAATCAAAATTTGGGTTAGAAAATTGTTATGAATCGATGTTTATGTTCATCTTGGTGCATCCATAAGTAAATGAAAAAAGAAAGTCAAATTTAGACATGAAGGGTTTGAAAATGGGGAAATTAAGTCAATGAAGGTGTTTCTTTTCCTTGGCAGTTGCCCCAAGGAACTATTTCTTTTCCTTGCTATTCTAATTGGGGTTATTGAGGCATGATTTATGAGATATTTTGTTTGAGATAAGTGTAAATCAATATTGGTTAGCTAGAAAAGATTACATGTCTTCACATGGAATTGTAATTGCATTCCGTAATATTACAAATATCGATTTTGGTGGCAGAGTCTACCATCTGTGAGGCCACAAAAAGGAAAAAAAAAAGATTAAAGATGAGCTTGATGTGAGCTTGATGAGTTGATTTTCTACTAGAACTGAAAAGTAATTGATCGAATTCTCTAATCGTATCTATTTTTTTAGTCAAAGGTACAAAATGTAGGTTTGAACATAATGGGTGGTAAATGGATGAAAGGGTCTTATCCTTTCAAACAAAATATTGACGATCTACCCAAATAAACAACATTACACAGAAGATTTGGGCGCACATTTCATAAACAAATCCCAAAGAGCTATGTTTTGAGATTTGTTTTCATTGTTAGGACATGAAGGCAATAAAGAACTGATTCCATCATCAAGTATGTGTAGAAAAAATGGCAAACTCCTTTGGTGTTAAGTGTTTGTGCATATGCACAAACAATCTCAAAGAATCCTTGAAGGAGCAGATCGCCTGCCTATTCAACAAAGAAAATGAGAATATGTTTGTGATAAAAATTTTAGGGATGAATTTCTAGGCTAACGAGAATATACATGATGCAATTGTTTATGAGAACCTATTCTCCCCCATCGTCCATAATTTTGGGATATACCATTAATGCCTATGGTATTGTACATCACACAGTGAAGGAGGAGAATATTGAAGGTGTCAAGATTGTGCTAGAGACCCTTGAGATTGTGCCACAACCAAAGATCATTCTTGGTTTTCTTAACTTAATGAAGAAGGCAGAAAGACCAAAATGACTAAATCATGGAAGTTATTCAAAGTTGGGGTAGGCTAGAAATTCAACTTGGATAAGTTTGAGGCCTTCATGATGGATAATGGCAATATGATCCCTTAAGAGATTATAGAAATGTTGAAAGTGATTGGAAAGGGGATTGGTTATTTGTATCACTAATCCCCCCTCTTATTATCTATGTTATTATTTAATATTTTTAAATATATGGGAGCTGCCCCCTTATGGTAGTACTTATGTTAAAAAAAACCTTAGAGTTTTCTAATATATTATGTTGTTGTGATAGGCTTTTTTTTCTCTATCTGAGGTCTCCATACTCGCTCGTGGGTATTTTTTTCTATTGGTTGAAGAGGGGAAAACTTAGATCAATGGTTAGTTGCATAAATCAAATGAAACACAAACAAAGCATTCAAATGACATAAATAATCATTATACCTTAGTTCTTCACTCTTGCTTCGATTGATCTTGATGAAGTGGATGTGCTCTTGCTCCACTTTATTTGATTTTCCCTTTGAAGGGGAATATGTGGATTGCTCTCCACTATACAACAAGATAGGATGGATTCAAAGGATGTATATGGATGATATGGATTGTGTGAGGCAACAATTGGAAATTATGAAGGTATGATTGTGGATTTCAAGGCTCAAGTGGATAACATAAGATTGCATGAAAAGTCGATATGATTATGAAGGATGGAGACTCCAATTTAAAGATTGGAGGGGCTCAAAATGGAGGGCCAAGATTGATTGGGAATGAAGGGTTGGGATTGAAAGAAAGTGGGAGATCTACGATATTTTTCATAAAAGCATTCCTTGTCTCCACACTTCTCAAGTACATGGGGAAGAGTTCCCCAAGTACATTGGGAAGAGAAAATAGAATTTAAAATTCCTTGGGGGGATAAAGGAATTAAAAATTCCAAAATAGAAGATTGTGTGGGGAGAATAAATGGAGAAAGAAATTAAAAATTCCTTGGGAAGAAGAGGCATGGGAATGTGCAAGATTTGGTATTCCTTGGAAAGAGGCAAAGTTGGTGCATTTAAGGTTTAGAGACTGAGAGAAGAAAGCCATTTATGGCAAGGAGTTAACTCATCCCTAATCAAGGTGATTAGGAATGTGCAAGTGATTAGAAAGACAAATTAGGTGGCTTAATGAGGGATTAGGATGAAAGTGGGAAAGTTAGGAGATTGTGACATGAGGAGAGTGAATGAGTGGAGAAAAATAAAATTTAGGAAAATGATAAGCATGATTATGGAGTGATTGATTAGGATAGATGATAGGATTAGGAAGGGTGGTCTGTAGGAATTAGAACATTAGTTAATTAATTAACTAATCAAGATTAGATGAGAATATTAGCTAAGGTATGGGAATAGAAATAATTTTAGAAGAATGAGATATAATTAATTTTGATAAATTAATTATGTGGGCTAGAGTGACAAAATTAATTAAAATATAATTTAATTAATTTTAAGAAGGAGGGCTAACATAATTGATATAATGAATTAGGCGAAAAGGCTAAATTAATTTTAGACTTCTAGATTTTGCCCCTTTGATATAGCGTCATGAAGTGATGTTATATCAAAGAAGAGTAAAACATAGTGGATAGAAAGGATAAGGACTAGTAGCCTGATACCCTAGTCATAGGTGGGATGAGGAAGGATTACAAGGAGGTAGTGGTTTACCCGCTCGAGAGGACATGCAGGTTCGAAGAACTTGGGTGTGCTCTTGAAACAGATAGGAGAACTAGATAATTAAGGTTATGAAAATGATAAGGATGATGAAGGGGTGAATAAATTGGAGTCTCGGGACAAATAGACAAAAATGATGAAGGATATGAATGGATAGATGGGGTTTGTTGTGTAGAATAGAGAGAGCAAACCTAATTTGATATTGTCAGGGATTATCTACACTGCTGAATACAAAAAATCAAGATGTTGTGAATATTCAAGGCATCGACTAGACTCTCAAATAATAGGTTATCTCAATTCACATAGGTTCACAAACATCGATGATGGTGTAAATGAGAGATTGTTGGATCTACAAGAGAAACCACCAAACATGCCATACCACAAAAAGATTCCCCGATATACACCAATCCAAGATATACCAAGATATAGGATCATGAAGGCAGCCTTGAATAGGTATAGGCATAGGACACAAAATGAAAATCAAAGCAAAAATAAAGCATGCAAATGACTCGCATGGCCAACAAACATCTCTTGCCAAGAGTAGGATGTGGATTTGGCTAAACTACCAAACATGGGTGTTGTAAATGTGAAGTTGATTGATGTTTCAGTATGGTTTTCGTTGATGTCAACACACTAACTCGGCTTCAGTGCTTGGTTTTTTCTTGGATGTTCTGACGTATTGTAGATATTTTCATGATTCATTGGCATGTTGTTGGATATTGTCTTGAGATTATTCTCTCTTGTTTTGGTGGTCCGGAAAGTGTTCTCCGAAATTCTATGTTGTGCTGATGATGTTTGTGCAGGGCTCCGCATTGCTCTGCATCTTTAGTTCTCTTGTCGAGTTTCTAAATTATGCTTATAAAGCTTGTATCTTTGTTATTATGATTCACACATATTGTTGTGCTCTGAAATTGTTCTTACCTACTATGGTTAACCTCAGAATCTCTATCTTCTTGGTTTGGCGATTGCGGAATTTGGATAACACGTTGTTGCATTGTGGTGTGGTCCACTTTTCATTCCTTTCCACCATGAGAATGCTTAGTGAAGACCTTATTTTGAATTAAGTTTTTTATCTCCTTGGCTGACTTGAAAAAATCTATTTTGTAGATTAGTATATATAAAGAATGATTGTAATGAAATACATATAGAAGGATTTGTAGAAGGAATTTGATTGTAAAAGGGAAGATATATCGTTGGTAATGCAAAGTGGTTGATCAGTGTGGTTGTGTGCTAATGTTATTTGGTACCACTGGCAGTGATCCCAAGGTTTCTTCCGCATTGCAGCAGAGTGGTAGTTGTGCCTTTTGTCCAGTGGATTCTTTCTTTCTTCCCCTGCGCAGTGAGCCCTCCTTTTTTTGGCGGTTTTATCTGGGTAGTGAGCCCAGCTACAATGAGAAATTCTAATAGTGAGCCATCTTGTAAAAATCACCTTAATCAGTGTCACCCTAATAGGTGTTTTTATTCTGAGAACTAACATTCTTCATGGTGTTTACCTTCTTGGGTTTTCCACATCATATCTAGTGTCTGTTGTGTCTTCTCTTTTCATGTTCTCACATGTTTATGGTTAAGCAATCTAAAATTTAAATTGATGGATCTGTTTCTATGAAAAGTAATATGTTTTAATTTAGAACTGATTCACTCCCCCCCCCTCTCAGTTGTCCAGAACATTAAACAATTGGTATTAGAGCTTTGGTTCCTAGAAAATGAGACTAACTGCTTGAGGAGATCCAATGGCACATAAATTAACTATCCCTACCTCTGAAGAATGTGACTATAGTTTCTAGAAAGTAAGGATGTGAAGATATTTAATTTCTTTGAGTTACAAAACCTGGAAGGTTGTGGAGACGACATCGGCAAATGGATCTACTACATTGGATGAGATTGAAGCTTATGAAGAAAATGAGCATGCAAGGTATGCTATCTTTAGTTCTTTATCTAAAACTAAATTGGTGAAGGTTGTTGCTTTAGACACTACTTATGAAGTTTGAGAAAGATTAAAAAATATTTATGAAGAAAATGAAAGAGTCAAGCTATCTAAGATGCAGACTACTAAGGGTACTTAAGAGAATTTGAGAATGGAAGAAGGTGAAGGAATTGTGAGCTATTTTTAGAAGGTTGACAGTGTTGTAAATGAGATCAAAGATATTGGTGGTGTCTTGGATGAGAAGGATGTGATATAGAAGATCACGAGAACTTTACCAGAGAGTTACAGTGACAAGATATCAGTTATTGAGGAGACCTATGATCCAACAAAATTCACTAGAGAATAGTTGTTTGACACCTTGACTGCATTTGAGACGAGGAAATTTGGAAGAGACAAAGCAAAACCAGAAACAACTTTTAAAGCATCAAAAGTTGCAGATGAAGATTCAGATGATGAGAGCCTAGATGAGATGGAAGAAAACTTTATGAGAAAATTGAAGAGAGGAACCGACAAGTATAAAGGCATGTTACCCCTTAAATGTTTTAAATGTGGAAATATTGGTCATTATGAATCTAGATGTCTAGAAAGAGGATCAAAACAAAAGTTTAATGATAACAAAGGAAAATTCAATAAGAAAACCTATTATGTTAAAGATGATGCTAGTATTTCAGATGATGAGTTAGATTACGAGGATGGTGATTGTTTGCTCATGGTAGAGAAAGATAGACCTAAATCTAATAACTCTAAGATTGTTGAGACTGTTGCTTTAGCATTGCATTTTAGTAGAGACATAAATGAATGGTTGATTGATAGTGGATATTCAGATCATATGATTACAAAACTATGTTTGTAAAGCTTGAGAAATATGATGGCAGTTTTTCTAGATTTGGAGATGGTCAGACTGCTCAAATTGTTGGAATTAGTTCTATTACATTTGATGGAAAGCATAACACTGATAGTGTTTACTATGTAAATGGATTGCATCATAATCTCTTGGATGTTGGATAGATGTGCGTAAATGGTTTCAATGTTGTATTTCAGGATGGTAGCTATGAGATCCAGAAGAGATCCAAAACTGTTATTGCTACGGGGAAAAAGACTGGTGGAAACATGTATCCGTTGGAAGCTACTAGAGGACATTGTTTATTATCATAAATCAATGAGAGTTGGATTTGGCATCAGAGGATGTGTCATATCAATTTTGACAATTTGGTAGATATCAATATGATAAAAGTTGTGAGAGATTTACCAAGACCGACTAAATCAGATAATAGTATTTGCAAAGAATTTCAAGTGGGAAAATAAACAAAAGGAACTTTCAGAGGAAAGGAACAATCGTCTACCGAATTGCTAGATCTGATACACACAAAACTATATGGTCCGACCAGAACAAGGAGTTTTCAAGGTGAGAGGTATTTCATGCTCTTAATTGTTGGAATCCAAGATCATTGAGAGGGCGGGTGAATCAGTGTTTTGCCGGTAAGATAAATTTTAACCTTATTAACAAAGTGTTTCAGTAACCGGTAACCATAAAAGATTATAAAAAGTACAAATAATTCCACCACAAGAATATACACCATAACATAGAGATTTATTCGTGGAAAACCTCAAAGAGGAAAAACCATGGTGGGATTGGTGACCCACAATATCTATCCACTGGCCAAATGAATAAATATTACAATAGGGGCCTGCACATGCAGGAAGGCCAATAGCCTAGAGCACACTGCTCATCACAAAAGGAGCCTCACTGACTACAAACACCAAATACTAGTTTAGAGACAAAATTCTGAACTCAGAGAATGCATCTGCTATGCTGGATGAGTTCCAGTTCAAGCACTGACTATACCGGTTTCCACTATGTCCTCCTTTACCGGTAACTTGCTCTACATCCCAAAACTTAAAACCAATAACCAAGATCGACTACAAAATATTATATTCACATAGAGTCGATCAATATTTTTCGTACAATATCTCGCATCATTTGTATATCTCTCTATATCACCATCATCATCATATCCAAAATATCATAACCGGACTAACTTAAATACCCTTCCCAAACATAAACATAAATGCTTTATGTTGGCTTACAATGATATTACAATTTATTTACATGTCAGCCTAGACAAAAATAAATACATTAAACTTCATGACTGATGTCATTGATTGCTACTGTGTAGACCTGCCGGATCAATCTCTTATGTTGGCCTCATGTACCAGCTCCTAGTTTGTTGGTTTCCCTAAATGTCGGTTGTCGAATCATGAATATTGGTGAGTACCAGTTAAGTGTCCAATCCAAAATGATATGTGTTGACATCAATGACAACATAACTAAACTGGATGAGTGTCAATTGCCAATAATCTCCCCCTTTGGCATTGATGGCAACACTCATGTGAAAAATGAATCGTTGAATTGTTGTCCCGGTTCCTCCCAAAAATGGATGATGAAAATTGATCATGTTCCCCCTGAGTTGTACATTACTTCTTATGTCCCTTGAAATTTTTCACAACAACCACTCCCCCTTTGACATCAATGATAAAGGTGGGGCAAAAGAATGAAAGAATTTAATCAAAATGTGTTTACTGGATCTAGATGTACTTGAATATATACGGGTAAGCACCCTTCAAAAATCCTAAGTATCCCAACTAGTTTTCAAAGTTCCCAAAATAGTTACAAACCCATTAAGAATGTATGCATATAGTTCTTCTTCTGTTAGATCCATTGATGTGGTTTTATTCATCAGCTCTAGACTTTCCCGCTTATGGAGTAATAAAGTGTTCAACCAAGGACTTACCAATCCTCTCAATTCCATAGCTCACCAGATTAATTTGTCCATATCTTTCTCCAAAGCTGATATCTCAGATTCTGTAACCAAAATTTGACCATCAATAGCACTGGTCAATAGCTGAGTACCATCAAAATT
Source organism: Cryptomeria japonica (assembly GCF_030272615.1). NCBI lineage: Eukaryota > Viridiplantae > Streptophyta > Pinopsida > Cupressales > Cupressaceae > Cryptomeria > Cryptomeria japonica. The sequence goes on from NC_081407.1 coordinate 425,458,452, forward strand.
GTTAGCCAGATGTTCCAACCAAGCCTTTGTCGCTTTTGTTTTCACCTCCAATTCAACTGTAAGTTTTTCGGTGTTAGTACAAGACCTATATATACAATTGCACTGATTAAGAGCTTCATCAATCTTTGTAAGTTGCTCTGTCATCTTGACCTTGTCTGATATGAGCATATTGTCACAGGTGACCTTCCTTGCTACATTGTATCTCTCTATCAATTATCGGTTTGATATATGTTGAAGAGTTTGAAACTCTTTTGTAATATGTTCGGTCAAACTCTTAAGCTTACTAGAAGCGCTAGCTACCGGACTAGTGTATCTCGGACCTAGCTGCTACAAAATCAGAATGGCATGCTCAATGACCTGCTTGTCTTTTGATCCTTCCTTTCTCAACTTCGGAGCTACAACAAACATGAATTCAAAACTGCTCAGCTGCTCAATGTTCTTCTACCCAAAATCAACTTGATCAGATGAGCCAATTTCCAACAATGAACGACTGGACTCTCCAACCTGTTGACTAGCACCGGTGGCTTCACCACTTGGTGCAGTAACCATCTCAACCTTACCCTCTTCAGTATGTAGATTTTTTGTCAGAGGTTCAACATCCTCAACCTGTTTATTATTTGTATCCACATCAATAACCTCTACATCTGGAATGTTCTATTCCAGTGTATCCTGCTTATCATGCACAACTTCAAGGTTATCTATTGGTTGCTCTACATTATGTATAGGTGATACTACCAGAGGAATATCCTCTGTTAGTTTATGTCCCAAAATTGGTGAATCCATACCCAATATACCTTTTCCCTTACCATCAACATATATGTCTTCAATACCCAACTTAGGTGAAAATATCAGTGCAGTAAAGAAATCCGGTTTGTCTACAAATAATTTTACCCATGCCTCGTGGGTCTCCTTAACTATTTTATTTACTCTACCTACCATGAGACTCACATGCCGGTGTCTGCTCTGAAAAATTATTCTATTAGAATATTCAAGACACTATTGCAACTCCTCATCAGTTATTGCACCATAGATAGTTAATAACTCCTGCAACTATATTTTTATCCTCTTCAACTATAGATAATCTCCTAGAATCTAGCTTATTGTACAAGTCTCCTAGTATTTGTTTTTCAATCTCAAGTAATACCTTCTTATATATATGTAAATACAACAAAACTGCTTCCTCAATCACAAAAGGAGCCTCACTGACTCCAAAATAAATCCAGACTACAATCCAGAAGAAGAATGAGTTGCAAGAATAGCATCTCCTATGCCTAAGTATAGTTCTGATTAAGCTCAATACCAAAGGTCTTAAACCTCTTTCACCAACCCAATTTGATCACTTGTGATCGACCAAAAACCTTTGCATATGATTACAACTTTATTCGCACACAGATAATTTATAACCACATTAATCCCACGAAATCCCCCATGATCTACAAAGAGATCTTACATCTTATTTATACCAACCCAGGACCTAAACAATTAGCTCGGCCACCTTAAAGATAATACAATAAATTCATAACTTAAACCCACAATCTAATGATCAACCAAGTCGGCCTAAGACCAAAACAACATAATCCAATCAATAAACCCAACCGGTAATGCATCGGGTTCATCCACCAACATGTTACATTAACCAGTCCATAACCTAACCAAATAAGATAGCATTAGGTCTGGACCCAAATCCAACACCACTGATCAACAAGAACACAAACAAGATAACCAACAACATCCCGAAAGCCATCTAGAAGTCGTGCTAACACCACTTATCATGTGCATCAAAAGGTCTTCAACAGATCTTTGTCAGTAGAACCCTTACCGATGACCAAAAGGCTTACTAGAACAAATGATACCTCCTAAGTCATCAAATCCTGAACCAACTAATCGTGATACCCATCTGAATAGCAAGAATGACAGTTCTAAACCAAATCCATGGGCCAAAGCATACCGAAGCATACTAGATCAATATCATAAACCAACCACTCTACCGGAACCTTTCGGAAGCTGGTAAACAACCAAAACAGTCGGTGTTGTCATCAATGACAAAACATCAATGCAACACATAATCAATTCCTCCAATTACCAACAACTGGAATCCAAGAACACTGAGAGGGGGGGTGAATTAGTGTTTTGTCAGTAAGATAAATTTTGACCTTATTAACAAAGTGTTTCAGTAACCGGTAACCATAAAATAATATAACAAGTACAAATAATGCCACAACAAGAATATACACCATAACACATAGATTTATACGTGGAAAACCTCAAAGAGGAAAAACCACAGTGGGATTGATGACCCACAATATATCCATTGGCCAAATGAATATATAATACAATAGGGGTCTGCACATGCAGAAAGACCAACAACCTAGAGCACACTGCTCATCACAAAAGGAGTCTCACTGACTAGAAACACCAAATACTGGTTTACAAACAAGATTCTGAACTCAGAGAATGCACCTACTATGTTGGATGAGTTTTGGTTCAAGCACTGACTGTATCGGTTTTCACTGTGTCCTCCTTTACCGGTAACTTGCTCTGCATCCCAAACCTTAAAACCAATAACCAAGACCGACTATAGAATATTATATTCGTATACAGTCGATCAATATTGTTCACACAATATCTCGCATCATATGTATATCTCTCTATATCATCATCATTGTCATATCCAAAATATCCTAACCAGACTGACTTAAATACCCTTCCCAAACATTAGCATAAATGCCTTATGTCGGCTTACAATGATATTACAATTTATTTACATGTCGACCTAGACAAAAATAAATACATTAAACTTCATGAATGATGCCACTGATTGCTACCATGTAGACCTGCCGAATCAATCTCCTATGTCCGCCTCATGTACCGGTTCCTAGTTTGTCGATTTACCTAAATGTCGGTTGCCGAATCATGAATACCGATGAGTACTGGTTAAGTGTCCAACCCAAAATTATATGTGTTGCCATCAATGAAAACACAACTAAACAAGATGAGTGTCAATTGCCAACCTTAATATTGATGATCATTCTAGAATGAATTGGGTAGCATTTCTAAGAAAAAATTCAAAATCATTAGAGAAGTTCAAGATATTAAAAGCTAGAGTTTAGAATGAGGTTGATAGAAGAATTAAGTGTCTAAGATTTGATGGAGGAGGAGAATTTATTTATGATGAATTTGATACTTTCTATGAGAAATGAGGATAATTATCAGCTTCTAGGACACCTCAGCAGAATGGTGTAGTTGAAAGGATGAACATGACTATTCAAGAGGCAGCAACAACCATAATCAATGAAGAAAACCTACTAGAAGTTTACTGGAGAGAAGCTATACACACTGTTGTGTATACCCCTAACAAATTTCTACTCAGAAAGAAGTTTGGGAAGACATCATATGAGCTATGGTATTGAAGGATCCCATATGTGAAGTATTTCAAAGTTTTTGGAAGTAGATGTTATATTTGGAGAGATGAAGTAAATCTTGGAAAGTTTGATAGCAGAGAAGATGATGGTATATTTCTTGGTTACTCTACAAAGAAAAAAGCTTACAAATGTTATAACAAGAGGTTGAATAAGATTGTTGAAAGTGCAAATGTGAAGGTTGATGCGAACATTTCAAAAGAAGTTGTTATTCAAGTAGGGTATGAATCTGACGAACGAGAAGAGATGAATAAAGATGAAGAGAAGCATAAAGAAACTTCTCTTGAAACTATATAAAAAACCGCAAGGTATGTGCAAAAATATCATTCTAAGAATCAAATCATAAGAGATAAAAACAGAGGAGTCATTACAAGAAGCAAAGTTGCTGAAGAGAAAGTTCTTTTGTGTTTACTTTCTGAATCTAAACCTAAGACGGCTGAAGAAGCTTGCAAAGATCAAAATTGGATGAAAGAAATGAAGGAAGAGCTAGATCAAATTGAGAAAAATCAAACTTGGGAGTTGGTACCTAGAAAGACATATAAGAATGTTATTGAAGCAAAGTGGGTGTTCCAGAATAAACTAGATGAAGATGGTCAAGTTGTGAGAAACAAAGCAATATTGGTATACAAAGGTTACACTTAGGTTGAAGGAATTAATTTTTAAGAAACTTATGCTCCTATTGCTAGAATGAAGGGTATTAGGATTTTTTTGGCTTTTGCAACATATAAGGATTTTAGAGTCTATCAAATAGATGTCAAGTTAGCATTTCTGAATGGAGAATTGAAAGAAGAAGTCTACATTGAACAACCAGAAGAATTCAAGTTATCAAATGATTCGGATGTTGTTTGCAGATTGAGGAAGGAGTTGTATGGATTGAAACAAGCACCTAGAGCTTGGTATAGAAGGCTAGATAATTATCTATTGAATCAAGGTTTTCAAAAAGGGTATGTTGACATCAATAATTAGCTCCTGTACGATAATGAAAAGGATCTCGTACAACACATTATCAGCAATTTGCAATGAGTAAAAGGGTGTTGTACAACAAAAAAATCACCTCGTACGAGTTACGATTGTCTGTCGTCTTGGGCTTAAAGGAAGTTCGTACGAGTTGGAAAAGCAACTCATACGAATTTCTGAAGTAGAGCCGGACAAAGATGAAGTTTGCTGAAGATTAAGAGGCCAAAAGAGATGATTCCAGCCCCACGGTGGGTGCCAAAATGTCATGCTCTGTGAAGTGTACCTGTACCTGCAAACACAATGCACTCAATAAATTATTACAAGCAATGGTTAGTGAATCAAAACAATGAAATGTAAAACCATAGCTAATCGACTTATTGCCTCCTAGTAAATGCGAGTATGAAAATGCTCTCAGGTCTGATTATGCATATTCTAGTGACTTGACTACACTTAGATGGAGGATTTAAATGATGAAAATGCATGATCTAGCAAAAATAGCATGATTAAGCTATATGAATTCATGATTTATCTAGAAAATAAGCTAAAATGAAGATGCAATTAAGTTAAAATTGAGCATGATAACATTGCTAATAATGATAAACTATAAACTAGATGCCTATAGTAATAATGCTTGAATGCAAATGAGATGAATCAAATGATATGCAAGAATGATATGAAATTGGGACCCTTTGTGCTCCAAAATGAGGTCTATTTATAGGATTTCCAAGGCTAGGGGTGAGGTGGCAAGAATCAATGGTCAAGATTGGTCTGAAGATATCAATGGTTAAATTGGAGGAGGATGGCAAAGGGGGTTGGATTAAAGGGAACATATGTCATCTCTATCGTGACAAGTGTCAAGAGGATTCTAGAAGAGGTTAGATGAAAGGGAACACTTAGTGACAAGTGTCACAAGGTTCTAGAAGATGTTGGATGAAAGGGGACATGGTGGTAGGTAGAAAGGGTTAGGTTTAGAAGGGGTAGAAGTTAGGAGAATTTGAATTTAAAAATTCAAATAATAGGAAAAGGCTAATTAATCTCAACAACTCATGAATTTGATTTTTTTTAATTAATTAGGGGATTTAGAAGAAATGATTGTGGAAGGAGGGAATTAATTATTTTGAATTAATTAATCAAAGGGGTGAAATGAACCTATTAAATAAATCTTTAGATTTATTAATAAGTAGATGAAAGGCGAAATTTAATCAAATTGCTTAGTGAATTCAATTAAATTAGGAAGGGGGATTAATTAAATAATTGCTTATTTAATTAATTATCTTCAGACCATTTTTAGGTGTATACATTTTGCCCCTCTTTGAAGCGAGGTGTGATGACGCGTTGATTCAAAGAATAATCTCATTTTGATGATGATATTGGTTTGATATGATGCCCCAGCTCTTGATTGCTAAATTCTGGTACAATGATGCCCCCTCGGGAGATCAGTTGAGATAATTGATCTTTGGAGTTTTGCAAGATTGATATCCTGATAGATTTGATTCGATTTATGCAACTGTGGTTGATGAAAATGTGAGTTCTTTTATTAGCTTGATTGCTTAGATTGATAAGATTGAAAAATCTTGATTGATTAGATTCAGTCTAGTTTAAGGAAGGATTCATCCTGTATAAGACAACGATGATCAAAGCGTCTGGTTTCAGGAAGGATTTATCCTTTATAAGACACGATTAGAATGTTTGGTTTCAGGAAGGATACATCCTATATAAGACATGATTTAGAATCAAATCGTTTGGTTTCGGGAAGGATTCATCCTGTATAAGACATGATCAGAATCGATTAGGTTTGATTGATTGATTTGATTTGATAAGGTTGATTAGATAAAGAACTGACAGTTTGTGGATATCAAGTTGCAAAAATATTTGGATATGCTGATTGTTGATTCTATTGAGAGAAATAGCATAAGATTTTTGCTAGGTCGACAATATCTGGAGAGATATGAGTCATTATTCTGATTGCGTATACACTTGTGATGATGCTTTGATGATTCCTGCAATAGATTTAACCTTGGATAAAAGGAGCTTGTAGGATCCCATGCAAGAATGAAATGCAAGCTAAAATGCAATGAAAATGCAATGGAACGACCGAACTAGTCACTGGATTATTTTGCCTTTTCTTGTCATCATTGAGATTTTGAATGTGGGAAGTGAGTGCAAATATTGATGGTATAATTAAATCATGATGACCTGAGCACTTCTTTATTGGATTTTGATATAGCAAGTTAACACAAGCATTGAGGTATAATTGAACCGAGATAACCTGAGTGTTGTTTGCGTAAAACAGGCAGTATTAATCATTTCAATATGTAAATCAGAATGTCTTCAATGATATTCTGATGATTATGTCCCGAGACAAATTTGCACATATTAATGATTAATTTTCAGATAGCAGACAAGAAAAATATCATGTTTCTTCCTTGTTTCTCTAGTCAATGACATCCTGGAGTCACTCAGAAATCATGATAGTGAAAAAGCAATATAGAAAAGTTGAACAATCATGTTAAAATCATTATTTCAAAAAGATATTATCCACTGAAAATTGTGTGATCTTCTTAGATTGACTTCGTGATAGCTTGATAGTTGATAGTTTGATCTCTTGTTCAACGTTGGATGTGTCTCAGTTTTCGCTTGCTAAGAGTTGTCTAATTGTTTGTTATACCTGTTTGATTAAGCTCAAAATTGATGCAAAGTTTGCCCCTAGCTAAGTGCAGGATTTTGCCCCAGGCCTTGAAACAAAGTCGTTATGATATATCCAATGATCCAAACCATGGCAAGAAGCCACCTGGGATGCTTGAGTATGTACAAATGCTTGATGATGGATATGGATAGCTCTGATGGAAAACGAATGCAAGTGGAAAAATGCATGAACTAATAAATGGAAGAGCCCACCGACAGATAGCACCTGTTTGCTAGGTTTTCACTGTCTGCTTTTATTGCACTTTTTCTCATATTTGATTTTTTTCTTTCTTTTTCTTTTTCACTTTTTTTTCTCTAATTTTTCACTGTTTTTTATTTTTTCTAATTTTTCAGACATAGAATTTCTTCAGGTGCATGCTATTGATAGGTTCCTCGAGTTGATCCCCATCCTGTGTTAATAGCTGATATGCTCCTGATGCAAATACTGTTGTGACCACAAATGGACCCAACCAGTTTGGTTCAAATTTTCCTTTCTTTTCTCGATCTGCCTGGTTGCGTGGATTTTCCTTTAGCACTAGTTCTCCTACTTGAAAGATTCATGATTTAACCTTGTGATTATAGCTCAGGCACATTCTTTGTTGATATACCTTTAAATGATCAAAGGCATTTTGTCTTCATTCATGGATTAGTTCTAACTTGTGTAGTGTAGATACTCGTTGTTCTTCATCTGGGATTAGACCTTTTAGTGATACACGTAGAGAGGGTATCTCTACTTTGATTGGCAATATGGCTTCTGATCCATATACAAGAGAGAAAGGTGTGGCACCTGTTGGTGTGCGGATATTGGTGTGGTAGGCCCATAGAGAAGGGTTCAGTTGAATATGCCAATCTTTCCCAGCATCGTTCATTATCTTTTTAAGGATTTTCAGAATAGTTTTGTTAGATGCTTATGCCTGTCCATTTTCCTATTGATAATATGGTGTGGAGAATCTGTGCTAGATTTTGAACTTCTCACATAGCTCTTGTATATCTTGATTCTTGAATGGTCACCCATTATCAGTGATAATGGTCATTGGTATTCCATAGCGACAGATGATGTAATTCAAGATAAATGCAGCAATTTGTTTTCCTGTGATATTTATGAGAGGTACAACCTCAATCCATTTTGTGAAATATTTTGTAGCTACCAAGATAAATTTGTGACCATTAGATGAAGAAGGATTTATCTTTCCTATTAGATCAAGACCCCATTGGCAGAAAGGCCAAGATGTTGCTAAAGCATAAAGTTCTTGTGCTAGTGCATGAATCAAATTCCCATGGATTTGACATTGTTTGCATGTTCTTGCTATTTTAAAAGAATCTCGTTCCATAGTCGGCCAATAATAGCCCAAGCGTATCAGTTTTTTTGAAAGGGTAAGACCACTTGAATGAGTGCCACAAATGTCATTATGGACTTCATGTAAGGCCTTCTCAGATTCTTCTTATTTGAGACATCGTAAGAGAGTACCGTCTAGACCTCGTTTAAACAGGGTATCCACAACGAGAGTATAATGGGAGGATTGGCGAATAAAGTTTTGCTTTTGGTTTTTCGATAAGTCGGGAGGTAAGGTGCTATCTTTCAGATATGTGTAAGTTTGGCCATAGCGAGAGGAATAGTGTCCAATAAGTTGACAGATGGTGTGGGAATCAGGACAATTATAGGTTGGATGAGACAACTCTTCTACCAAGAATTCATAATGCTGTTGATTTTCCTGTGTTTGCAATAGAGAAGCAAGTGTAGCCATGGCATCTGCTGCTTTGTTGTCATTTGTTGGAATCTTTTCAAAAGTGATTTCTACAAAGTACTTCTTGAAATCATCCACTGTCTTTTTATAGGGCATTAGTTTGTCATCTTTTGTTTGATAGTCATCATTGATTTGATTAATGACGAGTTGAGAATCTCCAAAGACTTGAAGTTGTTTAGCGTTCCATTCTATAGCCATTTTGATACCTGTAACCAAAGCTTCATACTCTACGATATTATTTTTACATAGAAAGCTTAATTTGTATGCTTTTGGGATGGTATAACCTTGTGGTGTGATGAATAGAATGCCTGCTCCTAATCCGTGTTGTGTTCTATTATTGATGCCTGCTCCTGGACTAATATTTGGGTGATGTATTGTAAGATATGGATCAAACCCTGGAACGTTTGTATATGAACAGGTAAAATTGACTTGCCATCTTTTGAATGGTTTCAATTATTTTTGTCTTGCTAGTTCTGATAGAGAAGTTGTTGGATGTAGATCAATTGTGTCAATGATAGTTGCCTTTGTTGGTGCTATTATGATAGATAACTTCTCTTGATAACATTCAGGTAAGGTGTCAAATCTCCCATCTTTCGGCGCCTCGAGGAGGTTTTCACCGTTAGATGCATCCTTTGTTTTTACTTTTTCCCAGTCCAATGTTGCCAATAAATGGTTTTCAGCATTAGACCTGATATTGTTTTCTCGATTTTCACTTTTGCGACTAGGAGATTTAACACCCACTTGACTGGAAGATACGTTAGCAGAATCCCTGGTGAAATTTGTTGCGGGTTTGATTTCATTATGATATAAGGATATGGCATGGTCATTTGGAAAGGTATCAATGGAAGTATGTGCTTCATTTTCCTAGTCCATAGGTTCAGGATAGATTAACGGTACAGGATCTTCAGGTTGAGATATTTCAAAGATATTAGGGGTCATGATAAAGATATCATAGCTTTCAATATGTATTTCCATGTCTAGAACGATACTCTCATCAGAATGACCTCGCATAAGAAAATCTTGATCGTCCTCGGTTAAGTCCATGTTAGTCGAATGTGATTCTGATTCAAGTGGGCTAGTTCCTAACGTTTGTCCTGCATACATGTGAACTACATCGACTACTATATCTGCTTCTTCATCCCTCTCAATTTGAAGTTGCTCTTGTTTGTTTTTCCCTGATAGCAAATGTTCTTCATTCTCTTGATCTCTTTGCAGCTTTTGTTTTTCCATGTTTGACATAATTGATTCAAATAATTGTTCCTTGCTTAAAGATGTTGCCTCTCTGTTATGTGGAATAATGATCTCTTGAGCTGTTTTCAAATTACTACAACACTGCAATGGATTTGAGTCTGCTAATATTGTGATTTCCTGTCCATTGTATGGAAATTTTAAGCAATGACGACATGTTGATGTAATAGCTTGTATGTCCTGAATCCATGGTCTCCCCAAGAGTATATTGTATTGTAGGTCCAAGTCTAGAACTTGGCATGTTGTGCCCTTCTGCAAAGGTCCCACTCTGAGGGGTAATGTCACCATTCCTTTAGATGAATACTCTTCTTCATTATGTGCTTTGATTTTTATCTTTTTCCGGGGATCAGCTGCCTCTTCTGTATAGCCTAGAGTGCAGACAAGATTCATAGAGAAAATGTTCAAGCCAGCTCCCCCATCTATTAGGACACGTTTAACAAGCGTTCTATGAATGAGGACTTCAATTTACAAGGAAGTGTTATGGGGATGCTGAAATGAATTAAGGCTTGGATATGAAAGAGATGAGCTTTGAATAGGATCCTCTGAAATAGGTTTGATGGCAATTATGGATATCCCTTGGGGAACTTCAGCTTTGGACATATTCTTTGGTGATGATGCTATGAAAGGTTCTTGCAAGCTTTCAAGATGTGTAGGAATAGATGCCTTTGGAGCGTCAATTTTCTTATGGAGGGATGTGCCATTGCTAGACATAGGTGTACGATTTTGATCTTCTTTAGCCAAATCCTTTACGGATCTCTTTAAGAGGTGCATAAAAGAGCCACCTTTCTTTTGAGATGTATTTAAATCCTTGTGAGGATTTAACATAGTTGGATTTTGATTTTGAACTTGTTTGATTGCTCTGATATGTTGGCTTGTTACTTGTATTTTGCTTTTGTATGTCATGTTGATATGATCTTCAGCTATTTCAAATGTTTTTGTTTCTGTTTCAGGGGTTTGATCGTCTAAAAGTTTTTTTGGGTAAGTGATCAATTGCTAAGGTAGATATGCTAGAATGGTATGACATGATAAGATGATTCAAGTGTTTAACAGTTTGCAAGTTTTTCGATCTTCGGTTTAGGAGTGCAATAGTGATGATTTGATAAGAACCAAGTCCAGTAGGAACGATATATCCTACAATGTGGGACAAGATTATTTTGACCAAACGTTTCAGTTTCATGATAAAAGATGATTGATCCTGATGAGAAACTATGTTTGAGTGATCTATTTATCAAAGAGGGTGATAATGCACTTTGAGATGTTTAGATCTTTAACGGTGAGCACTTTGAAAATCTTAAGGTGTTTATCTTCTAGAGTTTGATTTTGACAGATGATAACTTGACCAAGCAAACCAAGGAGACAATTTAAGCACAGATTGACAGATTAATAGGTGTTTATGTTTACTACAAATTGATCAGGTAGAAATGACAAATTTGAAATAGGCATGTAAGACACAGCTTTGGACTAACAAATGCAGAGTTTCGTACGACAGGATATGCAACTTAGAACAACACAAGATATAAGTCTATATGACAAAGCAGAAGTTTTCATGTAAAAAGAAGAGGGTCGTACGACACACTTTTCTGAACCATATGACAAAATAGCTGACTCGTACGACATAGATTGTTGTGTAGCACGACACAAGATTTTATGAAAATAGGTTCATATGATAGAGATCCTAACTCGTACGATAGATAACCAGACAAAGATAAAAATGTATTTGTTTGGTTGAATTTTTGATAACAGAAATTTAATGTTTTGCTTATGTCTTCCAATTTTTGGATGTCTGATTTGTCGATTTAGGGATGAATACACATCAAACACATGATTTGATAAATGACTCCAATCAAGCTAAATCATAAGGAAGTTGGTTGAGAATGAAAACCTTTGCTTGTTGACTTAGGTACACACCCAATAGCTAATCAGAATATGGTCGCTGAGTCTCATGCAATGGATTCTCAACGCCGTATTATCCGACTCCAAATGCTAATGGGGACACGATATGGCAAGTGTCTTGGGAGAGTTACTATCTCTCTTGCACAAAGATTATCACCCTTTCGGAGGTGAATCACGTAGCTTCTATTTTAACCGGCACTAGTAAGGGATCCGTTCGGCGCGTCGGGGTATAAACTGAATTAAGAGGTCTCCCAGCCTTGAAAACCAAGGTTTGATATACCTGAAGGTACAGAGGAGATCTATTCCCGAGCACTGTCGTTGCTTTGATTTTCATCAATAACACATTTATTTTATAGTGGGTTGGATTACTTGGCATTAGCCGTTCCCACATAGGTTGTTCCCCTCTCACCGACCTTAAGGGCTAAGAGTTATTGCTCCTCAGGAGGGCAAGCCTGCTAAAGAAATGCACTAATGAAAGCAAAAGATGACTCTAGCTTTCTGATCACCTAAGAAAGGTGAGAGCATACTCGCCTATCATCAAATACACATAAGACATGATAGTTCATTTTTTAGCAAAATTGAAGTGTGCCTAGAAAACTTTAATGAATACACAAAGTTTAGTTGAATTCGTAGGCAACTTGCAAAATAGATCCATTAGTAGTCAATATTGTGTTTTTGGAGTTTGTCTTTGACAAGCATATCTTCGTCAATCATCCTACAGAAAAGAGTTAGGATGCCAAAAATCTCACAAACTAGTCAGAGTTAGCATTAGTGAAGTTCGGATTAAAATCAGAAAACCCTAACATGTAGTCTTGTTAAAAATCACAGAATCAGAGATTCGTACGACACAAATTTCTAGTTAGTACGACACAAATTTAAATTTCACACAGGAATACAAACAGGTTCGTACGACACAGGAATGAGCTAGAACGAATCAAAAAATTCCAAAGCAAAACTCGTACAACAAATATTTAGCTCCTGTACGACAATGAAAAGGATCTCATACAACACATTATCAGCAATTTGCAATGAGTAAAAGGGTGACATATGACAGAAAAATCACCTCATATGAGTTAGGATTGCCTGTCGTCCTGGGCTTAAAGGAAGTTCGTACGAGTTGGAAAAGCAACTCGTACGAATTTCTGAAACAGAGTCGGACAGAGATGAAGTTTGCTGAAGATCAAGAGGCCAAAAGAGATGATTCCGACCATAGTGGGTGCCAAAATGTCGTGCTTTGTGAAGTGTACTTGTACCTGCAAACACAATGCACTCAATAAATCATTACAAGCAATGATTAGTGAATTAAAACAATGAAATGTAAAACCATAGCTAATCGACTTATTGCCTCCTAGCAAATGCAAGTATGAAAATGATCTCAGATCTGATTATGCATATTCCAGTGACTTGACTACACTTAGATGGAGGATTTGAATGATGAAAATGCATGATCTAGCAAGAATAGCATGATTAAGCTATATGAATTCATGATTGATCTAAAAAATAAGCTAAAATGAAGATGCAATTAAGCTAAAATTGAGCATGATAACATTGCTAATAATGATAAACTATAAACTAGATGCCTATAGTAATAATGCTTGAATGCAAATGAGATGAATCAAATGATATGCAAGAATGATATGAAATTGAGACCCTTTGTGCTCCAAAATGAGGTCTATTTATAGGATTTCCAAGGCTAGGGGTGAGGTGGCAAGAATCAACGGTCAAGGTTGGTCTGAAGATATCAATGGTTAAATTGGAGGAGGATGGCAAAGGGGGTTGGATTAAAGGGAACATATGTCATCTCTATGGTGACAAGTGTCAAGAGGCTTCTAGAAGAGGTTAGATGAAAGAGAACACTTAGTGACAAGTGTCACAAGGTTCTAGAAGATGTTGGATGAAAGGGGACATGGTGGTAGGTAGAATGGGTTAGGTTTAGAAGGGGTAGAAGTTAGGAGAATTTGAATTTAAAAATTCAAATAATAGGAAAAGGTTAATTAATCTCAACAACTCATGAATTTGATTTGTTTTAATTAATTAGGGGATTTAGAAGAAATGATTGTGGATGGAGGGAATTAATTAATCAAAGGGGTGAAATGAACCTATTAAATAAATCCTTAGATTTATTAATAAGTAGATGAAAGGGGAAATTTAATCAAATTGCTTAGTGAATTCAATTAAATTAGGAAGGGGGATTAATTAAATAATTTCTTATTTAATTAATTATCTTCAGACCATTTTTAGGTGTATACAAATACAAGTGCAATCAATATCTTTAGGAACCCAATTTGCATTCCAAAACAAATCACATTTCTATTCGGTATCATTCCTTGAGAGAAAAAGTATTGGACAAAAAAGCAAAAATTGAATATGTACCTACCAAAGAGAAAGTTGCAAATATCTTTACAAGGCATTGTGCAGAGATACTCTTAATTATCTTCGGCAATTGTTAGGGGTTATTCCACTGCCTAGTTTGAACTAAGTGCATTTGACAGTACATTAGTCCAGGATAATTCATGCATATTTCTATTTGGGCTAATGTTTGGAGCTTCCTCTTATGGGGAGATTAGTGGTTTTTGAGTTGTATTGCTATCTACCTTTGTCCTTGACGTCAAAGGGGAAAAAGTTTGAGATGTTTATGTTGGAGAAGTTTGAGAAGTTTATGTTGGAGAAGTTCGAGAAGTTTGTCCTCATTTTCTTTCTAAGGGGAAGAAGTGTTTTAGAGAAGTTTTGTTGAACATGCTATTAGAGAAATTGTTTGTTATTGATGAATACTGCCATCAATGTCAAAGGGGGAGATTGTTGCAAATGTGAAGTTGATTGATGTTTCAGTATGGTTGTCATTGATGTCAACGCACTAATTCTGTTTGAGTGCTTGGTTTTTTCTCTGGATGTTTAGACTTATTGCAGATATTTTCATGGTTTGATGTAATGTTGTAGGATATTGTCTTGAGATTCTTCTCTTGTTTTGTTGGTCTAGAAAGTGTTCTCCAAAAGTCTATGTTGTATTGATGTTTTTCTGATAGAGGTTGTAGAGCTCTGCATTGCTCCACATCTTCAGTTCTCTTGTTTTGTTTTTGGATTTATGCTTTTGAAGCTTGTATCTTTGTTATTTTGATTCAACACGTGTTGTTGTGCTCCAAAATTGTTCTTACCTGGTCCAGTTAACCCTAGAAGCCTTATCGTCTTGGTCCGACAATTGCGGCATTTGGATAACATGTTGTTGCATTATGGTGTGGTCCACTTTTCATTCCTTTCCACAGTAGGAATGCTTAGTGAAGACCTATTTTTGAATTATGTTTTATTATCACCTTGGCTGACCTGAAAAAATCTATTTTGGAGATCACTATATATAAAGAATGATTGTAATGAAATACATATAGAAGGCTTCGTAAAAGGAAGTTGATTGTAAAAGGGAAGATCTATCTTTTGTAATGTAAAGGGGTTGACTAGTGTGGTTGTGTGTTGATTTTGTTTGGTACCGGTGGCAGTGAGCCTAAGGTTTCTTCTGGTATTGTAGTAGAGTGACAGTTGTGCCTTTTGTGGTGGATTCTTTCTTTCTTCCTCTGAGCACTGAGCCCTCCTTTTTCTAGCGGTTTTAGCCAAGCAGTGACCTCACTTATAATGAGCAATTCTGGCAGTGAGCTACCTTGTAAAAATCACCTTAACTGGTGTCACCCTAACAGATTTTTTAATTTTGAGAAATAACATTCTCCGTGGTTCTTCCTTTCTTCGATTTTCCACATCATATTTGGTGTCTATATGGATGTGGATAGCAAAGGAAAGGACTTTTGGAACATAAGGACCCAAAATGGATGTGGATAGAAAAGGAAAGGACTTTTGGATGTAAGGGTCCAAAAGGGGTTTGGAAGATGGGCGATGGGAACATTTGGATTTAGATGGAGGGATTTTCGATTTAGGAGGGATGGAAGATATACCAACATATTGACCATGAGTCTTGTAGCCAATTCCATATGAACTTGTATTTCTTTGACTTGAAGGGGTTCTAATATGCCTTGTTCATGGAGGCCTAACCCTTTGCCTTGATAATTCATTTTTTGACAAATTCTTTTTCCAATAGGATACTAATTATTTTGGAAACAAGATGCGAGTACATTTTGAGGGGAATGGGATGTGAAAGGGATTGTAAGATCTTGGAGGAAACCAGAATGGATGAAGGTGGAAGAGTCAAGTTGATAGGTATGGGATTCATGGATAGCTTGGACAGAGATGATGGGATCTTGTGTAAGATTGGGATCTTGTGGGGGATTGGGAGGAATATTAGGATCATGAGATGGATTGGGACTATGACATGGAGATGAGGGTACACTTTGATCTTGACTTGGGATGGGAAAATGTGGTGGAGTGGAAGGGGTGATTGGATCTTGAGATAGAAGGGGGTCATGCAATGAGGTGGAGAGGATACTTAGATTTTGAGATGGAATGGGATTACGAGGAGAATGAGGAAGGGTAACAGGATCATAGGATGGATTGAGAACATGGGATGGAGTGTAGGGTAGACTTGGATTTTGAGATGGAGCAACATCATGAGAAGGAGGGATGCTTTGATCTTGACGTGGAGAGGAATCGATGCCAAGATGCTTTGGAAAAAGCACTTGACATGGTTGGGGTTGGGCAGATGGTGTGATGGAGGAGGAGGTGGATTCTTCAACTTGGATAGATGGGAGGATAGAGTATCATGAAGCGTAGGGGACTAAGGTATATCTTGATGGGGAGGGGATGGAGGTGGATGTAGTACTTGGGGAGACTGGGAAACTTTGTTTGAAGGTGGGGATTTAGTCTCCTTTGCTTGTAAGTCTTGGGTTATTTGTTGGAAAAAAGTATGGAGGGAAGGGGATACTATGGATTTTGAAGGATTAGGATTATGTGGAGGTTTATATTAGATGGACGATTGGGATTATGGATTGGGGGATTAGAATTAAGGCTTGGAGAACTATGGTGTAGAGGACTTGGATGGTGAGTGGATATGATAGAGGTGTTGTAAAAAGATGGGGATTGGGATGTGGATGGGGGTATCTATATCAGATGGGATGAACATGTGGGTGAGAGATAAGAGGGAAATATGGATGAGGAATAAGTTGGATTTCCCTTGTCAAAGGTAGAGGAAATATAAGGAATGGAATATGGATTGGGATTGGATAAAATGTGTTGAGGTGAAACGGATGGGGATATGGTAGATGGATGCGAGTTTATGGTATTGACTTGGTAAGTGGGTTGGGGTGGGAGACATGAGTAGGTGGAAGATGGATAACTTTGAGGCATGCATGAGCTGGATGGGCACTATTGATAGGGTGATCCTTGAACTTCCATAATCATTTCTTCAAACCAACCCATGATGTTTGAATGTGGGTTTTGGGTAGCCAACTTTTTCTTTTGTGAGCGTGTGTAGACCATGCAAGGGTAGCCTCAAGATGAAAAGAATGGGAAGACAATTTGGAATTGGATGTATAGAATTGATTAAGAAAGGGATGAAGTGATGCAAAATGAATGTGAGGACTAGGAATTAGCAACTTTGGATTTGATTTAGGATTGATTTGATTAGATTGGATGAAAATTTGGGTCCTTGGATTAGGAAAAGTTTGATTTGGATTAGGATGACACCTTATTCCTTGGATTAGGACATAGATGAGGTGTAGGGGTTGATGATATGGGCCACAAAGCAAGGTAATAACCAAGCTAGGCTAAACCCATACCTTTGGATTAGGATTTGATTTTATCAAGCCTTATTCTACTTAGGATGGACTAAGTTCCTAAGCAAAATTAGAGAATGGATTAGGGTTTGGATCAACCCAAATAATTAGGATCAATTAAACGAAGTACTTGAGATAGATTATTTCTCAAGAACAAGGTTAATTGGGGATTTAAAAAATGATAAAAGGCCTAAGTCAAACTTTGTGAAGTGCTAACCTTAGATTGGGAGATTGATTATTGATTGATTGGTTTGGATTTAGAAGATTGATTAGGTTAATGTGCTAAGTCCTTGAGGATGGAATGAAAATAATTATGGGAGAATGAATTGATGATATGTTAACTAATTGTTTGCATGGATGAAAGCTTATTGGGGATTTAGTTCAAGTGGAGATGGTGAAATAGAGGTAGAGACGGTGATCCGCAATGAAATGTAGATGGCAAAATAGAGGCGGAGACGTTGAAGCTCAAGCGGAGATAACAAAACTCAATTTGACTATGACAAGGTAAAATTTGATGGATTTTTGGTCAAATGTTTAGTAAAACTTGGAAATATTAGGATTGTTTGTCTTGGCAAGAGATATCAAGCAATGAATACATGTTGGCCAAGGTGACACCTGAAACAAGCATGAAAGTGAGGGCCTAGATTAGCTCGATATGACAAAATTTATGGGTTTGCACAATAGAAGACACACAAAAAACATATAACCTAGGTGAGAAAGTGGATTCTACTTGTTAAATCCCCACTTGGATTTCTCTATATACCTAGACAAACCGAATAGATAGAGAACTGCTAACATTGGCTCCCCCACTATGAAACTCACTTCTCGAGGATACCATAATCTCATACCCTGAAGATTTGGAGATCTTACGAACCAGGGGACATCTATCTCTACCTTGAATGGTATGATGTGGGGTGGCTCCAAAGGTTTGACCTCCTACACCAACAAGAAAATAGGATTTAGGCCACTGAAACAAGGTGTCCAGTAAGTTTCCAAGGGATCCCAATCCAACAATGAATCCATGAAGCAAGCCACTTAATAATCTAATTGAGCTTATTGGTGCAGAGAAGGTCTGCACATAGCTGAATTCACTCAAGACTCCAGTCGTTTGACTAGCATATTTGTATAGAGGCTCTAAAAACACTACTTGAGACCCCACTAGGAGAGACGATATCCCCAACATGCCTCAAATTTTGAAACACTCCCTTGGGGTGATAAGGCCCCCAAGAGGTGTCTCTCTACTCAAAAAGAAAATTTGGGTGTTGTTAAACACCTTTCTCTTTCATCCAAGGTCCATGAAGGCGAGGGGAGAGGATACTTGGTGTAATGGTAGGTCCACCCTACAAAACGTGTAAGTGCACCAAACACGAAAGATAATGATTCCTTTTAAGCATCAAAATAAAATATTTGCTAATCTAAGATAAAAAAAAATTGTTTCAAAAAATGCTTTCTTCGACACACATCCTGCAACAAAGATGGTTAGTATTTCAATCATTTAGCCTTAGATGGACGATAGAGATGCAAACACATGAAAGGATTAGGAAAAACTGGTCAAAAAAGCTAATTGGATAAGAGACATTGAAAGGAAGGTGGAGACGACATTTCGTACAATGACGTTTGTGGAGACGACAATCTATGAAATGACGTCTACGCAAACAGTGATCTGTGAAATGATGTCTACATAGGCAGTGATCCATGAAATGATGCCTGTGCAAACGAAATTTTGTAAAATGATGTCTACGTAGATGGTGCTTCAACCTACTAAGAAAAATAGTTTGTTTTAGGAGTAGAAAATATCAGAGCGGAGATGGTAAACAGAGACAGAGACACCGTTCTATAGGCACAAACGACGAAACTCAAAACTCGCAAAAAATAGTATTAATTCGAAACCCTGCAAAGTAGAGACATTGATTTTGTAGCGTAGACGCCAAAGGACAATCACAGACATCGATGCAAGGTGGAGAAGTCGAACTGAGACCTGTGCGAACCTTCCAAAAAAAAACTCACAAAAACATTAGATTAAGAGACCTAAGGTCCCACCAGACGTGCCAAAACGAAGAGGGGAAAACCTAGATCAATGGTTAGTTGCATAAATAAAATGAAACACAAAAGAGTAATTCAAGTAACATAAATAAACATAATACCTTAGTTCTTCACTCTTCCTTTGATTAAGCTTGATGAAGTGGATGCGCCCTTGCTCCACTTGATTTGATTTGCTCTTTGAAGGGGAATATGTGGATTGCTCTTCACTATACAAGAAGATAGGATGGATTCAAAGGATGTATATGGATGAGATGGATTGTGTGAGGCAACAATTGGACATTATGAGGGTATGATGGTGGATTTCAAGGCTTGAGTGGATAACATAAGATTGCATGAAAGGTGGATATGATTATGGAGGATGGAGACTCCAATTTATAGATTAGAGGGGCTCAAAATGGAGGGCCAAGATCGATTGGGAATGAAGGGCTAGGATTGAAAGAAAGTGGGAGGGGATTGAGAGGACAAAGTGGGAGATCCAAGAGATTTGCCATAAAGGCATTCCTTGTCTTTACATGTCTCAAGTACATGGGGAAGAGTTCCCCAAGTACATTGGGAAGAGAAAAAAGAATATAAATTTTTTGGGGGAGGATAAAAGGAATTAAATTTTCCAAAATAGAAGATGGTGTGGGGAGAATAAATGAAGAAAGGAATTAAAAATTCCTTGGGAAGAGGAGGCATGGGAATGTGCAAGAATTTGACATTCCTTGGAAGAGGCAAAGTTGGTGCATTTAAGGTTTGGAGGGTGAGATAAGAATGTAATTTATTGCAAGGAGTTGACTCATCCCTAATCAAGGTGATTAGGAATGTGCAAGTGATTATAAAGACAAATTAGGTCGCTTAATGAGGGAATGGGATGCAAGTGGGAAAGTTAAGAGGATGTAACATGAGGAGAGAGAATGAGTGGAGTAATATTAAATTGAGGAAAATGATAAGCATGATTAGGGAGTGATTGATTAGAGTAGATGATAGGATTAGGAAGGGTGATCTATAGGAATCAGGACATTAGTTAATTAATTGGAATTAATCAACTAATCGGGATTAGATGAGAATATGAGCTAAGGTTTGGTAATTGAAACAATTTTAGAAGAATGAGATATAATTAATTTTTAGAAATTAATTATGTGGGATAAAGTGACAAAATTAATTAAAATATAATTTAATTAATTTTGAGAAGGAGGGCTAACATAATTAATATAATTAATTATGCGAAAAGGCTAAATTATTTAAATATTAATTTAATCAATTTAAGATGTCTACATTGGTATTATTAGATATTGTAAACTATAAATAGTCTTCAATAACTCTTGTTTACAAATCAAATGATGGTTCTTCATGTGTTCTTCATCCCAGTTTATTGATTGTTTTGACAAACGAAATGACGCTTTCCATGGTCAACATTACTAAGTTAAAAAAGATGAATGAGAATAATAGTTCAATGGAGGGGATACGAGTTTTCTAAATACTTGTTTAAGTATTGTTATTTGGTCATCTTCAATTGTAAATCTTGATAATGGCTTGATGTTGAAGGTTTCTATGAGGTTTCCTTCCACTTCGTTGCTTAGCCTCTTCTCACCTTCTAAATGAACACTATTTGGCTAAAGTGTGTTTTATGAAACTTGAAATGAATATTATCTGAATTCAAATACACATTTATTACATCCATCTTGTCCTCCATGATTTTGATTTGCATCTATGCTAAAATTGTTCTTGATTTTTGCCCCTACTTCTAAGTGAAATACACTTTGCAAAAGGAAGCTTGTCGGTGAAATTCTGAGTTTCGACAAAGTTCAAATCTCATCTTGCCAACTTGACGATGCATACATCAGAATGGATGACCATCAACAAAATCTAATGTTATAACTAAAGCTTTTGAAATACCTTAACGACCCATCAAGAAGGTTGAAAGTGACTTGGTTGTAAAAAGGGAAGCCCACATGGATGTACACATGCATAGAGTAGATGGCAAAGATGATTCTCAAAATGTCAGTGATGCTTTCACACGTCCCAACAAATCAATGATGGAGGAGGTTGTGTGACCATGGAATACATGTAGGATCTTTGTCACCAAACAATGCAAACAAAAGAATGATGTCATGGGATCGTTGTAAGAGATTTTTTACTCTCGCAATCCATCAATGATGACTGATACACATGGAAATCCCGTGTCTAGCCCCTCCTTCTGACATTTTTCAAATAAAAATTACCTCTTAATATTTGTATTCCAATGTTAAATTTATAAAGCCCCTACGTCCTTAATATATTTGCAATATATTGCTTTGGATTTTTGGGATATTAAATCCCCAATATGAATGCATGTGATATAATATTGCCTAGCCAGTGAATCCCCATGAGGCATTCTTGAGTTGGATTCAACCATGGAGGAAGACTCAAATACTTGGATTAGAACAAAAAATGGAAGCTTGTTCCACTTCCTAAGGTAAGAAGCTTGGTTTTATTAAGTGGATCTATCAGACTAATTTTGTAGTGGATAGTGTTGGTGCCCAATTTGATTGTCTTCATTTTTTATTGAATCGCAATCCCCTTTATGCACTTGACCTCATTACACTTATTTATGACCAATATAAGAAATCTTTGAGTAGGTATCCCTTGGTCAAATTTGCATAAGCATTATTCTTCATTATTACCCATGTGTCTACATGTGTTGAAAGTTGCAAAAGTCCCAAAAAATCTAGATGTATAGGTTTTTTATTCAAATTTAAAAGGTTGTGGTAAATGTCAAAGTTTTAGAGTTTCTCATCCTAGCATACTATTCTCTTGATCCCCATTTTTTCCCTTGTCCCTATTAGAGTTTCCAACTCTCTTTTACTAGCATGTTTTTCCTCAAACCCAAACACTCTGAACACTTTACACTATGTTACCTTTTGGAGTCATGGTACAATCATCTTCTTATTTGTATCCCTAAAGGCATAAGGCATGGACTGTCCATAATTCACAATCCTTGAAATTTCCAACTATGTTAAATCTTATAGAGTTCATGAGTTTGGACCTATCTTTACTTGCATTACTCGTGGGATGAATCATTGGTTCCCTTGATCCATAACTCCTAATAATTTGTTGCATGTTTGTTTTTAGATTCAATAATGCAAAGATAAAAAAAAATATTTCTTTAATAATGAGGTATTGACATACTTCTGATTCTCGATCCTTCAAAAGTGGTATGGGTTATGAGTACCCTAACCTCCCATCCTCAAAAATCTAAAAAACTCCCATGTTTTGCATTGTTCACTCCCACCTACCTCCTACACAACCTAGGTCACCATTAATGACTATATTAGTTGTCTCAACTACTCTAGAGGGGATTTTATCACCTAGAAATAGTTTTGCATCTCAAGGATGTGGATTGAAATGTATTTTCAATGGTGGTGGACGAACGCAATCATGTTGTAATTAATGTGATGGTTGAATTCTAGCTCATAATGGTGCTATTCTTGTTCCAATCACCCATTCAATGGATTTCATAAGATATAAGATCACCTTACATGCACCATTCATAACCTGTAGTTTTTCCTCAAATCTTGAAGTAGTAGGGCGACCGACAAAGAACTATAAGCCAATTCATTTTCTTAAAAAAGTCCTATTAGTTATCTCTTCCACAATTGCGAGTGCAAACAGGCTTCTAGGGTTCCAACTTTTACAAATTTAGTTTCCATTAGAGAAATTTTTCTTGTAAAACTCAAGGAGATTAATATTGTAAATGATTATTGAAATAGAATGCCTCCATGGTTCCATTCATGGATCTTTTGTAGATTTTTAGCTTAGGGTTTCCTCTTGCCACTTCACTGGTGTGAGTGTGCTAAATATTTGATGAATGATACAAAATTCAAATGCTTTATTATATTTGTAGTGGTCATTTCTTTACTACATATGATTTTTTATAGTTTGGGATGGATAAATAAGAATATTCAATTGCTTCATATCATTATTTGTGGCATATTTTTATGTATAGCTTATATTCATTTTTTGTTTCTATTTGTATTCTCTATTTGTATGTTGTGACTCTATAATCCAATGAATAGACATGGTTTTTGGAAGTGATGATGGACTATGCACTTAAACTAAAACAATCTCACACAAATAGATTAGGAATAAGAAGTAGTTTCTATGGACTATATGATTTAATGTTTTAAAGTTAGGGAAGTTTCTTTAGTGATCAACAATTGTTCTTACCTTTGGAGAATAATATTGTGATTACCCACATCATGTATTTGTACAATGGTGTGGTTATCACCTTAATAAGAGTTCTTATGACCACCAAGTTATTCCTTTGCCCAGTGACTACTTTTGGGGTCAATCGTATAGTAGGTATTATTACAACAATTTATATATTTGTCTATATTTAGTTATTTTTAATCCCATTCAGGGTAGCTCCAGGGAATCTTATGAGGTTCTAGATGAGCCTAAAGTTGAATGCCTTACTCACCTTAGCAAATTGGTCCAAAGTTGCCCTACCCGATCATATGGTTGAAGGCTTTTCCTTGAGTTTTACACTCTTGGTGCTCAAGAAGAGGCTTACCTTTATGGATTTGGAACTAAAAACTCTAGTCACCAACACAATAGATCAATTGACAAGTTCAAATAGTGATTTGTGGCTAAAGGGTTATTGTACGTTCTTGGTGTTGATCACATTGCAACCTTTGCCCCTATTACCAAGATGAACTCCATTTGTCTAGCTCTTGATATTATTACAACTCATTGTTGGGTTATACATCAAATGGATGTGAAGAGTTTATTTATTTGTGAGGATCTATATGAGTTTTAGATGAAATAGCCCCAAGTATTTGTTTAGGGTTTTTTAAAATTTTGTAGACTAAGGAAGTCTCTATGAACTTGAGTAAGCCCCATAGGCTTGGTATGCTAAGATGGAATCCACTCTTCTCTTAGTTGGGTTCTCCAAATGTCACTTGGGTCCTAATGTTTACATCTTGAGATAGGAATACTTTCTTGGTTCCCTATGTTGATCATTTAATTGTCAAAAGGGGCACCTCCTCCATCATATTTTGAGTCGAGAATACATTGCAGTGACAATATTTCCATGACCAAATTGGGTCTCTTTCACTACCATATTAGGATTGAGATCACTCAAGCATCTTATATGATCTTTCTTTCTCAATCCAAGTACACTCTTGATCTTCTATCTTATTTTTTTATGGTTGATTGTAAGCTTGTGCTAACTCCCTTTCTATTTGGAGTCAAGATTAACTTTATACCACCATCTTGTTGGTAGCCTCATCAACCTATTTCATACTCAAACCAACTTTTGATTTGTAGTTTGTATGGTTTCACACTTCATTGGAAGGCAACCAAACAAATTATGCACTACATACAAGGCACTTACAACTATGGGATTCATCATATATCAGGAAAATAGTCAAATTTGATTTGGGATACATGGACTATAATTGGACTAGTGATCTTGATGGTCACAATTCCACATTTAGCTATAGTTTTCACCTTGATTTTGGTCTCATTTGTTGTTAGAGCAAGAAACAACAAGCCATTTCTCTATTTTTTGTTGAGGCCAAGGATTGAGGGGCTATTAATGCCTCCACTAAGGTTTTATGGCTTCAAAATACCCTCATTAAACTTGGCATCACTTTTCAAAATCCATCAATCATCTACTACAACTAGATTGCCATTAAAATCTTGAAGAACTTGGCCCATCATCAACAAGACAAACACCATATCCACAAGCATTTTATCAACAGGATAATTCAACATCTTATTTATTTTGCAACTATCTTCACCAAACCCTTGACTGAGAGAAAGTACATTTATCTTTGAGTTCTCTTGGGAGTGAATAACATTTCTTCAAGGGGGGGCCCTTAGCCATTCTTGCCTATTTCTCTCATGGGATATTTTTTTCCCACCGAGCTTTCTCCTTCTCTTTTGCTTTGAGGGGATCTTTGTATATGGATACATCATTAGATTTTGTGTTTGAGACTAGAGTGTTTTGCTCTTTTCTTCCCCCTAAGTTGCACTTAATGGGTTGTCAATGTAAACAAGGCACATCATCTAACTAGTTTGTTTCTATTTAGTTTTTCATTTAAGACCTTTTCACAATAGGTTAAGTTTACTAGGGGACTTTTTGTATATTATCCCACATTGGTTGTGTTTTTGGTCTCTTGAGTGGTGCTCATCTATAATTAATTTGTAATCACTTATTTTGCAATTTTGTTGAATAGAAATCAATTTATTTATTCAATTCTAAATTTATGTTATTTCTTTTCTTCAATCATTTATATTCTAAGTGGCTTCACAACCATATCTTACAATATCAAACTTCATTTTATTTTGATGGAAATTTTTTATGAATATAAGTGCTTGTTTTGTGGCATCTATTTTGATTTCCCATGTACAATTGGCTTGTGTTTTTAGTTTATATATTAAGAAATGCATGTCATTCTTTCTATCTCTAACACAACTCTCTTATCTTGTCTATGCATCCAATCTTAGCAACTTGCACGTGCAAGAATAATGGTGTGGTTTTTATAGGCCTTTGGGTTTTTACTTTGTCTTGGATTAGTCTCTATACTTTTTTATATATAACGAACTAAATTCCTTATTTCAACCAGAGCTTGATCAAGATATTAATACCTTATTTGGTTAGCTACTAATGGAGATGAGGGGATTTATTATTTTGGTCAGGTAGATAGATGAATGTTATTTTGGTTTTTGCAAACCTAGGACCCTCTTCTAGCTTGGCTCTATTTTATGTTTACCTCAAAGATTTATTTACTTTTTTTCCTGAAATCGCTTGTGATTTTTTCCTCCTCTTAGGTTTATTATTTGTTGTTACAGTTCTTCCTCTTAGTATCTCATGGCAATAAAAACCTTCTTGGATTCTCAAATTAAAAAAAAATAAATGCTTAAACTACCCCAAATAATGTCATACAAATCAATGTTAGTGCTAACAAAAAGTCTCTTCTTTACCATAACAAAAAGACTCAATGGGTAATGATCAAATCATCACATCTCTACATCTAGCTTAAAAATAAAGTCCCATGAGGGCTTCACTTAGTGAACCAGGGTTATAGCACATGCGTTCATGGCGTACTAAAGAATCCCCCTATTTTCACATATTGTATTTTTTCATAGCCTGAATTAAAAACCCCCTATTTTCACCGATAGACAATGTATTGTACCCTCACTTTTGGGATATTAAACCCCCCAATATGAATGCACGTGATATAATATTGCCTAGCCAGTGAAGCCCCTGTGTAAAGTCCTTAAAAATGTTGGGGCTCAAGGCTTGAAGAAGGATTCCCATTCCCATCTCTCATAATCCTATTAACACCAAGACAATACACTCAATCTTTACAGATTCTATAGCCACCACCCATTTCAATGAGGGTTCAATTACTAGTTTATTAAGAATAATTTGGTTGAATGTTACAAACTTGAGAAGAAACAAACCAACACCTAGAAGCTTCCTTGCACTTAAGAACTAGATTGTCTACTTTCCTTCCCATGACCACATTTGTTACTTGTTTTAGACATACCCCTAGGGCCACATCTTCTCAAGTTTATATTGGGTTGATGAACAAGATGGAAGAGCGCAAGGAAATGATGCTTACGCAATAAGAGTAGATCAAGGAGTGATCTCCCAATCCTAGTAATAAAGGGATGATTTCTTAGGTGTTTGTGCCCCTTAAACTTCTTGTTGATGATGATTTTTTCAAATAGGGTAATCATTAAGATGGAGTAATTTTGTTGTTGCATTTATGATATTTATAACACGAGTCCTGATAAACAAGAGACGATACATAATATTCATCTTGACCAATCCTTAGAGGGAAGACAACTTTAAAATAAGGAGCATTGCTTTGTTGTTGATGTTGGAGAGAAGCCTTTGTCTAACATTGCAATGCAAGTGATGATGGGCTTGTGGCTAAGCCTACTAGTATGGATTTTGTTTACTTTTTTTTTTTTCGATTGTATAAATTTAAAATAGTAGACCAAGCGGAGAATGCAATTTGAGGGAAATGAGCTTTGCTAGGGTTTGAGGTTGCGTATTGTTATTTTTCAGACCGCATTTACTGCGGGATTTTTGCATTTATTATGACTCCGACCAACTTTAGCCTAGCAGTTGATGTTGGTGCTGGAGTTGTTGCAACGGACCCTCATAGCACCTCTGAGCAAGCGCCCTCGCAAATTTGTTCTGAAAGTGTTTCACGAGGTATGTCCCCTCTTGATGTTGTACTTCATGTTCAGGATTTTGATAATGCCTGTGAATGGCTTGAAAAATGTACTTTGATAGGATATTTTGTGGGTAGGATCCCTCTTGAAAGCATGCTTCATGATTGGGTCGCCAAAGCCTGGTCTCCTCGTGGAGTTCAGCTTGATGGCGTCCAAAGTCTCACAAAGGGATTTTTGTTGTTCCGCTTTTCAAACCCTTCCCATGTTGAGGCTATTCTCTCCCATGGGCCTTGGACCATTTGATCTTCCCTCCTAGTTTTTCAGCATTGGTCTCACGACTTTTTTGTCTCAGATGACAAGAAATTGCGGGTACCAGTCTGGGTTGAGTTCTACGGTCTTCCTTTGCCTTGTTGGCCTTTCATGCAAACCATTGCTCAGTCTGTTCGAAAAGTAGTTTGCCTTGAGCCAGACTGTTTTTTTAATGCTCGCCCTCAAAAGAGGGTTTGTGTTGAGGTCGACCTTTCTCGCGACCTGAAAGAAACTGTTGATATCCAAGTGGGAGGCAACACCTTCACCCAAAAGGTGCTTTATTTGAACCTTCCCAACACTTGCTATTGGTGCCAGTTAGCGAAACACAAGATCAGGGATTGTCCATTGGCTACTCCGAAAATAAAACCCCCTGTTAAGGAGTCTGGCTCTCGACCTGTGGAGGGAGCTAAGATGGATGAATGGACCACTGTAGTTCGTAAAGGTAAAAACTCTGTGGCTTCGGCCCAGAAGACTCCCATTGGTTCCAGTTCTCAGCCTCCTACGGATCCTCCTACATAGACACCGTCTTCCTAGGGGGTTTTTACTTCAGTTTCAAACCTTGACCAGCAGCGGAAGATCTCTTCTGAGGGTGCCGCTCGCCCACCTTGGGTGCGCACTCCTCAGGCTGTGTCTGTGATTTCTGCTCCACACTCTCTACGATGCTCTCGTAGCCCTTCTGGGCGTGCTGAGATAAGATATTGTAGATGGTAGTTCAAAAAAACGACGAGTTGTCTCCAATGAGGACCTAGATTTTTTGCGCAATAGCTTCTCCTCTCTTGGGGACGAGGAAGATATGCAAGTTTTGTCATGAATTACATCTCATGGAATGTTCGAGGTCTCACAGACCTCTCCAAATAGTATTTTGTTTGAGATGTTCATCAACGCGTTGTTAGCTTGGATGTTCTTTGCCTCCAAGAAGTCAAAATTGTTGGTTTCATGCTCAATACTGCATGCCGTGTTATTTGGTCAGATAGCCTTGTTTTTGCCTCCCAGCATGAAGCTAGTCGAGGTGGAGTTGTTACTCTCATTTCACCTCGGTGGCTCTCTGCAGTTATTTCTCATGGCTTTGATCCCATGCAGCACGTCATCTGGGTTTTGCTCTCAATTGATAATCATTCCGTTGGGATCGTTAATGTTTATGCTCCTAATGATTCGGTTGATAGATCATACCTTTGGCACTGGATTGCAGATAATCTGCCACCTACAACTTTTGCGGGCCTTTATTTGGGCCTCTGGGTCTGACTATCATGGATTCCATAGGGTTGCTTGGGAATATTGTTGTCATCCCAAGGAATCTGGAGGGCTTGGCCTTATTTCTACCTAGAACCAAGGGCTTGCCTTATGTGCTAAATGGATTATCAGAGCTTTATCTGGCGGCGAGGCTTGGAAAATTCTTCTTCGACATTGCATTTCTTCATGCTTTCCTACCAAAAGGCCAACTTGGAAGGGGATTGGCTTGCAAACCCTGCTCATTATGAAAGACCATGTTCTGATCCAAGGTACTTTTGTGGTTAAAAGCATCTGGTGTGCTTGGGAAGCTATCAAGGCTTGGCTTCGATGGGTCGGTGATGGTTTTCGGGATGAGTTATCCATGAATCAACACAACCTCTGGTGGTCACCTCTTTTTCAGGTGCAAGGGTTACCACTGGCCAAAATCCAGGGTGTTAGTGCTCTGCATTTTCACAAACGCGGCATTAGAACACCTAAGGATCTGTTCTCCAGAGCTTCTATGAGCCTTCGGTCATGGGAAGACCTCCAGCTCCAGTTTCGTCTGTCTCGACCAGATCGACAGACTTATGACCTTCTAGTCTCGACCTTACCCTCAAATTTGCTTCACAAGCTTGGCATTTGGTCTGTCAAACCTTGGTGGAAAGATTGGAAATGGTATCCTTGGACTCATTTCACCAACTACAAACCCAAAATGGGTTATCTTTGGTTGGTTCCTCATTTGCCTATGGTCCATATTCTCAATCAGCGGTGGCACTTGCAATCTTCTCAAACTTCCTGGAGATTCGGGTTTCTTACTGTCTGGTTTGCCACTACTGAACCCAAGATTGCACACTTTGCTTGGTGTGTGCTCTTACAAGGGTTGCCTTTGGGTTCCAGACTTACATTTGGGGGTTCCTGATCCCCGATGCCCTTTTTGTGGTCACCCAAAAACTTTTATGCACATTTTTTGGTTCTGTAAAAGAGCTCAACAGTATTGGAGTTGGATTCATGATTTCTTTCGGCCTTTTCGGCCTGAGCCATTTTCCTGGCATATGGCTCTTCTGAGTGATTCGCTTAGAATCCCCTTTAAATTTTCTCAGATATGGCATGCTTTCAGAATGTAGATCCTATTCACTCTTTGGAAGGATAGGAATGTAGTTATTTTTACTCACAGCTTTTTGGATATTAATGTCTCGCTTTATGCTAAAGCTTGCATTTGTAATAATGTATTAATGCAAATTTAGGTTCAAGCTGACAAGGTGGCCCTAGAGGTGGGCCACCTTCAGGAACTCCTCTAGCACTAGGACAATGCCCCTTGTGCGGTTGCCGGAGTGCTGCTGGATTCTATCTCTGTCGACCATACTCCGCCCCGTGGCCACCACCGCCACCGCGGTCACAGTTCTTTTGCCTACCGCTCCTCGGGCGAGAGAGGCGATGCTTGGAGGTGTCGCTCGGCTTCTCCACTACGTCGTGGCTCTGCCTTGGGGTGGCCCTTTGCTGCTCTTGTGGCTTTTGCTCCTCCTGCTGGTGATGGTTCTGGGTGGCCCTCTGCCACCACTTCCAAATTTCCTCGCCTGGCCCTGGCGATCTCGCCTCCCAGGTAGGAGGAATGAGAAATTGATAAAGATCCTAAAGATGGGTGGTCTGTGTCGGACCCAACTCCTGACCCCGCTGATGTATGGGGCAATAAAGATGATCCTGATCCTCCTCCCTCGACTGCCACTGCTTTGGCTGCTTGAGGAAGTTTTTTGATGAAAAGCTTATTTTTTTGCTTTTGGCCGCTGGCCATGTTTTTTATTTTTGTTGTTGTTGTTGTTGTTGTTGCGCTAGTGGTATCCACTGGGGATGTACCAAGCCACCCGCAAGCTAGGTGCATCAGGTGAGTCCGAGCCTCGGAGTCGAACTCGAGACCAATGGGGAGCAAACCCGTGGCCCAAGCCGACTTCGCTACCCATGCGGGCGTTGTACAATTTTACTCAACAAATAATAACTAATTTACTCAAATAAATTAATTTTATTTACTTTTTCCCTTTCCAACATCTTATTTTTGCATTTGGTTTGAATTAAGCACACAACCCTAAAAAACATAAAACAAGTAATCATTAAAAACATTTAGAAATTATCATAATTTTGATTGAACATCAAATCTTTCCATAAAGCCATTTTATCAAATTCTCAGTCGATTATCATTTATACATATACCATGTGCTATATTATCCTCTATCTCCAAGGATATTTTTTTTATCTAGAAAAATAGGCAATTACTGATATTAGTTGGCTTTGTCAAGAGACTCAACAATGTTTTATACATAGAAATGCTAAGATACACTTCTTTGTAGTAAAGATTCAGGCATTACGAATACATTAGCAATTGTAGAAAGCACATTAGTAGCATATGTTAACTAAGCGGAATCCAGACTGTTACATGACGAGGAGAAACAGGTAATGGATGTCATATAGAACTTTCTTTACCCAGTTGTTTTCTAATTCTGTTATAGTTTCAATAATTATAAGTTTCTAGAGCAGTGTACTCCACAAATGACTAACCAACACAGACAGCCACTTAACATAAGTCTGATATGTGCAGGGGTATTTTAAAAACTCGAACTGTGAAACCAATATGTTGGGAGCTATCAAAAACAACACAAATGGGCAAACTTAACACCGATCCAGGCCATACTATTCTGAAGTTAATCCCACGTATGTTTCGATATCTACATTTCATTGAGGTTAAAATCAGCTGGATGCCAACTTTACCATCCAGTCTTGTATTTTGGGAATTCCATCCAATGATGTGTTGAATCTCCGAAAAAATTGTATTTCTTTTTAGCTCCTTTTCCTGATTATATATTACTAGATACCTTTTGTGCCTCAATCCCTGAATGGTTGGAAAATTCCATTTTATCAAACATGAATTCTACCTATTTTGTATAGGAAAGTTTCTTATTCTCAATAACTCTTTTGCTTCCATTTCCTATTTTCAAGGAGTTCTATAGATTTGATTCTCACAAAGATTATGGTGCAATTTCTGTCGCTAATTCATAATATAGCTTCATGTATATCGCCCAGTTTATTTGACATGTAATTCATGGATGCCTTGTAAGACAGTTTGAGACTATAAAGCTAAAACAAATCATGTTTGCTTTCACACTTCTGGATGGCCAAGCGTGCACACTGGTTTTCCATAATAATATAGATATGAAAGCAAATGTGATCTAGATGTTTAAGTTACATTTAGATTTAGTGCAGTTGAACATATCACAAGTACCTAATGTTGTGACGTTTTCACACATCGCCCCATTGCAAATGGGACCCCCTTCTTTTTAGGTCCTCTTGATCTTTTGGCTTTGGTTCTTTGGGTCTTTTCACAGCAGTTGCAAGTGTTTTGGGGTGAATTTGATCAAGTCTGCAAGTCGTTTGAGTAAATTTGGCTAAGTCTGGAACCTATTTTGCCTATTTTAGGGTTTTGCCCTTCAAACTTAGATTTGAGGCCTTTCCTTTAGGGTTTTGGAAAAACTGGACATTGAATTGGAATCAAGAGCCTTTAAGGAACTTGTCAGTGAAATTTGAGTGAATTTTTAGAAAATTCCTATTTTTTAGGGATTTCACTGCCTCTTGGATTGTCTTTATTTTGCCAAAAATCAAACTTACTATTTCTAGCAGTTTCTATTTTTAGTAAGTATTATCATGTCCTGTTTTGCCCTAATTTTAACATTTTGAAGTACTTACTATTTATAGTAAGTCTATGTTTGGCAGGTTCTTCTCAGGCACGGGTGTTGACACTAAAGACGAAACATTCCTGAACATTTCTAAATCCCGAAAGTTTGAAAAAGCAAGCTAATTGATCAAAAAATGGCTAAATATGGACTCCCATTCCAAAATGGAAAGCACTGAAAAATCTTCTAAGTCTGGCAGAGCAAAAATCCACTTTAATTCCAAATATGGCATCCCAAGGTGGAAGTGTGCAAATATGATTAAGTCCAAGTGAAGTTCCTTCATGTAATGTCCCCTTCTTTGCAGTGATTAGTTTAGTGGTCCATTGGCCTATTCCAGAGACCCATAGGCTATTTGGAAAGGAAAATTAGGGTTTCTAACTTTTGTGGAGTTTTGCTTGAGCATTTTAGGGTTTACCAGAAGGGAATTCTTTAGTTCTATCTATGGTTTCCTTTTGGGTTTTTCATGAGCTCCAGGGTGGCATAACACGCATTTGATTCTTTGGTGAAGTGAGAACTTACTATTTTTAGTAAGTTATGGTTTGGCTGTTTGGGTGATGTTGTCTTACTGAGCTTTCCAAGCTCTTTCTCCGGGTGCGAAAATCATGTTTTTCAAAGGAGTATTTCATGACTTACTATTTTTAGTAAGTGTCAGTATTGAGCAATTCTATTTTTAGTAGTTTGGACAAGGTCTTGATCCTGTAGCAGTTCAGTGGTCTTCATTGCTCAATTTCATCCTGGATTTTGTTGATAATCAGTATTGGAGTCATAAGTGATTTAATTAAATATTATTTCCTTATCCTAAGGTTTAATATTTAATTATTTTATTACTGATTAATGATATATTGGGTGACTTAGGAAAAAACATTTATATCTAATATCAATGTTATATTTTCCTAAGTTAGGCGTTGAAATTTGAAAGATGCATTATGTTATTATTGAAGACTTAGACAAGTTTGAACTTGTTTAAATTATTAGTAAAAATGCAACTTGGGCGCCCACCTTGGGAAATGAAACAAAATGTCATTTGGACGCCATGTGTGAGTGAAATGAAATGCAAATTCGAGGTGAATTTGAGGGCATTTACATTTGAATTTCAAAGGAAAAAACTATAAATACAGGTGCTTGGCCTCCCATTTTGATATCAAATGAATTTGCATCGTTATGCTGCTGAATTGGCGACTAAAAATCTGAGCTTCGAAGTGTGGCTTCCTAGCTAAGTCTCAGTTTCGTACTTGCAAGATAGTACCTAGCTGTGTCCATGTATTACCAGTGCTGTTGGTGAGTGAGTTGCAGATTGTGGAGTGTTCTATTTGGGATTGGAGTGTTTTTTGGTTGTTGGTCGCGGGACTACTGAAAGTGTATTTTGCTCACACCTCTTGACTAGGCGATTCCATCATTCTAAATACCGGCTCATCCTTCCTACCACTGGCGATGCATATTGTAAGTTTTTAGCATCTTATTTTGAGTGTTGATTTTTATATTGCAAATCGAACTTCCTAGGTTAGGCGTTGGGTTTTGTGAATGCATTGGGAAGCGTGCAAAATAAATATGGGTGTTTCGATAGCTTTCCTTGGGTTTGTTTTCATTGCAGCGGGTATAGCAATTATTTAGAACAGATTTTGAGTGAATTGGGTGAGTAATGAGAGAGTTATGAGTGTTTTAGTGAATCCATAGGCTGTTGGTTTTGCAATTCCAGCCTACAGATTTTGATGTTAGTAGAAATTTCATGTTCTTATTTGGATTTTCAGCATTACTCTCTTCTCACACTGTCTTGATTATTGTAAGGTTAAGAAGTAGTACTACTAACCAATTCTAGTTTGTAACTCTCACCCCACTGAAAAGTGGAAGAGGCTGGCTTGCCGCCTATTTTCAAGTAAATTGTAATTTAGTCCTCCCATTGCATAAGTGGTCGAGTGATGTCTGAGTGTAATAGTCCTTGCGCTTTGAGATTGTTTTGTAATTTCAGTCCTCTCGCTGAAATATCGCGGTTGAGTGATTTGTGTCTTTGTATGTTTCTCTTGGCTGGTTCACCGCCAAGTTCTTGCATTCCCGCTGGATAAGCGGAAGGGGCTGCCTTGCCGCCCAAGCATTGTATTGTTTCCAGTTATTTGAAGCTAACGATCCCCTCAACACCGTATGCTCTCACCTTCCCACATTGGGCACTTGGTGATCAAAAAGTGGAAGGGTTGTATTTTCCAGCAAGTTTTCAGTTTATGCTTTCTAACCTTAACGGGTTATCTGTTTGTGGATGATTATTATTGGCCTAAAAAACAAAAAACAAAAATAATTGGGAATTACACTTCACCCATCAAAGCTCCATTCCAAGAGGTGGGCGCCAAAATGAGGTCATGGAGGAATATCTCCATGACAAAGTTCCTTGACATGGTGGATTTGGCGCCCAAAAGGAGAAGTGTGCACTAGAATGGGGTGGTGGAGGAATTTTCCTCCACCCCCAAAATTCCATGACCATATCAAAATATTGCCAAGCAAGTACTAGAGAGCCAAACAAGGCTCATGGAGGAATTTTCCTCCAGGCATTTTCCTGCACATGGTCAAATTAGCGCCTAGAGTCAAGGAAGGGGGCCAAATGGAGGGCATCATGGAAAATCTTCTCAAGTCAGAATTCTTCCACATGGTGATTTTAGCGCCCAAGTGTGCATCAAAGCATTTGATAAGGGGTGTCAAGGAAAAATCAACAAAGTCATAAATTCCTCCATGGGGGTGAATTGGAGCCCAAAGCTAGTTCAAGGCGCCAAACAGAGGGGGTAATGGAATTTTGTCCAAGGCGTAGAAATCCTCCACAACATAGAAATTCTGCCCAAGTGTGCATTAGGGCGCCAAAGTGAGGAAGGGAAGGAATTTTCATTCCAAGGATAAATTCCTCCACAGGGTCATTCCAATGCCCAAGACTGAAGGATGAATTCCAAGGCATGAAAATTTGAAGACAAGGGAAAGATTGAAGAAATTCCTCCCTAGGGAAAAAAATTGAAAAATCCTCTTTCAAGCATGAAAATTCGTCCAAATTTCAAGATAATGACAGATTTGGCTAAGTGAGAATTTTCTCTCTCCTGGACTCTAGAACTCAAAATTGAAAAAATTCCTAAAAAAGTAGGAAAAGTGAAAAATTTACCAAGTGTTGAAAATTCCTTCCTTTAGGACAGAATTCCAAGAAAAGTAAAAAAATTGACTTAAGTGTTGGAATTTTGATCCTTCAGGACAAAATTCTTGGAAAATGTGAAATTTGGCTAAAGATTGAAGAAATTCCTTCCTCGGGGAAGAAATATGCCCAAGGTGAAGAATTTCAAGGCACAAGGAAAATTGTCTAAGTTATTTTCTCTCTCCAGAGCTCAGAACAAGACAAAATTCCTTAGGCATGGAAAATGGTCAGTGGTCAGGAAAATCTTCCTTCAGGACAAAGTGTGCACAAAAATTTTCCTTAAGGACAAAATTCTCTCCAAGAATTTTCTCTCTCCAAGAATTCTAGATGTGTAGGATTCCTGCAAGAGCAGATAAATTTGTTAAAATTCTTTCAAGGTAGGAAAATCTTTCAAAATGTCTTTTGTGGGCCTAGAATGGAAAGATTCTTGCAAAAGATGAGTTGGCAAACATGCATAAAGAATATTTTGTATTAATGAAGCATAACCCTTAAAATTATAAGTTCCTATGACGGTGGGGTCCACTTGCATGTCGAGAATCTATTGAATGCATGGAGGCATGATGGCACATTTACTGTTGGTAGGCATTTGACTAGGTGGCACCCGATTCAATGCATGGCAACTGTTATACTTAATGAAATAATGAAGCATCTTTTGCATGTTGGGTGAACTTTGCATGATGGAGAATTTATTGCATGTAGCTGATTTCGGAGATGGTGGAGCATTCAAGGCATAATGGGCAATTTCTGGCTTGATGGGGCATTTATTACACATTGGGCAAATTTGAAAGAAGTGGTGCATTTAATGCACAATAGACACTATTTTTGGCAGCAATGTAATTAATTGTAAGTAAGAATGATGGGCATTTAATGTTTATTCCCACCTTGTGGCATCATGTGTGTGGAATCTTTTGGGTCAAACCCTAAATTAGGGTTTGCATGTAATCAAGGTTGGAGGCCTATATAAGGGGGTGACCCCTTCATTTGTAAAGCGAAGGAGATTTGTATGAAATTGCTGCAATAAGTTTTGAGATAATAACAGGGATGCATCATTCTCTGATGGTGTTCACTTAAGTTATTTTTCAAAACTTGCATGGTTTCACCTTCCTCACTTAGAGTAGAAGTAGAGTAGTGCTTTGATTTCAATGGAGAATGTAATGGTGTTTGATGAATTTCCATGGCTCATACTTTTTGCATCTTGTTGATTATAAGTTGCAGTGTAAAGTTAGCTTGAGCCACTAAATTTGTGCTAAGTTCGATTGTGGATAGTCATTTGGATTGCACCATTTTGGGTATTCAAATGCACTTCCTCGATTTGAAAATCCTTCAACATCCTTGTAAGACTGCACCAGTTCTTGTGGAGTTGTAGTTAATCTTAGCAAAGTAGAATTTGGTTTATTTGGAATTTGTCCACTAAAGCACTATCTATTGATATCACTGCCCTTAGGAATAGATTTAGATCCTTCTAACCCTTTCCCCTTTAATTTCAGTTCATTCCAGTTTAACTTGTTCAAAGAAGAAGCATCACAAAATTGCTATATCCGATGATGAAGTTCCGGCCACAACAAAAAAGTGAAAGAATTATCCAAACGTAAGTCCCCTTGGATTACCAGCAAACATCAAACCAACTGAGTCACGTCTATTGCATAATCGTAACCTTGGAGTCAATCGTTGAACTTACTGCAATCTTAGCATACGATTGAACTTTGATCAAGAGAGAGTAAAGTGACCGCTGGGCAACTTTATTCTATGTTAGGCACCATTATAAAAAACACATTAACACCTAATAGTGTGATCAGCTAGATGATTGGCTCAAATCCTAATGATCTAAGATATATATTTTAGAGGTTTTACTTTCAAATTTGGTCAACCGGACCCTGTCACAAGTACCTAATACCATCATTGGTTAGGTGGACAGTAGAGAAGGTCTGGCAATAGTATAGTAAGGTTGAGGACAAGATTACACAATTGGTTTGAACTGGTAAAAGGTGGAGTGCCAAGTGTTTTGTGGAGAAGTTGGTTTCGGTGGGTTTAAATGGGCAACGTATATAACTAGGTTATCGTTTTATTTTCCTGAGAAGTTGGTTTCAGAGGGTTTAAATGGGCAACGTATATAACTAGGTTATCATTTTATTTTCTTATAGGAAAATGATTGCGAAGCCTTACTTTTGAGTATATAGGTGGTGCACAGTTCATGGCAATTAGTTGCTAAAAAAGTCCCCTTTGTGAATGACTTGATTTCTATATTAATGATTGTCGATTGGATAAATTAACAAGCAGATCAAACAAGCTTCCGAAAAAAACACATAACCTGCCATTGACTTGGTATATAAAGCCAAAGCAAGCTACGCCACTTTTAGCACAATGCATTTAAAAATTTGATTCATGTCTAAATAAACAAAAACAACCAACCGCACAGCTACCTAAAAATGAGGGTCTACCTTACCAATAATCACTTTAAATTAATAATGATAATTTAAAAAGATATAAAAAGTGAGATGAATTGATATTGATGACAAGCTAGCAAACCTGCTTCTCAGAATATACGGAGGCTTCCAATAGGGAACATACTATACTATTATTAATATCCAGAGATCCCTTAAGCATAAAAAATGTTCAACCATGAATTGGGCATTTCTAGATGGGTTCTACTATCGATTTTGTGCAATATACAGTTAGCTTATCACAGGAATATCCAGAATGGTGGCAGTTATCATCTGATTGATATTAATAATTCAAAGTTACATGCTAAGTTGCAGCACATTAATTTTTATGGTAGTTAAGACTATGCAAATAGAAAATTAATGGGTGTTTCCCATAATTCA
Organism: Cryptomeria japonica; assembly: GCF_030272615.1. Classification (NCBI taxonomy): domain Eukaryota; kingdom Viridiplantae; phylum Streptophyta; class Pinopsida; order Cupressales; family Cupressaceae; genus Cryptomeria; species Cryptomeria japonica. The sequence goes on from NC_081407.1 coordinate 425,497,520, forward strand.
CTGTAAAAGTGGAAAATTATATTGGTCTGCTCACACTCCTGAGATGAATATATTATATATAAATAGAAGTGTATTGGGTTTTCCCTCCCTGCACAATAAGAAACATTTGATACTCAGAAACTCAAAACACTGGATATCATCAACATCCAACATAATATGTACTTACAATAACAAACAAATTGCAGATGACACATTCAATGATATGAAATATTTATTCTGATTACGGACATAGACTTTACTTGTGCTCATTTAAGACAATAAATATTTAACAAAACTATAATGTGGAAGAATTCAATTTTATGGGAAAACACTCAGACAAAAAGACTGACGTGCAAATGGTATAAATATGAACAATCAACTAGAATTTTAAAAAACAATTAGCATTCCTCCATACAAAGAAACTTAGAAATAAGAAATAAAAACTGATTGAACAGATTCAGCACATGTTTTCTATCCGATCCAAAGAAATTTACTTTTAAACTAAAATTGCTTGATACCATGAAGTGAAAAATACACCTGAACCAAAATTTTGAAAGGAAATCTAATTAGCTGATAGAAGTGGCTGTGGTTTTTTAACAAAATAAACGAAGCTGTAGTTTTTAAAATTAAGGTTTCCAAGTGCTACAACGGTAAGGTCAAATACCAGGGAAAAGAAACTGATAGAAATATCAAAATGTTCAAATCAATCATACCAACTAACTTGGAAATGGATTTTAACACATCTTATTTGCTACAACCATCCTTTAACTTGTTTCAACGTAGGTTATTTCATTACTCACTAGCCTTATGAACAAGACCTCTTATTATGTTTCATGTGGTGCTCGCTAATATCCAACCTTGGGTATGATCCATCCTGTTACTTGTAATGAAAATACACCATAGCGACTCCCAAAGACCAATAAAGGGTGCTGCATCTATTCCGAAGACCATATTGACTCTAAGAAAATATGGCCGCTAATTGATAGGTCCTTTTCCAAGTCTACTTCTAGTCTCAAAAATCAAATAAAAAATCTATCACAATGATCCAATCCAGTTCAAGGAGAACTTTATGGGCTGATTATCTTTTTACCATTTCCTCAAAACATTAATTGCTCAAATAGCAAAAAAAATTGCTGATATTTTATATTGTGTCTTAAGGGATCCAAGTGACAATTCCAGATAGAATTCTTATATACAACCAAACCTTATCATGCAAATCTGAGCTAATGATGAGAAATTTGAGCAGTGAGGAAGTGGCGCACAATGATCTAGTTTTGGCTCTATCGAGATGAATGTTTCTACAAGATTTGGAAAATTCAAAAAAGGAGCAGTCATGGCCAAGCTATGACAAAGCAGAAAACGTCTTGAATTCAAGAAAATGGTAATTGAAGTGCCATAGCCACTGTGGTTGAATTGACCATAGTGGATATGGCACTTCAATCACTGTTATGGCCACTATGGTTGGACTGGCCATAGTGCCTATGGCACTATTGCCACCTGAAATTTCATCCTTACTGAACTTGGTTCAGTATTTCAAAGACACAATGGGAATGATAGTTCAGTATTTCAAAGCACAATGGGAATGATCTCTCGAGTGTGGGACCTTGCTAACTTGAGATCAGACCTCTAGAGAAAGTTGGTTCCTTTCTAAGCTCAAGTGCAGATGTTGATCCAACTCAACACAAATTCAAAATAATGCTGTCTCCTACTCTAATAATTCACAGGAGAAAAAGGGGGAAGAAAAAAACAGAAAGGGAAGGCTCGTGATGCACCAAGACTTAATTGAGTTCTCTCCTTGCTCACAATAGCACATACAACCTATGAAGGTTGTAAAACTCACATAGATCTCTATTTTTGTTTGTTGGTTGAAAATTTTGTACACTTGGGGAAATATACAAAATTGTGGTTTCAACTACAGCACACGAGTAAAAACTCTCCTAATTAAGGGAAGGCTCCCCCTATCTAACTACAACTTGGAAAATAAAATTGGATGGGACAGCAATCTTTCTTCTTTTTTCAAGAAAGACAATATCCTTTTTCTCTTCACAGAAAAGGATAGCGATTGAATAACAGCAGTAACCACTTTCAAGTAAAATGAGAGAAAGGAAGTGAAGTTTCCTGAAAGCTCAAAGACTCCCGTCACTTCCTTCGGGACGGGACAGCAATATCAAGCTCAAAGACTTGACTATTGGAAGTCCTATCTACCCTTTGCTATACTAAATTTTACAACGAATAAAAGATAACAGCTCAAAGACTGGAATAATCTATTCTTTTAACACAAAGACAAGAACTAATGCAAGCTCAAAGACTTGCTACTATTTCTTATCAAACAGTAATTTTCCTCAAGAATGGACGCAAGCTCAAAGACTTGCTGCTCCTTCAAGAGAGTTTCCTATTTTAATTAATCTTCTCTACTTGCAGCTCAAAGACTTCAAATCAGATTGGACTAAGCCCCTTTAGAAATACTTTGCATAGAAGGAATAAAAAGATTCAAACTCAAACATGTAGCTCAAAGACTCAAAACTTGAGTAATCCTTCTTTATTATTCTTCAAAACCTTCAATTCACATACATAAGCTCAAAGACTTCTTGCTGTAAATTTGGCAGAGTTTTTGCTTGCTTTCCAAAAGATAAATATTACAATAGACTCCTCCAGTATTTATAGAAGAGGAGCCTTGAGAAAAAGGTGGGAGGATCCTAACTAACTTGAGAGATTCTCTCAACCACCAAGACTCATTCAATAACTAACTGAGACTTCATTAACTAACTAAGAGTTACTCCAACTAACTAAGACTTATTCCAACTACAGTCCTAATCGGACACAACTTGTAGTTGTCTTACATGTAATTACAAAAGTGCAAGTAATGTGTAACTTGCATTTTACAAAAAATACTTTTACATGTAACTTGTCAAAACAAAATTACAAATGCATAACTAAAACTATTCCATGTGTCTAAAGACACGACTCTAACTGCATCATCCTTTGTCTGTGATGATCTTCATGTCGCTTCAGGATGCAAGAACTTGAAGTATTCTGGATTGGTAAAGACATCTTGAACCGGAACGGGAACTTGCATCCTTATCTTCTTGCTTGGGGTAGTACTAGCTTTTCAAGAGGGAACGGGCTGCCTTCCTCTTTTCATGTCATGACCATCTTTGTCTTGAAAGCATTCTATGCTCTCAACCATGAATTGTTGTTGTATCTCTTCTTTGTATCATCCTCCATTCTTGAAATCTTCTTGCAAAATAAGGCCCATGCCTTAATCCATTGATTTGGTAGATCGTGTGTGCAAACCGGACTGACAAGGGAAGGGATAAATTGATGCGAAAATGGGCTCACAAGTGAATTTCGGGTTTTGGAAGCTGCATTACATGTGTGGGAAAAACAAGAGCATTACTTGCAATTGCGGGGAACAAACATGCAACTTCATATGTGTAATGGGTAAACACAAGTTTGCACTTGTAATTGGACCTTTAGAACTCATTTTCAAGTATTTTTTGAGTGCATTTTGGACCAATTTCGGGTTCTGGATGGCTGACCGCAGGTAGACTTTAAATGGGGAAAACGAATGAATGTGTGAAATGAGTGGATGAAATGGTATGTACGGATGAGGGAATTGGAAGCGGATAGGTAAAAATGAATTTCAAGAAGATCACTTGGAACTTTGCCAATGCAAAAATGGGAAGAACTTTCAACTTGCAACCCGGATTTCAAAAAAAAGATGGTTAAATCTTTTATCCGTAAGGGAAGAACAATGATTTTCATCCAACTTGTAATCGGAATTTAAAATCCCGAATACAAGTAAAGAGGGAAAATGGGGAAGAACAATGCAATTCTAAAATTGCTTTACAAAAGGGAAAATCTCTCTCACAAAATCTGATTTTTGGGGAAGAACCAACCATTTACAAATTTACAACTAGAAAGGAAAAACAAGAAAACAAGAAAACAAGAAAAATGAAACAAGAAGAAAATAAATCTTACCTTGCTCCAATCTGAAAATGCCTCTCCAAAAGATGATCAATCTTTGAAATAAAGAAGAATATCTCTTAAAAAGAAACTAACCGTATTCCAAAACCCTAGCCACGTTTTTGAAAAATGCCCAAAACTGAAAAACGTGGCAGCAAATGCATGAGAAATGGCATGGAAAATGGCCAAAACTCTTTCTAACCTCAATACCTTAGCATACCAAGTCAAAACGATTCATAACATTGCTGATTCGTGGCATTTTTAATGAAGAAAAACATGGTTTTTTGGCAAAAACGTGTTTGCTGTTATAAACCTAAAAACCAGCAAACTTAACCTCCATGTGGCGTGAAAGGTGTCTAAAAATGCATGGAAATAGGAAGGAATCCAAAACGCCTTCTATCTCCCAAAAAATCTCCACAAAAATTTGCTAAAAATCTTCAAAAAACATGTTTTTCCTTGCAATTCGGGTTTTTTGGAACAAATAGCAAGTTTAAAATGTATGAAACAATGAAAATCGGGTTTTTTGGAGGATATGACAAGTTTAAAATTTCACTTTTTCAACATGTTAGGCAAAATCGGGATTTTTTGGCCAAATAGCAAGTTTAAAATTTCAAAAATGCACTTTATGAGCAAAATCGGGTTTTTTGGACCAAAGTGCAAGTTTTAAATTGTCACTTTTTCACTTACAAGGCAAAATCGGGTTTTTTGGAGCAAACTGCAAGTTTTAAATACTTGTAAATGGGAAATAAAATCCCTACAACAAGTTATACTTGCTTGCACATATGTAATGGGGATTTAAAATCCCTATTACATGCAAAAACCATTAAAGTAGGGGTTTTTTCACCAAACTGCAAGTTTACTTGCACATATGTAATGGGGATTTAAAATCCCTATTACATGTGAAAACCATTAAAGTAGGGGTTTTTTGACCAAACTGCAAGTTTACTTGCAGTTGAGCCAAAAAATCCCTATTTTAACTAAAAATGACCAAAAAACAATAAAAAGATAAAAACAACAAAGGGGAAATTTAAAATAAATTACAAATAACATATTTGAAATAAAAGTGCACATGTAATTGGTCAAAAATTCCCCTACAAAGACCAAAACAATGAATATCATTAAAACTTGCAGTTTGAAGAAAATTCTCCACCTGCAGTTGGGGTTTTAAAACCCGACTGAAGGAAAGACATAGCAAACGAACCCAGAATTTGACGAAATTCGAAACGTAGTTCGAGGATGGACTGAGGATTAAGCCAGTCCAAGGATTAGTCGAAATTCTGCCTCGGGAAGCGTGCCATAGAGTAAATTTTTTCATTTTTTCACAAAAATTTCATGTAATGGTCCTTCATTTTTGAAAACAAAAATGAGGACAACAATTGGCTCTGACTGGGGAATTCTTTCATTTATCCTTCAAGATTGTGAAAGAAAAGAATCCAGAACTCTAAGTGCCTTCCTCTTATCCATTGGGCCACAGAGTCAATCAAAGCAAAAACAAAAACAAAAAGACAAAAGACCAAAAGTAAAAGACGCAGACGACCGAAGGATGATATGACTGACGCAAAGCAACTAACTAAGATGCTAACTTGTGCAACTGCACTTATTGAAAATAGAAACCTACCTATCCTAAACTAGCCACAATGAAAACTTTTCAAATGAAACCATTCACTGGCTCAGCAAAATAATTGCCTTTTTTCAACAACTTATAGTACCTTGCATGATCATGAGCAGCCACAACCAATTGAAGAATAATCGATTGCACCAGAACTTGATGCAACACTCCTTGGAAAAGATGAACAAATTGACCTTCCTCTTGAAATGAATCATATGTACTGCTGCTCCAAAGTAGATTTTTGATGCCAGACTGCTCTTGCTTAGCTGAAAATGCATGTTTGGACTCTTCAACAAGTGTATCTACCGGCTCAGGAACAAGTGAAACCTTTGTCCTCCCATTGGCTTCCAACCAAGAAAGATGTCTGATTGGACATCCTCTTGATGGGACAAAAACATAATTCTTCTTGCTGATTACATCTTTATCAGCTACTTCTTCAATCATAACCTTATGCTGGACAGAAAGATCTTCATGTGATTCAAATGAAACCATGACTGCATTGCATTCCTCAGTATGCTGTTTACAAACTTCAGATTTGAGAGAATCATCAACAAGATTTAAACAAAACTCTTCTATAGTACTCATGAAATGATCCTCATCAAGTTTTGGGTTAGATCTCTTATGCATGATATGTCCAAGTTCATGACCTTGGAACACGAATGCATTCATTTCAACTTGATTGGGACCTTCATGCATGCTCATACAAAAAGAGAATTCTTCTATAGAACTTTCTTGGGGACTTGAACCAATATCAAAACCTCCATCTTGGAAAATAGACTCTTGATTTTCATCTTTCTCAAGCTTCTCATGATCTTTTAACTTATGAGATATCGGTTTAACATCAAAGCTTGAACAAAATAGTTCCATCTCATCCCAAAATGTATCATCTTCAATATCTTCTTTACTCTTTTGAATAGGAGAGCTGAAATTTGCTTCATGACAACTCTCATCAAACTTTCCAAAATTCAAAATAGAATTGTCTTTATGTTCATAAACCATCTTTTCACATCCCATGACATGATTGTGCTCGTTTACCGACACCTTGGAAGAATGGCCTTCAACCTCTTGTTGTGCATTGTCCATGGTATCCGGCATGGTGCATTCTTTTTGTTCATCAGCTTTCTGGAACTGCATAAACCAGATTTGAGAGTCGCCAGCTATGTCTGCTTCCTCATCTTCTTGGAAGAGACCAGCAAGATCACTTTGTTCAAATTCAAAATCCTCCACTGCTGCATTTTTTGGCGGTGCCTCAAGAGCAAGCCCTTCTGGTGATGAAGGAAACTTATCTTGATTTTCAACTACATAACTCGGAGCAATATTTGGGTATGGCCTCCTTGGAATGTCTTTATAAGGGGAAGAGAATACACCTTGAGCTATTTGCCTTTTGAGGGCAATCAACTCATTAGCCAACTTCTGCACCATGGGATCTGTTCTCTTGGTAGCCCATGATCCCAATGAAGAGACTTCTTTGGACCCATTTGATTCTATCTTCATCTTACCAGCAAGGATAAGATTATCTTCAATATCAATTGCCAAGGCTTGTGTTGCTGCAAGGTCTCTTGGGACTTCCCTTCTCAACAAAAAACATACTTCTGGCACTTGAGCATTGATGAAGAAGCACTTCAAATTTGCAGCGGTAGGCTGAGCAACAACTGGAATTTTGTTACACAACTTATTGAATTTAGCCACAAAATCCCGCATGGGTTCATGTGACTCTTTTTTCATTTGAGCCATCTGAGCTAACAATGCATGCACATCTTCTACAGGCTTGAACCTCTCTTCAAACTTGTCTTTAAGTGTGGCCCAAGATATAATCGAACCAGCAGAAAGGTTATAAAACCAATCAGCTGCAATACCTTGCAGAGTATCCACAAATAATCTTACAGATACATCTTCGTGTTCAACACCATGAACACCACATGCTATGTAGAAAGCAACAATGTGTTCATCAGGGTGTTGATGTTCATCTCCAAAGAACTTGGGAAAGTTCTTCCTCGAACCATCAGGAAGAGCATGCAAAGGCGGAGTCAAATTCAACGGACCAAAAGCATTCCCCCAAGGACCTTGAGCAGCCATTTAACATATCCTTGGTGAAAGTTTGAGAAATTACAAAAACAGGAATTACAATGAATAGCATACCGGTATACTTCAAACAAAAGCGTGAGGCTTTTGAATGCGTATAATATCCTAGCAGAAACCAAAAAATTTTTTTTTTTTTTTTTACCAACAAGACACTAATCTTCAAACGAAAGCGTGAGGCTTCCGAATGCATCCGTGTCCCCAGCAGAGTCGCCAAAAAACTGTTGGTGTCTCGGATGGGCCAAACAAATTTATATCAGAGATCTTTAAAGACAGAAATAACAAAGTACTTCAAATCTCCTTCGATCAGCAGGAAACCCAACAAAAGTTATTTCCTTTTTTTTTTCTTTTTTTACCAGCAAGACACTAATCTTCAAACGAAAGCGTGAGGCTTCCGAATGCGTCCGTATCCCCAGCAGAGTCGCCAAAAAACTGTTGGTTGAAAATTTTGTACACTTGGGGAAATATACAAAATTGTGGTTTCAACTACAGCACACGAGTAAAAACTCTCCTAATTAAGGGAAGGCTCCCCCTATCTAACTACAACTTGGAAAATAAAATTGGATGGGACAGCAATCTTTCTTCTTTTTTCAAGAAAGACAATATCCTTTTTCTCTTCACAGAAAAGGATAGCGATTGAATAACAGCAGTAACCACTTTCAAGTAAAATGAGAGAAAGGAAGTGAAGTTTCCTGAAAGCTCAAAGACTCCCGTCACTTCCTTCGGGACGGGACAGCAATATCAAGCTCAAAGACTTGACTATTGGAAGTCCTATCTACCCTTTGCTATACTAAATTTTACAACGAATAAAAGATAACAGCTCAAAGACTGGAATAATCTATTCTTTTAACACAAAGACAAGAACTAATGCAAGCTCAAAGACTTGCTACTATTTCTTATCAAACAGTAATTTTCCTCAAGAATGGACGCAAGCTCAAAGACTTGCTGCTCCTTCAAGAGAGTTTCCTATTTTAATTAATCTTCTCTACTTGCAGCTCAAAGACTTCAAATCAGATTGGACTAAGCCCCTTTAGAAATACTTTGCATAGAAGGAATAAAAAGATTCAAACTCAAACATGTAGCTCAAAGACTCAAAACTTGAGTAATCCTTCTTTATTATTCTTCAAAACCTTCAATTCACATACATAAGCTCAAAGACTTCTTGCTGTAAATTTGGCAGAGTTTTTGCTTGCTTTCCAAAAGATAAATATTACAATAGACTCCTCCAGTATTTATAGAAGAGGAGCCTTGAGAAAAAGGTGGGAGGATCCTAACTAACTTGAGAGATTCTCTCAACCACCAAGACTCATTCAATAACTAACTGAGACTTCATTAACTAACTAAGAGTTACTCCAACTAACTAAGACTTATTCCAACTACAGTCCTAATCGGACACAACTTGTAGTTGTCTTACATGTAATTACAAAAGTGCAAGTAATGTGTAACTTGCATTTTACAAAAAATACTTTTACATGTAACTTGTCAAAACAAAATTACAAATGCATAACTAAAACTATTCCATGTGTCTAAAGACACGACTCTAACTGCATCATCCTTTGTCTGTGATGATCTTCATGTCGCTTCAGGATGCAAGAACTTGAAGTATTCTGGATTGGTAAAGACATCTTGAACCGGAACGGGAACTTGCATCCTTATCTTCTTGCTTGGGGTAGTACTAGCTTTTCAAGAGGGAACGGGCTGCCTTCCTCTTTTCATGTCATGACCATCTTTGTCTTGAAAGCATTCTATGCTCTCAACCATGAATTGTTGTTGTATCTCTTCTTTGTATCATCCTCCATTCTTGAAATCTTCTTGCAAAATAAGGCCCATGCCTTAATCCATTGATTTGGTAGATCGTGTGTGCAAACCGGACTGACAAGGGAAGGGATAAATTGATGCGAAAATGGGCTCACAAGTGAATTTCGGGTTTTGGAAGCTGCATTACATGTGTGGGAAAAACAAGAGCATTACTTGCAATTGCGGGGAACAAACATGCAACTTCATATGTGTAATGGGTAAACACAAGTTTGCACTTGTAATTGGACCTTTAGAACTCATTTTCAAGTATTTTTTGAGTGCATTTTGGACCAATTTCGGGTTCTGGATGGCTGACCGCAGGTAGACTTTAAATGGGGAAAACGAATGAATGTGTGAAATGAGTGGATGAAATGGTATGTACGGATGAGGGAATTGGAAGCGGATAGGTAAAAATGAATTTCAAGAAGATCACTTGGAACTTTGCCAATGCAAAAATGGGAAGAACTTTCAACTTGCAACCCGGATTTCAAAAAAAAGATGGTTAAATCTTTTATCCGTAAGGGAAGAACAATGATTTTCATCCAACTTGTAATCGGAATTTAAAATCCCGAATACAAGTAAAGAGGGAAAATGGGGAAGAACAATGCAATTCTAAAATTGCTTTACAAAAGGGAAAATCTCTCTCACAAAATCTGATTTTTGGGGAAGAACCAACCATTTACAAATTTACAACTAGAAAGGAAAAACAAGAAAACAAGAAAACAAGAAAAATGAAACAAGAAGAAAATAAATCTTACCTTGCTCCAATCTGAAAATGCCTCTCCAAAAGATGATCAATCTTTGAAATAAAGAAGAATATCTCTTAAAAAGAAACTAACCGTATTCCAAAACCCTAGCCACGTTTTTGAAAAATGCCCAAAACTGAAAAACGTGGCAGCAAATGCATGAGAAATGGCATGGAAAATGGCCAAAACTCTTTCTAACCTCAATACCTTAGCATACCAAGTCAAAACGATTCATAACATTGCTGATTCGTGGCATTTTTAATGAAGAAAAACATGGTTTTTTGGCAAAAACGTGTTTGCTGTTATAAACCTAAAAACCAGCAAACTTAACCTCCATGTGGCGTGAAAGGTGTCTAAAAATGCATGGAAATAGGAAGGAATCCAAAACGCCTTCTATCTCCCAAAAAATCTCCACAAAAATTTGCTAAAAATCTTCAAAAAACATGTTTTTCCTTGCAATTCGGGTTTTTTGGAACAAATAGCAAGTTTAAAATGTATGAAACAATGAAAATCGGGTTTTTTGGAGGATATGACAAGTTTAAAATTTCACTTTTTCAACATGTTAGGCAAAATCGGGATTTTTTGGCCAAATAGCAAGTTTAAAATTTCAAAAATGCACTTTATGAGCAAAATCGGGTTTTTTGGACCAAAGTGCAAGTTTTAAATTGTCACTTTTTCACTTACAAGGCAAAATCGGGTTTTTTGGAGCAAACTGCAAGTTTTAAATACTTGTAAATGGGAAATAAAATCCCTACAACAAGTTATACTTGCTTGCACATATGTAATGGGGATTTAAAATCCCTATTACATGCAAAAACCATTAAAGTAGGGGTTTTTTCACCAAACTGCAAGTTTACTTGCACATATGTAATGGGGATTTAAAATCCCTATTACATGTGAAAACCATTAAAGTAGGGGTTTTTTGACCAAACTGCAAGTTTACTTGCAGTTGAGCCAAAAAATCCCTATTTTAACTAAAAATGACCAAAAAACAATAAAAAGATAAAAACAACAAAGGGGAAATTTAAAATAAATTACAAGTAACATATTTGAAATAAAAGTGCACATGTAATTGGTCAAAAATTCCCCTACAAAGACCAAAACAATGAATATCATTAAAACTTGCAGTTTGAAGAAAATTCTCCACCTGCAGTTGGGGTTTTAAAACCCGACTGAAGGAAAGACATAGCAAACGAACCCAGAATTTGACGAAATTCGAAACGTAGTTCGAGGATGGACTGAGGATTAAGCCAGTCCAAGGATTAGTCGAAATTCTGCCTCGGGAAGCGTGCCATAGAGTAAATTTTTTCATTTTTTCACAAAAATTTCATGTAATGGTCCTTCATTTTTGAAAACAAAAATGAGGACAACATTGTTAGCACCTGTAAACATGTATAAAGGCAAAGGGTTTGACAATAACAAAGAGGGAGATAGCTATAGGCTTAAAGGACTGGCAATCCACGAATAGCTCCCGCAACTAAGCATACACAACATACATCTCACAAAAGAGGCCAAAGGCCATTCATACACGAAGGTAAGAACACTTAATCAACATAGGAAGGGAAGTAGAAATATCCACAGCCTATGTCGTAAGTGAAAGGATACACAACAGACAAGAATGATGAGATAACGTGAAAACAAAGAAACTTTTATTGATTGCAATGCATTGAGCCGGGTTTTTTTACAGCTTCAAAAAGAATAGAAAATAATGTTAGAAATAAATTTAAATCTCTTCTATTTATCTTCTTTTAAGAAAATGAAAATTTTGTTGAATGGGGATTGTTTGGTCCTTAATACCCCTAGAGGAAAGCACCAAAACTGCCATAAATTTCATCATCCATTGTAGGTACGCTGCAGAGATGGCCCTCTCATTAATGCTCTGCAGAAGAAACATGTCCTCTCAAGGTTTGTAGACATTTGGAAGTGCACAGAGAACATCCTTTGTACCCCTTCCATACCTTTGACCATTGGTGACTCGTGGAGTTGGATCAAAAAATTGACCAAGAAATTTGGTGAAATAGTGGCCTAGGGATGGCATGTCAATCATCGAGTTTTGCAATAATAACTGACGTATGGGTGAGCATCCTTTTACTCCTTTGAATCCATGCCAATTTGCATAAAGATGATATTTGGGTGCCATTGGATCTAATATGGTAGTTGGCAAGCATTTAAGATGCATTAATGGTGTTCTTGGGTCGTCCTATGGGTAGGTGGAATTTCAACCAAAAATGGTTAAATTCTTTAACCGTAAGGGAAGAACAAAGATTTCCAGCCAACTTGTAATCGGGATTTAAAATCCCGAATACAAGTAAAGAGGGAAAATGGGGAAGAACATTGCAATTCAAAAATTGCATATCAAGGGGAAAATCTCTCTCACAAAATCGATTTTTGGGGGAAGAACAACATATTTACAAAATTACAACTAGAAAGGAAAACTAAGAAAACAAGAAAATAAGAAAATGAAAGAAAGAAAGAAAGGAAAACATACCTTGATTCAAACTGAAAATGCCTCTCCAAAAATGCAATCAATCTTGGAATGAAGAAGACAATCCAATAAATAGAGAGAATCCACAATGACAAACCCTAGCCACGTTTTTGTGAAAACGCCTTATGTATAAAAATGTGGCAGCAAATGCAAAGGAAATGGCGTGAAAGATGTTTGAATCTCCTTCAACCCTTAACGCCTTATCATTCCACGCAAAAACGATTTATAAGATTGCTGATTCGTAGCATTTCAAATGGCAAAAAACGTGGTTGCTGTTATAAAGCAAAAAAAACCAGCAATCTTAACCTCCATGTGGTGTGAAAGGTGTCTAACAATGCATGAAAATAGGAAGGAATCCTAAACACCTTCTTCCTCTAACAAATTCTCCACAAAAATTCGCTAAAAATCCTCAAAAAACGTTTTTCCCTTGCAAATCGGGTTTTTGGAGAAAGTGCAAGTTCGAATTGCATAAAACAATGAAAATCAGGTTTTTTGGAGGATATAACAAATTTAAAATCACTTTTTCAACATGTTAGGCAAAATCGGGATTTTTTGACCTAATAGCAAGTTTAAAATGTCAAAAATGCACTTTATAAGCAAAATCGGGTTTTTGGAGACAAAGTGCAAGTTTAAAATTGTCACTTTTTCATTCACAAGGCAAAATCGGGATTTTTAGAGAGAGATGCAAGTTTAAAATCACTTGCAAAGGGGAAATAAAATCCCCACAAGAAGTTATAATTTACTCACACAAATGTAATAGGGGTTTAAAATCCCTATTACATGTAAAAACCATTAAAGTAGGGGTTTTTGGAAAGAGTTACCCAAAAAAAATCCCTATTTTAACTGAAAAAGCCAAAAAACAACAAAAACAACAAAGGGGAAATAAAAAGAAAATTACAAGTTTTAATTTCTCAATAAAGTGCACATGTAATAAGCTAAAAATTTCCCTACAAAGACCAAAACAATGGAAATCATTAAAACTTGCAGCTCAAGGAAAATTCTCCACCTGCAGTCAGGAAGGAAAAACCCGAAATTGAAGGAAAGACATAGCAAACGAACCCAGAATCCGACGAAATTTGAAACGTAGTTCGAGGATGGACTGAGGATTAAGCCAGTCCAAGGATTAGTCAAAATTATGCCTCAAGAAGTGTGTCATAGAGTAATTTTTTTCATTTTTTCACAAAAATTTCATTGTAATGGTCCTTCATTTTTGAAAACAAAAATGAGGACAACAGGTTGGCCACCCAGGAGGAGTGCTTGATAGGGAAGATGATATTGGCTTCTATCAGCTTGGTCAACTCCTTCCTCATTAGTGGCTCAATCTTGGGGTTTATTAGCCTTTGCTTTTGTCTAACTGGCTTTGCATCCGAGTTTAGCTCTATAGTATGCTGGGCTAAGCTAGGGTCAAAACCTTTCAAGTCTTCATAGGTCCAAGCAACTATGTCATCATATTTTTGGCAAAGCTCAACAAAGGCCTCTTGCTCGGTGGAGGAACACACCTTGCCCAAATTTAAGGACCTACCTTCGGCGACAACAACTGGCTTGTAATAACCCCTCTTTGCAGCCAAGTTCATCTTCTTCTTCAACTGATCATCCGAGTTGAAAATGCCTTCCAAGGTAGCTAGACCTTTAGGCAACTTGTTGGAGTTGAACTGCATGATTTGATCTCCATACTGGTCTTGCAGCTTAGGCTGATTTTTAGCAGAAAACTCTGCTTCATTTTGCAATAAGTTGACGATCTGCTGATCACTTTCGAACACTTGCCAATTTACTTTATTGTCTGGGACAGCAGGCCTCACAACAAACCTGATGTGTTGCTCCTTCTCACTTGCAACATGCGCTGGTATGTCGAATTGAGCACCAACCGCTGCAAGCCTATCAACATGCTTGTTCTGACTTCTAGGAATGCTCTAGATATTGAAGGCCTCAAATCCTTCAATCAAATCCCAAACCCTGTGTTTGTATGATTTGAGTAGGTTGTTTTTTGCTACACTTTGGGCTCGGATGTAGTTAACAACCAATTCACTATTTCCAAATACTTGCAAAGATTTGATCTTTCCGCTTAGTGCAAGTTGGAGACCTTGGATCAAGGCTTCATACTCAGCGACATTGTTGGTGCAACCAAATTGAAGCCTAAAAGAGAAGAAATATTTCTCCTGCTCAGGAGAAACAAGCATCACACCGACACCTGCACCATTCTTGTTTCTTGAACCATCAAAAAAACATGTTCCATAACCCCTCTGAGTCTCCTTGTGTCTTGATGAGGTTTGGAATAGGAGTATCCTCTTCATGGATACAATAGGTGCCAAGCTCAGTCTCTTCAATCTTGGCTAATGGATCAAACTGAAAAGCATTGGCCCATTCATCCAGCAAGCAATCAGGAACCTCTTGCAAAAGAGTGGCAGGCTCACGGACAGTACACTCCTCCCCCTCTTCATGCAAAGTGCAATTCATGTTTATAGGGTTGGGGGAGTAGGGCTCAATGTGGTTTTGGGCAATGGGCTCTGCCCTTATGGTGACCTTGGTACCATACCTTGTTCGAAATAGCATGTGGGACCAATCAGAAGACAGGAACCCACCTATCTTGGCGGTGACGTCTCTAGACAGGCAGATGGCAAAAAAGGTAGGGAGGTTGATAATTAATACGTCTTGTAAGACAGTGCAACCAGGGCATGCATGCAAGGTTAACTTGAAATTTTTTACCACCCCTATTGTCTTAATAGAAGTGCCATCTAATTGGACCACCCCTTTGGTCACAGGTTCGTATTCTATGCTAAGAAGATCAGCTACCTTCTTAGGCATGACTGAGCTACTAGCTCCTAAATCTATCATGCAGTTGTGAACCAGATTATCTCCTATGATTAAGGAGAGATAGAAAGGGGGAGGCTTGATGATCTTGCTTGAATCTTCCTCCTCCTTGGGTTGCACCAAACTGGTAGAGACTGCCTTTCTGCTGACTACTACCTCATTAGCTGATTGATTGACGTCCTTCAGTGCCTCCTTAAGAAAATCCCTTTGAGATGGGATTGAAAGGGCCTCCCACATAGTGACGTTGAGGTTGGCCTTCTTCATCTGATCAACTATGTTGAAAGGGACACCACCTGATTTTAGAGGACCCTTTGAGGCTACAAGGTCTACTTTTGCTCCTTGGACGACTTGGGCCTCTTCCTGCCTCTTGCTCCCTTGCATGGTACTCTGGCTTGTATCATGGGTAGCTACATTGGGTGTTGAAGCTTGGGCTGATGTTGAAGGTGAGGTAGCCTCCATGGCTCTCTTCTTTGACATTGTATACTGCAGCATAGACTCACCATTTGTTTGGTTCCAACCACAGAATTCTGCCTCCTGCCAATTGACAAAGGTAGAATCCCCTTGTAAGTAAGCTTGAGTGCCAACATTAGGCTGATTTGGGTCATATTGCTGGCTAGAAGTGGTCAGTTCATCCTTCACCACTAAGGTTTGGACAAACCCTCCATTTTGGCATGCACCTTGGTTGTGTGGCTGATTGCATGGTTGACACCAATCTTGCTCTTGGGCGAGGTTATTTTGCATTGGAAATATCACCATTGAGTTGCTTGCGGTTGTGGGGTTCACACTATTCAAAGGCCTGGCGTTGCTCTAATGGTTTTGCCCTTGAAAGGGTGGCCTATTCTGCTGATAGTTCTGATTTTGTGCCTGATAAGGTCTGCTATGCTAGGCTTGCTGCCTCTTTAGTGTCACAACTCATTGCTAAAGTTTTGCAATAGAACCTTGACCTCATGGAGCTCATTGGAGGATGTGGAGGGTGTGGATGGTTGACCTGCGGGTGCCATGGGTATAGGAGTCAAGGTGGGTTGTTGAGTAGGAGCTTCTGGGAAGAGAGGCATTGGAGGCCTTGGAGCTATCTTCCTAGCCTGAATCAAACAATTTTTTGCTCTTATGGCTATGTCATATGAACCGGTAGAGAGGCTCCACCCATTGATTGTACCATGACAGCTATATTGTTGTTGAGAGCTCTAAGATAATACAAGAAGGCATGATTTGGAGATGGCTTCACTAAAGCAGGAATTCTATTCCATGTCTTATGGAATTTGAAATTGAAATCTCCCATGAATTCATGGGGTGCCCTCTTGATTGTAGTCAATTGCTCCACAAGTGATAGGTGGTCACTTTTGTCTTCGAAATGGTTGCACAACCTCTCCCCCAATTCATCCCAATTGTGAATGGAGCTAGACGACAACCCTCTATACCACTGCAAAGCTTTGCCTTCCAAAGATGTGGCTAAGAGTCTGACAGCAACATCATCTTGAGCATAGTTGAAAATCTCGGACTTGCCTCGGACTCGGCAAACCAAAAATTTGGACTTGGACTCGGACTCGTGAAAGACTCGCAAAAGACTCGGCAAAAAAAAAACCGTAGTTTTACAAAAAAAACATAAAGAAATTAATGCATTTAGAGAACATAAGTGCCATAATTGAAACATTACACATGTCATATGATCTACAAACACACAATATTTGAAATTTCATCATTCATGGCAGCATATTCAAGTTTTGCAGCATATTCAAGTTTCAAGTTTCAACTCTAAAATGTATAATGGCAGCATAAGTATATAAATGTTCGCAAAATTACATATAATGATGTGTCTAAGTCCAACTCCAAATGTGAAAAACAACAATGTGAATGAACAAACCAAAGAGAAGCTAGAAGTAGTGGCAGTGGGTGTTGTGGTATCTAAATGGTGAGATGATTCTTCTTCAAAGTCAAAGTCCTCATCATCGTCCTCATCTTCATCCTCCATTTCATCCAATCTTGCTCCTTCTGCATCTTGTGCTGCTCCTCTCTCTATTTCTGCAATTTCTTCTTCGGTAAGGAGGACATCGTCACCATCATTTTGTTCATTCATGGTCCAATCACCATATGGATTAATTTCATCCAAGTCAATGGCCTCATGTGAAACACCCTCCACCTGTCTAACTCGAAGGTGAAGGTTGTACCGAACAAATACTAGATCATTGAGCCGCTTTTGTGACAATCTATTTCTCTTCTTTGTGTGAATGCTCTCAAATACACTCCAATTTCATTCACACCCAGAAGCACTGCATGGCTGAGACAAAACACAGATAACTATCTTTTGAAGATTAGGCGTGCCGACACCATAATTCTCCCACCATAAATCTACAAAAAACATTTAGAAATATTAGAATTGAGAAAAAAATGTAACAATCAAGTTTGTAGGTTTTTTCTTGCACAATTGAACTAAGTTACTAAATTTTTTATCTGGTTGTTGTTTTCCTCTCCTATCAATTGCTAGTTGTGATGAGAAGAGTCTCCCCTCTGCACTTTTGTAGATCTTGAACAATGAACATTTCCAAATTCAGAAATAGATAGTCAAAGTGTCAAACTCAAATTCAATAATGAACATTTCCGAATTCATAAATAAAGATAGAGCAATTGTAAATGTCAAATCTCACCTCCAACTCATCAAGAACCTTGTCTCTCAACTCAGGATCAGGTGTCATCTTATCAATGCATGTAATAACACCTGCCATGACCTCCTCATCAACCCTAAATGAATCAGAGAAGTAGAATTTCGGGTTCAAAAAGTAGGCGAAGGCATGTATCAGTTAGTGGAGTTGGTTTGTCCACCTATGATCAATGATGCACCAAAGGATTTCACATTTTCTTGTATTTCCACGATAGTAATGTGAAATGGCCTCTTTGGCCCTATCAATGGCCTCATAAATGAAACCCATTGGCATGCCCTCTCCATCTACCATACAAAGAACCCTTACCAAAGGTTCTGTCACCTAAAAAAATGAAAACAAATTTTAAATTAGTACAAAATCAACCCCTAAAAAATAAAACTAGCAAATAAACAAGATTGTATAAACTTTACTTTTGTGTTTGTTACTTACCGCAGTCAACTCCTCTCCACTTTTATTGAACCCTTCATCAAAAACAATGCTCACAATCTTCTCTGCTTCAGGTCTTTTGGAGTATGCAAACCCCAACCAAGCATCTGACACAAACATCTGCTTAAGATGAGGAATGGCACTAAGAATGCTCTGCAAAGTGATGAAGTGGCTAGCAAATCGTGTCACTCCAGGTCGCACAAGGTCCTTGCCATTTGTGTGTTTTCTCATCAAAGCAAGCACCCAAGTATGGTTGTAGATGAATTTGGTGACACTTCTTGCATCTTCAACCACCTTCTTCACTCATCCAATCTTCCCAATGTCCTCTAGCACCAAGTCCAAGCAATGTGCAGCACAAGGACTCCATGTAATCGAAGGATGCCTCTCCATAAGCATTCTACCTGCAGATACATATGCAGCTGCGTTGTCCGTGATAATTTGGATAACATTCTCAACTCCAACTTCCTGAACCACACCATCCAACAGATTACACAAAGTCTCTGCATTTTTTATTTCATTTGAGGCATCAACAGACTTTATGAATACCATTGCACCATTTGAAGCCACCAAGAAGTTGAGAAGAGTCCTATTCCGTCCATCTGTCCATCCATTAGATAAAATGTTGCATCCTTTTCTCTTCCAATACCTTTTCTGATCATCAACCACACCTTGTGTATTTTGCACAACTTTCTCTAGCAATGGCCCACTGAAGTCATGACCTGTTGGGGCCTTAAACCCCTTACCCGCAACTGTTACTGCATTAACAAAACTTTCCCAATACACATTGTTTGCTGCATTGAAAGATAGATTATTGTAGAACCAAAAGTTTGAAGCTGCTATCTGTGCTTGTTCATGCTTCTCTCTATTCCATCCTGTACCTTCAAGTGAAGGTTGTGCACCTGGAACATTGCGTGGTACAAAAAAATTAGGGTCTGATCTAACAGGAGTGCCACTAGCCTCACCCTCATTGTCACCAAAAGATGAAAGTGACTGACGACTCCAAGTGTGACCAATGGGACCCGAAGTGGACAATGTGGGATTCATTGCAGCTGCCATGGCTTCTCTTGTTTTTTGCCTTTCTTCCTTATGCATATCATTCTCAGCAAGAATGGCCTTCATCTCTCTAATAATTTCAGGAGTTGATTTGGGGCATGCCTCCACACCATATCCAGGGATTTGTGCAAGGTGGTATTTTAATCTATTGATTCCACCAGTCATCCATTTTGTACATTCGGTGCAAGTGACCTCCCCCTTTTTGCTTCCTGCAATCCCATATTTCCATGCTTTATCTCTTTGTCTTTCTGACCTTGGGGTTGCCCTTGGAGTTGAACTTGCCATTGCTGATTTAACATGAAAAAAAAAAATCAGCAGGGTTTTATGGAAAATCAACAAAAAAAATGACAATGAATCATTTGGGAAAAATAGCATTCAAAAACAAGAAAAAAAAATGAGGAAATAACTTAGGAAAGAAAATAGAAAAAAATTTGGCAGCATATCCTCTTGTTTTTCAAGATTTTTTTCAGTTTCAAAACAATGAAATGATTCAAATGAAAAAAAAAAAAGAGAAAAAATCCTTACCTAGATCTCTCTTGCTGTTTTTTTCTTCTTCCCTTTATTCCTTCAAACCCTACAAACCTGCTAAAACCAAACAAAACTGAAAATGAAGCGAAAAATTTTAAAAAACTCATTTTTAACCCTTTACGGGTATCTTTTCTGGGCCCGCGAGTCCCTGTGAAAGACTCGCGAGTCCGAGCAAAAGACTCGCTAGTCTTTCGCAGGGATTCGCCTGGACTCGCCTCGTGAGTCCTAGAAGAGTCGACTCGCGGCGCCAAAGGACTCGCGAGTCCGTGGCGAGTCGCCAAGTTTTAAAACTATGATCCTGAGTGATTTTATGGATGGAGTAGATGTTTGCAATGTCTTGAATGTGCTCAATGGGCATAGTAGTTGTTTCACCAGTGAAGTATGGTATACTCTTCAACACAGCCACTGGTATGTCATTCCTTGAGTCAAAATAAGGGGACTCCCCCCATTGAAGGTAACAAAAACCTAATTTCTTGCCATGCGAAACAATGGTCTATTGATATTAGTGGTGGGAGCCCTTGATAGTAATGGTCTTGTAAATGGAGGGGTAGAATGAGACCTGGGAGATGGAGTGTTTACAACCTTGACCTCCCTAACTGGTGATAATGAAGGTCTACCTCTTCGCCTTCTAGAGCCTGAAGATGAGAGTTCTTTGAATTGGAAACTACCTCTAGAAGATGCCCTTGTATGAATTCTGGGCATGAAATCCGGAGCTGCAACAAGTCATGAGCAAGTAGACTGAACTGGTGAGCAAAGACTTCGGAACCTGGGGGTTCTGGAGTTGAGCACTTCAGAACTTCAGAACCTGGGGGTTCCGGAGTTGAGGGCTTAGTGACTTCGGAACCTCGAGACCTCAGGGTTCCAGAGTTAGCAACAAGTCATTTACAAGAGACTAGTCTTGTGAGCAGAGGCGCCAAGTGCTTGAAGATGACTACCTCTATAGGCTGACGTGCCAAGAACAACACTGAATCCTTAGCATGTAAATCGAATGAAGTCACACCAGGCATGCCAAAAACTGTTATCACAAAAGATTGCACCCTTGCTGAGCTATCAACTTAGCAACTTTGTGAAACATGGAAACAACCCCGAAGTGTGGAACCTTGCGCAAGGGGGTTGAATCTCCGGAGAAGGTCGGTTTCCTTCTCAATCCAGGTGCAGGTGTTGAACCAACTCAACACTTCAAAACTAACTCCTAGGCCTATCCTAACAAATTGCAAAGGTAAAGGGAAGAGAGAAGTGCTTGAAATAAAAGGAGGTGATGCACCAAGAAGAGATTGTTCCTCTCCCTACCCGAAATGACACAAAAAATCAACTGAAACACCCAGGAGATGCACAAACTTCAGTTGTATGAGTGACCCCAATGCATGTATGAAGGTAAGAATTCATTGAATGCCAAGAGGGGAGAAGGTTTCCCACAAGTCACTCTCAGAAATAAATTTAACACAGCATATATGAGAGAAGAACCACAAAACATACACCTATGATGAAGGTAAGGAAACATACATAGCATACATAAGTTGAAAATAGGAAAGAATGATGATTTCAATTAATTATAAGGCCAATGGCCAAACTTATAGTTGCACAAATGCAAGATAAATACAAGAGAAGTGGGAGAGCATGGAATAGCTCAAGCCAGCAGGGAGAGAACCCTTTACAATGAGGCTTAACAGTCTTTATATAGAAAAATGGTTACAAGAGTGATCATGCCCCTTGTATGTCAGTCTGGGAGTGCAGGGAATTGCATGCACTTGACTTGTACATGCAAGCAACCTAGCCATACCCACAAAAGGCAATTCTGAGAAGGGTGGATTGATTGACTTTCCAAAGTTAGAGTATGCAGACATGACATAAGTTACCACAACAAGCATGGCCTCGTACCTCCCTTGATGGAAATCCTGTCAAAAACATTAAATGCACCCTTGTGGCTCCACAAAAGAAGGTGCATAATTCACCAAAGTTATCGGAGCATTTAAAGCTTTGAGTGCCGATCACTCCATCCAGAAGTGTTGCAAGCCAGAAGTAGTTTGGAAGACTTCAGAGACCTGGGTCACCGAAGTTGGGGAATCTTCGGAGACCTGGGTCATCGAAGTTGGGAAGACTTAGCAACTTGGGAACTTTGGGGTTCTAGAGTTCCAGGGTAGAAGAACTAGGAACTTGGGAACCTGGGGGTTCCAGAGTTCAACGGAGTTCCGAGATTGAAGACTTAGGAACTTGGGAACCTGGGGGTTCCAGAGTTCCGAGATTGAAGACTTAGGAACTTGGGAAGCTGGGGGTTCCGGAGTTCCGAGGTAGAAGAACTAGGAACTTGGGGGTTCTGGAGTTCCGAGGTTGAAAAACTTAGGAACCTGGGGGTTTCAGAGTTCTGGGGTTGAAGAACTTAGGAACCTGGGGGTTCCGGAGTTCCGGCGTTGAAGACTTAGGAACTTGGGAACCTGGGGGTTCCGGAGTTCCGAGGTAGAAGAACTAGGAACTTGGGAACCTGGGGGTTTTAGAGTTCCGGGGTTGAAGACTTAAGAACTTCCTTCTGACAAGACAACACTTCACACTTCATAATTCCATTGCTTTTCTCCTTGATCAACTGGGGCAGCGCTGGTCCATGGAACATATCTCTGATCGGTTCTCACTGATGGACCAAGGGTGTCATAAAATGACAACAAGAACCTAGCTCAAAAAGGATGCTCGATGTAATGTAATGTACCCAACCATACGGTAAGTACCTGAGGGAAGTATACTTGAGGGAAGTACCCAAGGGCAATTACCGAGGGAAGTACTCGGGGGAAAATACCCGAGGGAAGCACTCGAGGGCAAAGTACCTTTGACACCTTTGACCCTCAATCAATGACACTCGGCACCCTTCGGCTCCGGACATAAAGTTCCACTTGTACGGAAAAGTAGGCTGCACACTTCTAAACACTCTGTATGACAATGTTACTTCCACTGAAGGATCCAATCGTAGATAATTCCTTCGTCGATAAGATTATTGCAAATATGGAAATGAATTATCAACACAAAGTATACACCAACAACATTGAATGACCAAGAACTAGATATTTGTAATTATATTTCCACACAGTAGAGATAGATCCGACAATGAAGTACAAAGTGAAATATCAGAAATGATATCTCCAATGACAAACTAGGGTAGTTGCTAACCACCGAAACTGTGACTATAGAATAGGGAGGGTCTTGCACCTTCGAAACTACAACAGTGCCAAACTCCAACTGGAATTCACAGATACAAAGAAAATATAAAATTCACCATACCCACAACTATGCCAAACTCGGCCTGCTCCGAGAAGTTTCCCAAAGGGTTACAAGTAGGGTGACAATAGTTTATTATTTTATTAATTTGGGCCCCTTTATTTAATAATTAAATTAATTAATTAAATAAGTCCTTATGATATTATTCAAAATTTAGGACCACTTAATTAACTTAATTAAGTCACTTTATTAAAATTGGGGACATTACATGTAAATACTCCCAACTTAGTATTATTATGTAATCTATAGACAACAAGCAACGCTTCCATGCAACCAACATAGGGTGTAATAGGCACTTCAATAATACAATTTAGATTTTCTTAGAGATGGTAAATTCGGCTGACAAGGTCAAATTGTCAAGGTTTGTTCCGGAGTGCTTCATTTGTTCAAAGAGTATGAGAGCATCATTGCAAAAGCTATTTTGTGTATATGTTGTAATCATTGAATTTCATGATGATTCATGTGCCTTGTTCCTATGCTTCACATGCAACTTTGTAGGACGTTTCCACCATAACATTCTATATAAGAATCTGTTTCGACACACTAAAGTAGGCATTCGTATGTTGCTTCAAGATCCTTATTTCAACGCAAGTGAGAATGACAATCATAAAACCATGAAACTTAGCTTTATTCCTACCCATTGCATTTCATCAAGAGATTCAAAAGACTTTCGATATTTCAAAGTGTGAATATCCCACAATCACAACACAACTTTGCCATGTTTTGCATACACGCAAGAATACCTGACATAATCCAAAATTCATGCAATGGCTTCTTTACGCAATACTTTTACATGAACTTCAGAATCGACATTTCAAAACTGCTTATTAACTTCAAAATCGACGATGAAATACATATTATTAAGTTGGATAGTCATTAGAAGATGCCTATATTACATTTGTCTTTGCCTTTCGATAGTCAAATAGACATAGCCAACTCCACTTCAATAGATTGGCATGACTTATTAAGTCGGGCAAGGTGGCCGATAACGGCCTTGATCAGTGCCAAAGTAACACCTTTAAACCGGTAGTCAAACACAAGTTGCCAAGTTGAATTTTGCCTTTGGGTACTTCATTTGTAACTGCCAACTTTGCATTGGTGGTAGAGAATATATTGGATAGTAGGAATAGAAATTTGATAAGGCTCTTCTGTAGTTGATTTCAATTTGATCAGTAAACTTCGAAACTTGAACCAAAATGTTGTTGAAACAAATGAAGTGGTTGCATAAACAAAAACTGTCTAATGTTGAGTGAGTACTCGATTGGTTATTTTGTGCGGGAAAAGTGGGGGGATGAAATGGAAAATGTGATTTCAAACTAGTCCACACACCAATGGGACTCTTAGTGCAAGTTATGGAGTTATATTGAATAACTCAACTTCCCAAGGGATGTTCCATTGTTTTCTATCTTACAAGACCCCTCAAGCGAATGCCTTTGCTCTCAAATCACTGAGCAAAGTGACTTAGGTATGACAATCATGAAAACGAGGGATATTGATCAATCTAGCATGGATGCATTCCTAGTTATGCATGATATTAAGTCTAACATGATTTAAACTAGCATGGATATGATAACAAGATGAAATGGTTAGTAAAACAACTATCCTAGCATGCTATGCTAGTCTACCATGATTATTATGTGATAATGCAAATGCCTATTTAAGATGCTATGAAGATTACTTCTATCAAAGAGAGGCTAAATGCTTGATTAAAAATGATTTAGATTAGCTGCTTAGTAAAATGTCTATAAGTTTGATACTAAAGATTTGGATATGAAAATGGAGGAATGAGAGCTCTATTTATAGGAAAAACAGGGCAATGAATGGTCAAGATTGGATGATCCTATCAAGGGTCAGGATTGAAAGTTATCAATCCATGTTTACAATTCTTACCAATGAAATGGTGACAATTGTCAACATAAGACTGCTTGAGAGGAGATGTAAGAAGCATTAAATGCTTGAGAAGGCCTTATGGTTACCCTAAGGGGCAAGGGTTAAGGTTAGGTTAGGGTTATCCATTGGATAAAGCTTTTACCCAAAGGATAAACTCTTGTGCAAGGGTTAAAGGAATAACCATAGTCAAAGCAATGAATGCTTGATGAGACCCTGGGGTTAGATGAGGGTTGAGTTAGAGAGAAAGTCTCTAATCATACAAGAAGGTTGAGTTAACCATTAATGGTTTAAAAGACTTTCAAGGTTAACTTGTTGAAGACATAAAGCCTTTAATGGTTTTCAAAGACTTTGAGGGTTTGAGAAGTGACTTCCCTTTGCTTAGGGATGTGACAATATATAGGGGATTGGTTAGGCTAAATTGGAAGGGATTAGAAGAATCTAGAAGGGGGTTTAGAGAGGCAAGTGGGAGATGTAGGAGAATGCAAGTGGATGGAGGGTAATTTTAATTAAAATAAATTACTTTATTTCAACTAAAATAGAAGCAACTTGCATAAATACAAGTGGGGGATTTAAATAAATAAATTAGATTTATTTATTTGCAATGACCAATCTAATTAAATGTAAATTTAATTAAAAAGGGAAGAAAGGGGGATTAATTAAATAAAGTGATTTATTTAATTCTAGATGGGGGTTTAGAGAGGCAAGTGGGAGATGTAGGAGAATGCAAGTGGATGGAGGGTAATTTTAATTAAAATAAATTACTTTATTTCAACTAAAATAGAAGCAACTTGCATAAATACAAGTGGGGAATTTAAATAAATAAATTAGATTTATTTATTTGCAATGAACAATCTAATTAAATGTAAATTTAATTAAAAAGGGAAGAAAGGGGGATTAATTAAATAAAGTGATTTATTTAATTAAAGGGATAGAAAAGGCTTAGGTGAATTTAATTAAATAAATTGAATAACTTATTTAATCGGATAGATGAATGTGAATGATTTAATTAAATAAAATTTAATTAAATGGAAGAATAAGGTTAAAATGAATAATAAATATTCACTTAAGAAAGTGGTCATTTTTATACGTCTACAGTTATTATAAGTGCTACTAACAAACATGTATTAGAATCAGTTCTTTGTATCCTTTGAATTTTCAATAGTCATTCCCTTGTAAAGTTTGAGAATTCCATCTTTATTGGCTTAGATTGAGTTTGAAACTTCAAATGATGGAAATTGAATCAATCTAAAAGTCTTATCACATTAGAGACCATTTGAAAAGACCAATGATTAAGTTCCTACAAGTTCTCCATTCACTCCAATTTTTCTTTCATGCTTAAATGGACATCTTGTTAGCAGCAAGGCAACAGGAAAACTGAGAGGGGGGGGGGGGGTGGGGGAAATCAGTTTTCAACAAACTCAACCAAATTAACCTTAACTTTAGATCTAATCAAGAATAGCAATAGCAGAAATGAACACCACATCAACAACACACAACACATGGATTTTTGACGTGGAAAACCTGGTCAAGGGAAAAACCACGATGGGAACCTACCCACAATATGATGATACTCTGCAGTAGTATGTGTAAATATTACAATGGGGATTGCACATGCATTCAAGCACAATGCCTAGAGCTCACTGCTCAAAACAACAAAGGGCAACAACCCTAGGAAGGCTCACTGCCTTACAAAGATTGGACAACAATCTGGATTACATGAACTAAAAGAATAGCATCTCCAAATGCCTGATTAAGCACACTATCTGCACAATAACACTTCTTTGCTTTGTTGTCCTCATTTTTGAATTTTCAAAAATGTGACAACCCCTACAACTTTTTGCTTAAAATGTGTCATTTTTGTCTCCAAGGCACTTTTTACGAGATGCAAAACTCACATTTGTTAGTGTCAAATCATTAGGGGGTCTCTTTTCCATAATTGTCCAAGTTTTGGTAAGTTTTGGCCTTCATTTTCCTAGCTTTTTGTGCTATTTCGGGTTTTAAAGCAGTCATTGCAATCTGAAGATTTTACTCTTAAGGCACACTTTTCGAGGCAAAATTATTGCTCCTTTCTAAACTAGTCTAATCTTCGGTTCATCCTTGATCCTTGTTTCAAATTTCATTGCGTTTCGAGTTCGTTTGCTATGTCTTTTCTTCAAAATTGGATTTTTTCCTCCTGACTGCAAGTGGGAAATTTTCCTTCTTTTGTAAGTTAGGAGTTTTCTTTTGTTTCTGTGTTGTAGGGTTTATTTCAAGCAATTACAAGTGAACTTTATAAAAGACTTGTAACTTGTAACTTGCTTTTTATTTTCCATTTCCCTTTTTGTCTTTTAAGTTGTTTGTAGGAACTTTTTGGAAATTACAAATTTTCATTAAACTTGTAAGTTCTTATAAAAGTTCCTACTTTGTGCTTTTAAGTTATAATAGAAATTTTATTTCCCTATGACAAGTCTTTATATTTTTTTATGTTTTTAAGTTGTAATAGGGATTTTATTTCCCTATTACAAGTTTTTATGTTTTATTGTTTTAGTTGTAATAGGGATTTTATTTCCCTATTACGAGTCATTTTGTTCTTTCTTTTTGTGCTTATTTCTCCTGGAAATCCGAATTTGCACAAATGAAGGAAAAGTAATGTTATTTTTAACTTGCAAAAGGGATTTAGAAACCCGATTGCATCTTTTTGAAGGGCATTTTTACTTGGAGTTGAAGGTGAAGAACCCGAACTGCATTCTTGCTTCCAAGAATCTGTTTTTTGTGGCTTTTTCCTTTGAATCCGGTTCGCAAGGAGTTGGGCATTGAATGTAGGAGATGTGGGAGATTATTGCTCCTCCATTTGTTGGGTGTTTTTGCCACGTTTTGAATCCTTCATTCAATGTGTTTGCTGGTTCATTTGAATCCCTCTTGCAATGTGTTTTGGCTGGGTGTTTTTGCTTCTCCTTTCAAATGTTGAGAGTGAAAGCTCTTTATGCGTTTTGCTTCTCTCCTCTTCATGCCGTTTTTGGAGGAGGTTGAATCAAAATCCGTTTTTGGCTGCCAAGGGTTTTCAACGTGTCTATTTATAGAGCTTTTTGGATCTTCCCAAATCGTTTTGTTCTTCGAATGCAATTTGTAAATTTGTATGATTTT
Organism: Cryptomeria japonica; assembly: GCF_030272615.1. NCBI lineage: Eukaryota > Viridiplantae > Streptophyta > Pinopsida > Cupressales > Cupressaceae > Cryptomeria > Cryptomeria japonica. The sequence goes on from NC_081407.1 coordinate 425,525,927, forward strand.
CCCCTCTTGCAAATATTTCCTATTTACTTGCAATCAAAATTTTAAAACCCGATTACAAGTGCAAGTTGTAATGTTCTCTTACTTGCAGCTAGCCTTCCAGAACCCGAAATTGGTCCAAAATGCACTCAAAAACTAAGTCACCAGGTTCGAATTCGAAGTTCGACAACTTTGAAATTCGAATGAAGTTCAATGAGGAAAAAATTTGAAATGTATAAAATTGGAATTAAATTCGCCATATGTAATTTTTTTTAATTTTTAATAAATATATGTAATATATCTATAAAATTGCCTAAATAGTTTAACATTAATAAATAGATTTGAAATCATTACAAAAAGATGACACATTTATAAAATATAAACCATAGGAAACATATGCTTTCATGATTGCAAAGATGTTCTTTTGTCAAAAAGGTACAATAACAGTCAAAGACTTTAGAACTTTAAAATAACTCTAAGTCATCAAGAGCACTTGGCTGGGATGCCAAATCATCATCATCTGTATCACTACTCAGTTCATCATCTGCAAAGTCAGGCTCATTTGCATCTGGCATTGCTATGCCTTCAAGAGTTTGTTCTAAAGAAGTGTTCTTTGTTGATTTGTTCATCAGAAATTTCAAATTGCTACGAACATAGACAAGATCTCCCAACTTTCCAGTCAACAATTTGTTCCTCTTTTTGGAATGGATGTGGTCAAAGCATCCAGTTCCTCTCACAAGTTGATGAACTTGCTCCCTGACTCAAAATTCGAATAGCAAACTCTTGCAGTTCAGGAGCTGATGATCCATAAGCGATCCACCATCTATATCCAGGCCCACGTGGCGAATCATATTTGGCTTCTGCCCCTCCAAACATTCCTTCTCCTCTTTTGTATTACCAACTTTGATCTCTGATTAGTGCTGCAATTTCTGGATCTGGTACATACCTGCCATGATTTCATTATCACCCCTTCTATCAATAGCAAACAACTTAGGCTCCGAAAAGCAAGTTGTTGCATGTGAAGGTGTGTGCATCATTTTCCATTTGCAATCAACTGTCTCCCATATCTGCATATATTTTGCTTCTTCATTATTTAGTGTTTTTTGAATAGATTCCTTACACCGGTCCATGCTTTCATAAAGCATGCCAAGGCAAGGAGTGTCACCATCAACCATACAAAGCATTTCAACAATTGGTTCACATACAAGCAAAACTTTTACTGCACTTTCCCATAAATTGTTGTTTAGGATGATTTGCTCTATGTTCTTCCCCTTAGGGCCTTTAGAAAGCACTGAACTTTCCCACTGATTGGAACAAATAACAGATCTCAAAGCTACTTTTTCTTCAACCACTCTTTTCAAAGTGATATAATATGAAGCAAATCTTGTTTCACAAGGCCTCAACAATTCTTTTGATGCATGCTGCCTATAAATACTTAATGTGAGACGATGATTCCGTATGAAATTTGCAATTGGTCTCCCTCTATGAATAGCTTCATTTACCCATGGGAATTTAGCCAAATCATGAAGCAACAAATCGAGACAATGGGTTGCACATGGGCTCCAATATATATGTGGGTACTTCTCTACAATCAACTTCCCATCTCCCACAAAATTTGCTGCACTATCAGTTACCACTTGAACCACATTTTCCACCCCTACTTCAAGAATGGCTTCCTCTAATATTTGAAAAATATAATCTGAAGTTTTCTTGTAGTTCATGGTGTCAATGACTTTCAAAAACACAAAACTTTCAGGACAAGACACCAAAACATTAATCAATAGCCTTTGACACATAACTGACCATCCATCACTCAATATAGTGCAACCTGTTTCCTTCCAAGTGGCTTTGACATCAGCTAATTTCTCAGTCACTCTATCTTTTGACCTCTGCAAAAGAGTTGTCCTGATAGCCTCTGAACCTGGGGGTGTGTACCCTTTGCCAAGCTCTGCAATTTTGTGAACTGCATTACGAAAATGTGGATTTCTCACAACATTGAATGGAATAGCACTTGTGTAAAACAAATCAGCAACTGCATCATCCACCTGTTGTTTCTCTACTGGTTTCCAAAAGTTGTTTAGTGTTCCACTCTCTTTTGATACCGTCACCGGTTTGGATTGCACATAAGAGGAAGACATGATAGATGTGAATCTAGATATATCTCCTTCAATTCTCTGTTTCTTTTGTGCCTTCTTCATTTTGCCTACCATTGAAGCAGCCAACTCTTTCTCTAGAATAGCTTTAAGTTCTGGAGTCGCACCTTTACATGCTTGACACCTCCACCTGGACCCCCTGTATTAGCAAGGAAGTGGTCCCTAAGCCTTGTTAAAGTTCCAATTATAGTTCCCTCACATAGGTTAAATTTGATGTGAGTTCCATTTCGGGTCACATGCTTCCATGCCTCAGAAGTTGATTTAGGAGGAGCCATTAAATGAAAACCTGCATGTTTGGAAATAAAAATTAAAAAACAAAATAAACACTACATTTATTTCAACCTTTCAAAATAGAAATACTTTTAAGTTTTAACAATTTCACAAATGACCTCTTAAAAACACAGTATAAAATTCGGCTTGAACCTTTCAAAAACAAAATAAATACTATTCTTGTTTAATAAACATAAAAACAAAAATTTAATACATTTTTAGTTTTAAATTAAAAAACAAAATAAACATTACATTTATTTCAAAATAAAAATACTAAAGTTTAATAAAACGTTTATTAATAATTTAGTATATTCATTTTTTAACAAAAAAATAAAAAAATACTAGTTTTTATTTTTGGTTATTAAACTTTATAAAATTACTACACTACCATTTTTTTTTTTAAATATAAAAAATGTATTAATTTTTTTTAACTTTACCAAACAAATAAAAAACTAAAATAAAATAATATAATATTAAACAATATAATAAAAATTTACTAATATAAATTATATAATAATAAACAACATTATATTTATATTATGTGTATTAAATTAAAAACTAAAAAATAAACATTATAAATACACGAGAAGCCTATTATGTGTATTTTATAATATTATATTGTATAATAATATATTATTAAACCTAATTTTTTTAAAAAAAAATACATGAGAAGCCTACTTGTGCAGGTCGAGGACGGACTGACGGCAGAGGCAGAGGCAACAACTCGAGCTTCGACAGAAGCTTCCGGAGCTTCTGCAACGGCAGTCGAAGGTCGATGTTGTCGGTCTGCAATGGCGGTCCAAGGTCAGGCGACTGGAACTGATGCGTTTGCGACTGCAAAAAAAATGATTGCAAATCAAGCAAATCGACCTAAACTTTGCTATGTTTGTTGCCGTATTTATTAAAAAAACTTGATGAAACCCTAAAAAACGTAAGGAAAAAAAAACTTTTCGGCAAACACGTTATCCCTATTTTTTGGTATGAATTTGACCCAATTTTTGACGGATTTTATAAACTATTTTAAGTTCGGCGAATTTCGAACTTCAAGGAAGAAATTCGGCCAAACCTGGTGACTTAACTCAAAAACACTTGAAAATGAGTCTTAAAGATCCAATTACAAGTGAAAACTTGTAGTTACCCATTACACATGAAGTTGCATGTTTGTTCTCCACAATTGCAAGTTAATGCTCTTGTTTTTTTACACATGTAATGCAGTCCTCAAAACCCAAAATTCACTTGTGAGCCCATTTTTGCAGTCCCTTTGTCTCACCCATGTCAATCCTGTTTGCACACAGGACCTACAATATCAGTAAATTAAGGCATGGGACTTATTTTGCAAGTAGATTCCAAGATTGGAGGATGATACAAAGAGAGAACAACAACATGATGGAGCAACGCAAGGAGATGGATAAGTGATGTGAATGATTGAGAGCATAGAATGCTTTCAAGATAGAGATAGGCTTCTTACTTCAGCCTTGCAAAGAACTTCTCTCTTGAAAAGCCAATACTACCCTAAGCAAGAAGATAAGATTGAAGTTTGTTGGCGAAAGACACAAAGATCATTAAGGATGCAAATTCCCGTTTCGGTTTGAGATGTCTTCACCAATCCTGAATACTTCGAGTTCTAGCATCTTGAAGCAGCATGAAGATTTTCAAAACAGAGGATGATGTAGTTAGAATCGTGTCTTCGGACACATAGAATAGTTTCAAATTTTCAATTGTGTATTTGTAATTTTGTTTTGACAAATTACATGTAAAAACAAAAATTGTAATTGCAAGTGTCACTTTTACTTGCATTTTTGTAAAATGTAATTACATGTAAAGAAACTACAAGTTGAGTTAGATTAGGACTATAGTTGGAATAAGTTATGGTGGTTGAGAGAATTTCTCAAGTTAGTTAGGATCCTCCCACCTTTTTATCAAAGATCCTCTCCTATAAATACTTGAGGGTATCTATTGTAATTGATATCTTTTGGCAATGCAACAAAATTCTACTAGTTTGTATGTGCACTCTAAGACTTTGAGCTTAGATGTAAATCAAATTGCTTTCAATAAAGAGACAAGTTGTGTTGAGACTTTGTGCCAATTCAAGTTGTTATGTGACGACATTTTCTGGAGTTGATTGTGATCTTTGTTCTATTGTTCAAGAGGGATTTAAATGCAATCTTGTAGGCTTTGAGCTGCTTATTGTGTTTGGAGTTTTAGATTGGTTTTAAGATTTGATATTGTAGACTTTGAGTTGTTTGTCACATTTGAAGCTAGTGTAGAAAGCTCAAGCAAAGGGGGTAACTTGTAGACTTTGTGCTGTTTTTATTTTCTATGTTTGTGCATAAGAGGTGCATCATGTAGTTAGACTTTGAGTTGCTACATATTGTACTTGGTTACCAGAAAATCATCTAAAAAGGTTGATAGTAGAATAGATAGTTGAAGACTTTGAGCTTTATTTTTGTTTTCCCGTGACGGAGGTCTTTGTGCTTTCATGGAAACTTCGCTTCCCTTTATGTTCCAAATCCTACAAAAAAGTGTCATTTCTGTTGTTATTTATTTCCAATTGCTATTACTTTTCTGTGAAGAGAAAAGAGTATAGTTTTTCTTGAAAGAAGAAGAAAGACTGTTGTCTCACCCATATTAGATTAGTTTAGTTTGTAGATAGGGGTAGCCTTCCCTAAATTAGGAGAGTATCATACTCTCACACCGTGGCTGAAACCACAGTTTTGCACATTCCCCAAGTGTACAAAATTTTCAAACAACATGCTCTTCACCACTACCGAAAGATAAATTCGTTTATTGGCATATACAATATTCTTCACAGATCATAGATCCAACCGCAGACACTCGCAAACACACAACTTACATGATTACAATGCTTATTTATACAAATCATCAACCTTAACCTCAAGGTCGGCTCAACACATAAGACCTAATTACAAAATTACATCACACGATACATAAATCCATAACCAAACCAATACAATGTCAGCAAGGACATAGCATGGGCATAAATCAAATCCTTGAACATGGAACACCACCAAATAATTCGCCAAGATCATCCGCAACATGCTACACCACCAAATATGTCGCATAACACGAAGAATACCACCGGACCAATAAAATCTTCAATAACGTGCACCACGATCAACGCAGACCACCAAAACGCATAAAACACGATCAAAGAACATCAACAAGCAACATGAATTCCACCACAACAACTCGGATAACAAGAATCATCATATTTCATCATCGGAGCTCACATACTCTTGCGAAGTTCCAAATCATGAACCATCTGATCAGAGGACACATATGAACGTCCCAAACACTCTCCAAAATCCGCATCTCAAGATATAATCATTCTGGAGCAATATGGATCAAATACCACAACTCTGCAATACAAAACCAACAAAAAAACCATCACACAGGATCACATAACTCGATCAGATCATCACATAGCATCATGAAACTCAATCAACTAAAGATAAGTATCTCAAAACCCATTAATCTGCATCAGCACATCTACAACAGATCACCAAAACAACTCCCTTGCAACATAGGAATATGTTGACCTCAATGACAACAACACATTTCGACAACTCTAATATCCAACACATCTATACATCATTTCACATAAATTTTCAAAAATTAATTGTTTTCATGAATTTTGACGACCGATGGGCTTACTCTTGGGGCAAGGGAGGAATACATGTGCATGTCACAATGATAACAAAATGAGCACATGGCTCTTACGACCAAGCTTCCATATATAAATATATGCTTCAACTCTTCAAAGGTGTTTCCAATTGATGCAAATCATAAATCTCCTCTAAAACTAGAAGAAACCAGAATGTGCCAGTCCTTCTAATGCCTTTTTCTTTTGGTTTTATGTCACAAGCCTAGGCGGTTTTTCTCCAAGGAGTTGACATGTAACCAAGAATATTTGCCCCACACACACCAAGTGAAATTGCCACTAACCAACAATTGACAATGGTAAAACCATTTGTAGAAAGACATGTTTTCTACTAATCCTTAATTTCAATCTCAAGATTGTTTCTAATCAATAAGGACACCCACAAACTCTTGGGAACCAATAGTGACACCTACAAAACCAACAAGGTAGTTTCACAACTTATCTACTCCAAGCCAACATTTTTTCCTACATCTCTATAATTCTTCATCATCTCATCTACTCTCAAAAATAACTTCACAAGGATGTTTTAGACTGCCCCAAGATCATCTTCAACATGAAGAATAGTTGTTGCCTATAAAACTATCTTTCAGCAATAAAATGAGCATTTGCAATTCTTGATTGGATGTGACAACTTTTGTGTCTCTTGCAACATCAACAATCCATTTTATTGATCAAGGAAGTCCTTGGTGTATGAACCAAGAGTTTTGTGTCATTATTCAAGCTTTGCAAAAATGGAGCAATTATCTATTGCCCAAGGAATTTGTTCTTTACATGAACTATTGAGCTTGGAACTAAATCAATAGCCAAAAACAGTTGAACTAGAAACATATGAAGTGAGTAGAGCACCTGCAAGGTTGTTCTTGTGTATTGAAATAAAATGGAGCAATTATCTATTGCCCAAGGAATTTGTTCTTTACATGAACTATTGAGCTTGGAACTAAATCAATAGCCAAAAACAGTTGAACTAGAAACATATGAAGTGAGTAGAGCACCTGCAAGGTTGTTCTTGTGTATTGAAAAAAAAGGTCTATCAAGTCAAATCAAGTTACAAATACATAAAGTAGAAGGCAAGTGTTCTCCATGATGATAGTTGAAGTGGTCATGGAGGGGACGAAGAATTTGTAGGTGGTATTCTTACAAGCTAGGGTTGTTGTTGCACCAAAAGATCGACCTGTCAATGCCCGATACAACCACTAGACTTATACAATCCACAGGAGGCTATTAAACCATGTTGCGAATCCTCGTGAGGGATGCTAGCCCACTGCCAACAATCCCCCTCCCAGCATCACACACCACGGCCTGCGTGATTCGAACCTGTGACCAAGCTCTGATACCACTTGTTACAAGCTAGGGTTGCCGTTGCACCAAAAGATCGACTTGTCAATGCCCGATACAACCACTAGACTTATAGAATCCACAGGAGGCTATTAAACCATGTCGCGAATCCCCGCGAGGGACATTGGCCCACTGCCAATAGGTTTATCCTAATTTCCTAAATGTATGGAGCCATAGGTTTGAGACAAAGTGCATTTGTAGATTAATTGGCATTAGAGGCGTACTTGTTTTAAAGACGATAATAATGCATCCCACTAAGTTTGATGAAGGAGAACCTCATCAAAGAGTTGCATAGTGGCAGATTAGGAGGCCACTTTGGAATAGATAAGATGTAAGTCTTGCTAGAGTAGAGGTATTACTAGCTAGAATTGCAAAAAAAAAAATGTATAAGTTTGTGGAGATATGTTGAACATGCGATATTGCTAAGGGAGTGACCAAAAAGACCATGGGAGATGATTTATTCACGGACTATATCCATAGACTACCATAGACACAAAGGAAATGACTCAAATTTTGTGGTTGTTGACAAGTATTCAAAGATAGTGCATTTCATTCCTTGCAAGAATGAGTGATGCATCAAAGGTGGAAAATTTTTTATTCAAAAAGGTGGTATGCACACATGGACTACTAGACAATTATGTATCCTACAAAGTTTAATGAGAGAGAAATTCATTAAAGAATTGTGCAATGACATAGTAGGAGGCCTCTTCAAAGTTGATATGATGCAATCCATGCTAAAGGAGAGGTATTATTGGGCTAAATTGCATAAACACATGTAAGTTGGTAGCAAGATGTCAAATGTACCAAATTGCTAGAGTGGTACAAAACACAATGTTGTACACACAACTTCCTATGCCAAATAGATCATGGGAAGACTTGTCAATGGAATTTGTCCATGTATTCCTAAATAATAGAGTTAATGGCTCAATCTTTGTGGTTGTTGACAAGGTTTCAAAGACAGTGCCATTCCTTGCAAAATAATGAGCGGTGTATCAAAAATGATGAATTTGTTCATCAACAAGGTGGTGCAAGTGCATGGATTATCATAGAGCATTACCTCAAGGATGAAGTTCCTCAAACCTTTTTGGTAAAAGCTATGAAATAAGTTCAACAAATGATTCTACAACTACATGGGAAAACAAAGGTTGTGATAGGAACCTTGGCAACTTACTAAGATGTTTGGTGGGAGGATCGTCAAGGGGCATCTGGAAGGAAAAAGGCACTATAGCACAAATGTTGAAAGCTTTGCCCAACATATGTAGAAGGTGCATGTGGAAGTCAAAAGGCAATTGGAGGCAAGTAGTGCCAAATACAAGGTACATGTAGACATGAATAAAAAAGAGAGAAAACTTACTTGAGGGGTTATTAATGGCAAGCTTGAGGAAAGAGTGGTTCCCTAATGGAACATATAATAAGTTGAAACCCAAGAAAATTAGGCCATGCAAAATTTTCTACATATTTTCTAAAAATGTGTATGAAATCAAGTTGCTAGAACCATTGGATATCTACTTGATATTTAAAGTGTCTAATCTTTATTCCTTTCCTAGGAAAAATGATATAGCTAAAGAAGAATACAACCACAAGCAAGCGTTGACTAGAAAATGTATATACTTGAAAAGTAGAAAATATGAAATAGTGTAGAACCTTGATGTGAGAATTGGTAAGAATACATACCAAATTGAGTACAAATAGTATCTCATTCTCTAGAGGGGTAAAAGGCTAAAATATTATTCATGGATTGCTAAAGTTGAAGCCATCTTGGGTGGTCAAATTACTTGTTTATTCAGTTCATTATGTGAGCACCAAGCTCACAAATATTTCACCTAAGGTGTTTGATGTAAGAGCAATCTTGCTTCACCCAAGAAGAGTTCTTTCATTTTCCTTTGTTTTGTTTAGTATGCAAAGTTGATTAGTTATGTTTGGTTGAAAGTATGTCCTATGAGTTTTGGTGTGTAATTTCAATTGTGTGAATTTGGGAGCTTGAGTTGTCTTCAACATTACCATGAAAACCATTGGTTGTGACATTGGCATTGTGTAGGACATATAGGCTAAGACAAATCCCTATATTTATCAAGACAAAGTGAACCCTCACAAAACCGCAAAAATCAAAGCATGACACCAAGATGTGGCATTCTAATATACAAGCTTAGGGAAGCCATGTAGAATCCAATCCACACATTGAGGTTGGTTATGTTACAAGGCCATTTTAGCTAACAGATGGAAAACAAGCAGTCAAGCACTCTTTTGTAAGTCATGTAAGAAAAAGGGTTTAACAAGTCGCATTTAGAGGCATACAAAGATAATAGAGAATTCACAAAACCATAGGAAGAAAACTAAAAGCATCCTATTTCTTGAAACTTTGGTTGCATCGGCCTTCTTAACAAAAGTCTAAAAAAATTCTTAGCTAATGTTGAGTGCAAGAAGGTAAAGTGTCCGAAATGTATTGCTAGTGTTGGAACTTGGAACTAAGAATGATAACATAGTAGTTCATAGGCATAGTTTGGCTTGAAAGGGACTTGGATTGTACCATAGAGTGTCTTTTCAAGTAGTCTAAACTTAATTGGGCTAAAAAGTGCTAACTAGTTGGGTTTCCTATAATTTTGGAGTGACCCATAAGTGATACGAAATTGGTTGGTTGAGTAGTTTGGATTGAAAAGATTCTACAAGTGGTCACAAGCTGGAGTCACTTTTAGGCTACTCCCAACAGTTCTATAGGTTAATAAAAGTTGCTACATGTGTGCAATAGGATACTACAAGTTGCCTACAAGTGTGCAGCAAGCTACTACAAGCACACAACATACTACTACAAGCTATGTTACACGGGGATGTGTCCCCTGCTCCAAGCCCAACATCCCTGTCCCTTGTTGTTTTGGAGTTGGGGGGACACCAAGGGTATCTCCCCTTGCCATCACCACTTGACCAAAAATGAAAAAACCAAGAAACATCCCCAACCATTTGGGGACATTTCATTGTCCCCGAGACAGCAAGGGGTCATCCCCTTGGCATCCCCTCGTCCTCGAAACGGCTAGCCATCCCCCGTGGTTGGGAATGATTCTAGGCTTACAAAAACTAAAAGAAATAGTTCTTTTAAATTTCCTTTGCTTCTATTGGTGTAGGGGGGCCACAAGAACTTTCAAACCACAAAGGAATCCTAAAATGACATAAAGAGTTAAATCAAAACAAAAGAGTAACCCAACAACTATGACTGGTCAGGCTAGCATTGGATGATCCACTTCTACTAGAGGGTGATAGTGATTCAGATGGTTCTAAGTCTTTGTATATTGATAGCTTGAATGAGGCTTAGTTTCATTGACTGTTGTATTTTGTTGTTTGAGACTTTTGGGTACATGTTTGAGACTTTTGGGTATTGATAGACCATGGTTTTTGAATGTTTGAGACTGCTATTATAATGCTTTATTGAAATTTATTATGCTGTTGTACTACTACCTTCAAGACTTATTTACAAATGATATTGTTTGTTGTTATTAGTTATTGACATGTCTCTCTCTTTCCCTCTTTCTCTATAATATATTAGTATATTTTGAAAAAATCATACACACACACACACACACAAGTCATCTGGAAGTTGCCTATAGGTGATAAGCTTGTATGCAACATTGCCAATCTTCTACAAAATTTGATAAGAAGCATTATAAGTGCATAAAATCTTATCATCCTTATTTTTTTGCTTTAGAGCAATTAGCTCATATGGTTGCACCTTAGAAAAACTCAATCTCCTACTTCAAAATTCATTTCACTATGATGCTTGTCATCTTGTTGTTTCGTTGGTTTGGTGCCATTGTAAAATTCACTTTCCAAGAAGAAACTACTTACTTTTGATGTAGAATGTGATCTTCCACCATGTGAAATCTTGGTGGTGATGGTGGAGTCTCTAGAGAAAATAAATTTTCCTCAAATTTTGTAAAATCTTTCTTGAGCAGTTTTTGGATTTGATCTAACTTGGAAGCTATTACCAAAAAAAATTCTATGAATTTGGTGGTTGCTACATTCAATGTAGCCTTAGATCTATGAACAACTCTTTTATTACTTAATGTAACTAGATTCTTTCCCTTGCTTGTAGCTTAAGCCCTTGCCACGATGTCACCTTTTTTTCCTAAAAAAATCCAAATTTGCTGTAATTTTTATTGTAACTCAGTCTAATCCTTGCCTTTGTGAAAAAACAACCAAAATGTCTAAAGCAAGTAAAATTTCACAATAACTCCTTCAAATCAACTTCAAATTTCCCCAAATCTATAATGTATCTTCTTTGTTGTGTCCTTAATCACTCCATTTTATTTTTATTTTTTCAAATCACTATTGTGAATTTATGAGAGATATGCCCTTGACAACATGATCTACTAAACCCAAAAAATCCCCTTTTTGTCTTCTTCAAGGTGCCAAATACCACTTGTAATGAAATTACTTAGTACAAGAGAAGAATATAAGAGAAAGGAGCTGCAAATGCTTGATTAGAATAAACCACTCAAGAGGCAACCCCCAAAAGTATTAAAATGAGAACAAAAATTGCAATATGATGCTCAACAACTACTCACTACCTCCTATTTATAGGCATCATTGGGCAATATTAATCCCCTAATCCCAATGAGACTGACCTAGCTTACAATAAATATACTTAGAGACTAATAAATGACTCTGATAAGGAATCTGATTATATGAGCCCTAGTTGGTTATCACATATCCCAATACATTCAATGGGATAAGAGCAAAGCAAAATCGTATACCCCATCCTTTGATTTAAATTGCATAACAAGTTAGTAAGAAGATAACACTAGCAATATTTCCTTTTGTGTTTGCATCCGCTGTAACCAAGATCAATATCCCATAAGTTAGTGTTAACTGTCAAGACATCTGCCCCATGGCAACAAGTCATTTATCTTGGCACTAAAAGCCTTAGGCCACAAGGCTGTGATAAATACACTTGTTCTAGCAGTCCTTTCCTGCCCACAAGGTGTCATTTTCTGGTTGTTTGTAATGCTAAAACGATTTTTAAAAAAATTCTATGAGTTTATAGCATTCTCTATTATCCAAATAAGCATTATTCATTTTTACCTTATTTTTTCAGTTTATCATTGTTTCCCATCACCTACATCCATCGTGCAATTTTGATCTCCTAGTCAATGTTGGCACTATGCTCAATTGACATAGTTGCATGACTTAAGGAAAGCAATCTGCATTCAATGTTATAGCACTCGCCATCTTCTAACCTACATTTTAAATAATTGTCCCTCCCACAATGGTATTTTGAAACATTTGGTTCTGCACTTTCTGCCTGTCTATCCTTCTGTTTTAATTTCTAAGTTTCTAGTTTGATAGTACTAGAGTTTTATGGTATCTCTCTCCCATTGACCTATACATCTACATTGATTTTGATCACTTTGACCAATCCACTTTCTGAAAATTAATTTGAACATATTATCTTTCTGGAGTCTAGAATAACCCAACTAAGATGGATACAATTCATTTTTGGTCCAGGCTCATTCATTTATACAAGCAAGGATCCTCCTAAGAAAGAAGAAAACCATTGGACAATGAGATCTTGAAGATCCACTTGGTAACATCACAGTCAAAGATATCCTAAAGATAAAAAAGTGCCAGATAGACCTCCACCCATCTACTGTGGAAACCCCAGCTCAGCTACAAGGACTTAAGACACATTACACTGAAAGGTAAAATATTTTGATATCTCCATTGACCCCTGAGATTTGAAATTATCTTTAAAATGCCAACTTTATAGTAGACTTATGAAGGTGATAGAAATTTGCTGAACATTTCATGAGCTTCAAAAATTGTAGCAGATTTTCCACCACATCCAACTAAATAAAGGTAGACAACAAAGTTGGGAACATTAAATAAGCAGCATAATGAATTTTTCATAATACAGTTATTTTAGCAGATATTTATATTATTTTCAATCAGCAAGATGAAATGAGGAAGAGTAGCAATGACCTGTCTCAGTGGAGTATTTTAGTAAATGCCCTACGTGGTTTATCTGGCCATACTGCTTGGATAACCAGATATATTACAAAACTGATATATACCACCGCAACAGCAATCAGTATTATTGAAGCCCACATACTGACAAGTTCATTTGCAAAGAAGTCCTTCAAAAGGTAACCATTGATCATTATTACAAGGATAGCTATTGTCCAAGCTACACCCTGCACAATAGAACTTTTAACATTTGAGTGATTTATTAAATAATGAATAAATGATACCACAAAAACATGTGCATGATGATTTACAGAAAAGTATGATTGAACTTAAATCCAGTGGTTATGATTTCAAAAAAGTGAAATCAAATCTAAAATGTGAGACTACTCATGGGCACTGAGAGATAGTAGTTAATCATGTTGTAGTTTTTGTTAGTATACATTAAATTTGACGTTAATATAACACTTTGCATCTGATCATATTTGTCTCTAGCACATTTAAGTGGGCACTTGAGTTTTATAACTCCTTGATAGAAGATTAGTTCAGTTAGCAGGTGGTGACAAACAGATAGTAGAGGTAGCTTCCTATAAAGGAAGTTCATTCTTTCTCATTTGCATGCATTAAAGTGTTAGTAAACAATAGTTTGTAATATGAATCACTGTTACCATTCCAGTAAATCTAATTAGATTTTATATACTTCTTCCACCTATGGCCTGTGTCACTTGATATCAGAGTCTTGTCTCTGCAGGCCAACCCATCATCCATAAGGTTCTGAAATGTCTTTTACAGAAATGCACTGGTTTTAGCAAATTTGATGTACCGTGATTTGGTATTTTAGTTAAGGACCAATATCCATGCATACGAAATTGCAAGTTGCAAAATGAGCTGAAGTAATCTCTTTGGGATTCACTCTTCAGCTCAAGCTTGTAAAGAATGATCTTTTGTGCTAACAATGAATGCTTTGCATGGATTGCTAATCACTGTAAATGGACAGCCAGTAGGTAGAGCCCTTAAAGTGTACTTGGAGGTTCATAGTTCAGCTACCAACTAGTTTATGGTATTTTCAAATGTTATCAAAGCCAAAGTGAGTTATCTCAAACTGATGTGTTGCTTCAGCTGGGTTGTTGAATGTACAATCCAACAACATGAGCTCTCAAATCAAGGCCCGGTAACTCATTAGGTTCACCAAGGGAATCCTAGGTTTAAGCCCTAGCTGACCCATGGTCCCTTAAGATAGCCAAATTCTTACTCAAGCACATTGTTGAAAATTGAAATATTTCACATTCTCCCCAAGGCAATGTTTGAAATACTTGAAACCTCTTCAAGAAGACAATCCTACCTCTGCTTCTGGCAGCTTTATTTTTCAATTGATAGATGATGGTCATTGCTCCTAGCTAAACATAACTGTTTCAACGATACCAGCCCTATGTTGATCTCTACATATGGTTTCTATTAAATTCATGGCATCTCTATCCAAGTCAAAAACATGTTAAATAATCAAATCTCAAGGCGGTTTCAAGAAGTTTGAGACCGTTATTTTTACATAATCAACAATCACTAAGAATTTTTTGTTACTTCCTATGAAGTTTGTGTTTGCCACATAATGATAAACAATGTTTAGCATTATTAATTCATAAGGATCCAAGAGGATGTGATCCATAAAGATCTCAGAGGATATGATCCGTATGAATACAATAAGAGATTGAATGCCATGATTTGTCTCCTTCCACAAAAGAAGACAAAACAATCCATAGAGATCTAAAAGTTATTTTGGAGTGAATTATTATTGTTGTACTCAACTGGGCTATAGATGTTAACTAAGAATTTCCCTAGGGAGATGATAATTGTGTTTACACACGGGAAAGCAATGAATTAAATTCCTCAAGACAGTTTCCTTTTCACTCTTAGGTGACAGCTGTAATGTCCCAATTTTCAGGGTCTTGCAATGACTGACAATTTGTTTGTACTTACTATTTATAGTAAGTGTCAGTCTGGTCATTGATTAGGTCAGTGTGTAGAGTTACTATTCTTGGTTAGTTGGTGATTGCTCAATTTGAAGATATATTGGCGAAATAAGGTGTTTTGAGATTTCATTTGAAATAAAATTAAAATTATAAAGTTAAACTTAATATTTAACTAGAATTATTTAATTTAATAAAGTGACTTTAGTGGCAACTTAGGGAGACATAAGGTAAATTTTGAAATTAAATTAAAAGGTTACACAACCCTAGATATAAAAAGGTGTTTTGAAGCTCATTTGATCTATGTTGAACTAATTACTAATATTTTTCTCTGAGAAAACCCTACATGGTTCTAGAGATTGAACTTGTCCATCTCAGCCTTCCTATGGACGAAAACTCTGGTAGTGAATGATCTACCTTGGCTATTAGGTTGGAGGTATTGATTAGGAATTTCAGTGTGCTTTCAAAGATTTAGGTATTTTCAGTTTTCCAGATTCATGGCGTTAGTTTGTTTGCTCAGTTTGCTGGATTTGAAGGATATAGTTTGAGGAGTTTGAGGTGATTGTGTATGTGCTTGAAATCTGAGATTAAAATATTTTGTTGCTGAATACTTCTAGCAGCCATTCCATATATATTTACCAGATATTATTTTTACAGCTCTCCTCTTTGATTAAATTGATTTGTTGGCCCCTCTAACATATCTTAACAAAATAAATTGATTTGAGAAATGTTTTGTTAGCCACGGAGATAAGACAAAATATCCTCTAGAAGAAATCAAGGGATCTTTAGATATGGTGTGAGGATGTATATTGGATGACTGGAAAAAAACAAAATTTGGAGGTATATTGCTTATTTCATTTTTATTTGAAAGGAATCGCATGAAGGAAGGCTGTCCCTTTATTTGGCCTAGGTTTTGATTTTTTTGGGCAATCATTGTTATTTTAATGATGTTCAAACTGAATCTTCTATGAGTCGGCTAGAAAGGATTTATGTGGAGGTCAAGTCAGAAGCTTTTGGAGCTAGTCAAGTCTTCTGGAAGTGCAAGACAACTAGGCTTGTGAGTTCTTTGCCCAGGCTGAGTATTTGAAGTAAAAGTTGTTGGTTGAAAATTTTGTACACCTGGGAAGGCATGCAAAATTGTGGTTCAACCACAACATGTGAGTTGAAAACAATCCTAATTTTAAGGGAAGGCTCCCCCTTTCCTACTATTACAAACTAACTATAATATATAAACACTAATCTATCTTGGGTGGGACAACATCTTTTTCTCTTTTTTCAGAAAAGATGATATTCTTTTCTCTTTTCAGAAAAGAAACTGTTATTAGGAAAACAAATACAGCAACTTAAGAAACTTTAACAACTACAAAGATGCTTATACAAAAAGGAAGTAAAGTTTCCGTGAAAGCTCAAAGACTTCCATCACATCCCCGAGACGAGAAAATAGAAATAAAGCTCAAAGTCTTTACTTTCCACTATCTTATATACCTTTCAAAATGATTAGAATAAGAACAACATACAACATACAACAACACAAAGTCTGCTGATATGGTGCACTTCTAAACTACTACAAATGGCAGCAACTACAAGCACAAAGTCTTACAATTTCTCTCTACTATGAACACTTAGCTATAATAATTTAATTCTTAATACTTGTAGCACAAAGTCTACAAGAAGTTAGTTTAAAGCTCCTTTCAACAATCTCATCAGAACCTCAAGCAAATGTAGAAAAATATACCACTGTGACATAAGGACACAATGGATATAAGAACAAGGTTTCAACACAAAGTTTGAAACTCAAATGTCTTCTTGATATTGCTTGAGAAACCAATTTACAAGTATGAAGCACAAAGTCTTTATGACTATAAATTACTGCAGAGTTTTCTTGCTTGCTGAAAAGATAAAAATTACATAGAGCACCCTCCTGTATATATAGGTGAGGGGCTAAGAGCAAAAAGTGGGAGAAGTCTAACTAACTAAAACTTTTTCCACAACCAACTATAACTAACTATGACTTATTCAAATTACAGTCCTATTGATAACCAACTTGTAATTTGTTTACATGTAATCACAATTTACAAGATTACAAGTGATAAGACCACTTATAATTACAAGTTTTGCCACTACATGTAATTTATCAAAAAGGAAATACATATAACAAAAACATAATTCAAATGTCAGGAGACACTTCTTGTCCTTCTCTATTCTTGGCCATGAAAGCTTGAAACCTGTCAATTGATTCATGCAATTCATCAGGATTTGGTCCAACTGTATTCCTTGCAACAACAACAGTTTTGATGATGAAATCATAATATCTTATTGTTGCTGCTATATGTTCCTCATGAATAGTTTGCATCTTTTCAAGGAAAACTCGGCCATTGGCAAGTCTATGAATGGAAGTCACTGTAAATTGTTCTGACTCAAGTTCCTGACGAAGCCTCAACACCAACTCAGAAAGCATCAAATCTTTAGGAAGTAACTCTTCATCTCGACTTAAGATCTTACAAGACATCTTAACAAAATTAGAGAGGATATCCTACTCCACCTCAATACTCATTTCTAGAGTAGCCTTAATATCTTTGATTAAGTCCTTGAGAACTAATGACTTATTGACCATAAGTTCCTTAAATTCAATATACTTCTCTTTGTTTGGTATCACAATGTTGTCACACAAGATTTTCAATTTGACTTGATCCATCTCATGCCAAATTTTCAAATCTTTCTCTATGGATTCTAGACTTTGCTTAAAAGCTTCTAAAGTTTGGTTCAATTTTGTCTTCGCTTCCCTAACATTGCCTAGCACCAGTAAGGCCTTCTTCACCACTTGAGCACTTCAATAAACCTATTGATCTACCCCAAAATTAACAGCTTTGGCCTTTTGAACAACTTTTTTAACTCGTTTAATGGACTCTTCGGAAGTAGAGGAAGTCAAGGGAGCAACCTTTTTCGAAGAATTTGTGATCTTTTGGATCACTGAGATGAGTTGTGCATTTTCCTCCTTGAGCTTATCTTTCTTTGCTAGGAGCTCATCGTAACCCTAAACCAATGAAGCCACATAATCCTGAGCATCATGCATCATGCATCATTCCATCATGTGTCTGCTTTCCTAATTCTACCCTTGTGAACCTGTAATCAGATAGCTGCATTTATCCTTGTGGCTTATCAACAAGAGGTTCTGCCACTTCTACATATTTTATCTTATTACTATCTACAACCACTCGCGACACTGTCTTGGCTTTCTTGGCAGCCTTGGGCTTAGATTTCTTAAGCTGCTAAAAGTCAAACACATTAAGAGAGATCTCCTACTTTTTCCTCTTAGGAGTGATTGAGCTCAACCATGAGGATAAATCTAATGAGCTTGCATTTGTAACAACAACTACGGTTTGTGTAAAAACAGGCTCTACCTGTACCACAATTGTCATTCTAGGTGAAGCCTCAGTCTAGACAGCAACAAGTGTTTTCTCGGATGACAAATCATGGCTAGCTTCAGTCATGAACTTATCAAAACTTAACGCAGAGGTATCAATCTCAGGAAGTGACATGCTGGATAGAACAATATACGAAGGATTTACATCAAAAACGTTCTCCAAGTTGCCATGTGAAGTATCCATGGGTAATTCTGCAACTGATGATGATGCATTTGTGCAAATAGATGCATCTATCTCAACAAGGTCAACATGAACCGTAGAGAAAGAATCCACATCCGTGTCTATTGGAGACATAGGAACATCCAAAGACAATTAGGGAATGGTCATATGAGGAGAATCTTCATTCAAAGCAGTAGAAGATTCTGGAACATTCTCTTCTTGTGGTTCATCCTTAGGGTCAATGACCTGAATTTGCACTTGAGATTTCTCTTTTCCTTTCAACGACACTTCTTCTGGAGGAATAACCAAAGCCCTACTAACCCTTAGCTTGATTCTAGTGCCTGAGGAAGCACCCTCTTTAGACTTAACCCTCACCTCAAACTTATGCCCAACTGGTCCTGCTGAATCACTTTCCGGCCCAACCTTGATCTTATAGTTTTGACATTATTGCTTTTCAGCCAAGCATTGGTATTAGCAAGGATGGGCTGAAATCTATCAAAGATTGAGGTACATTCCTTTTGTGACCATTGGACAGCTGGTAGAGGAGCTTCAACAACCCTTTTCTCTATATACTCTGGATCAAGGGTTTTCCCGTCAAATACCATGCCTTCTGGAATGTTGATCAGATCCAGATCTACAATCTGCTCCAAAGTAAGCCTGTTGTAGTCCATTTTTCTGATATCCTCTTATGTACGAAGATCAACCCAGATATCTTCGAGGAGATGAACATGGGTGAAGGCTCTCTTGATTTTTTCCTTCATTCCTCGATAATCAAAATCCTTCCTCGCCTTGAACTTCATCTTGATTTCTTGAAGCCTTGTCTCCATTGCCTTGGCTCTTGCTGAAGTTGTCAAGGAATACCGGCCAATCTGCAGTGGATTATGTGAAGATATGTTGATGCCTAACTTACGCTGAGCTAACTGGACTGCATGGACTGTCATCAGCTATATAGCCAACTCCATTAGGATGAACTTGTTGGTAGGATATCTCGGAAGCATATATCGTTGACCTTCAAAAAAACATCCAACTTTCATGTAAGTGAAAGTTGGGAACTTAAGGAACAAGCATCCATAGTCATCACCTTCTTCTAGGCTACCTCAAACACTCTCTTGTTCTTAAGTGTTTTATCAAACAAGCACATGAAATGATCAAAGAAGGCATCCTACACCCTCTTGTAATGAATCCTACTAGGTCTCAAAGTGAGTTGCTCATAATATTCCCATATTGGTACCAATGATCTATCACCTTTGGTATAAAGACCAAGAAATTGTCTAAGTGATGCTGCTATGTACACTAAGTAGGAATTCATGTAGAAGGTGAGGGTGGTTGAAACTTGTGACAACTACTCACATAGGTTATCATTGATGACTTCACCCCAGTAGATATGAGACTGACCTTTCCTCATGACTACAATGTATTTGTACATCTAGATCTCAAATACATTGGACTGTTTTAACCCCATTATCATGCTTAGAAGTGTGATCGTATCACTGATTTCCTCAATGAAATCAGATCGATACAACTTAGGCCATCTAGAAAAACAGGTTCTAGGAGTCTTAAGCCATTTAGAGTTCATATGCCTTATGCAATCTGATCTTTTTTTATTGTAGTTATCAAGGGCATTCTTCATGGAAATATGTGCATATATTGGAGTGGAAGGAACTTTGAAGATCTTATCTATGGTTTTTGCATCCAATTTGATGATAATATTACCATCATCATCCTTGATCATCCTAGACCCTTTGTCAAAATGAGCAGCACAGGCAAGAACAAATTCTGGTTCCAAGGCAGCCACTGGGAAAGTGGAAACTAGATGGATATGACTATTCAAGAGCAACTGCATGCTATGACTTGGCGATCCTTCTGCTCTTTCAAGAAACTCAGACATATCAACATGTCTGATCTTTGTGTCCTTGATTTCATCGATAGGAGAGCTCACTTGAGAAGGAGAAATTTCATTTTGATACTTGTCATACTTGTATTTCATCTTCTAGTTGGAAGGAGATGCTGGCTCCTCTATCATTGAACCAGAATCTGCAACACTGTGATGAAAACTCCAAAGAGTTAAGATGTCCTCACAGGCTATTGGAGAAGCCATGATATCTTCCTTAAATGAAAGAGTTTGAAAAAACAATGCCTGCTTTAGACCTATCATGGTATTTATGAAGAAAGTGGAAAAGAATGGACAAACTGGAAATGGGTAATGTGATAACGACAAGAGCAGAATTTCGGATCTCAAGGGGTGGATTGCAAGTGGAGCAAGTGGATAGCGAGCTTGGAAAGTGGAAGTGGAAGGGCACGAATGAAAGAGATGATGAAACCTTTACTTGCAATCAGGTCTTGGAGACATGCAAGTATGAAAACTTGTGAGATGGATAAAAGAAAGCTTGCAATCGGATCCTGGTCCAGGATCCGATTGCAAATAAGTGTGATTGCAAATGGAAAGGCAAAGGGCAAATGAACTTGTAGTCGGGTCTTGGAGATCCGAATGCAAGTATGCATGGGATGGCGTGATTAATGAAGACTTGCAGTCAGGTCTCAAGAGGCAGATTGCAAATGAATGGCTTGCATAATTGAAATGTGCAAAATGGGAAAGACACCAAATCCTTTACTTGCAATCGGGTCTTGGAGACTCAAATGCAAGTGAACGAGATTATGAAAATAGTGAGCTTGCAATTGGGTTTTGGAGGCCCAATTGCAAGCGTGCAAACTATGAAATGCAAGCGAAAATGATGGTCCACAATGAAACTTGCAATGGAAATAATTCTTTGAACACACTTGGGGATAAATAACAAAGACTCGAGCATAAATGGAAACACTTGCCGAAGGGGAAGGATACACGCAAGGTCAGGTTATGAAAACCCCAATGAACAAAGCACAAAACACATAGAGGAAGATGCAATAACACAAAGCGAAAACAAACAAAACGAATGCCCAAAGGAGAAGAAGCGAACACATGAAAGAGCCATACCTGAAACGGAGAAGAATAAGCTTGAAAAACTCACCCAAAACGGAAATGCAACTTCAAACGGAGCTAAATAAAGCTCAAAACTTCTCTCAAAGATTTATATATGCCACCAAAGAACACTCTTATTACAATCCAAACACAACATAAATGCAATAAAAACTGGAACCCTTCTCTATAGCAAGATGAAAGGAATGCAAGGAGAGTCGGATTGGGTTTTAGAAGGCTTAATGCATGCATGAAATACACCCACTTTGGGGTTCGCAATACATACTTGTAATCAGGGTTCAAACTCCCGATTACAAGCAAAAGTAAGCACTTTACAAACTTGTAAAAGAAAATAATAATAATAAAAATAACTTGCAATTGGGTCCTTGAGGTCCGATTACAAGTATTAGATGAACGAACTTGTAATCGGGTCTTATCGGGGTTCAAACTCCCGATTACAAGCAAAAGTAAGCGCTTTACAAACTTGTAAAAGAAAATAATAATAATAAAAATAACTTGCAATCGGGTCCTTGAGGTCCGATTACAAGTATTAGATGAACGAACTTGTACTCGGGTCTTAGAGACCCGATTGCAAGTAAAGTGATATTACTTGCAATACAATTAAAAAGTTCCCCTTTGCAATTTGGTCTTTAAGACCCGAAATTGCACAAAAAGGAAGGAAAAAGACATCCAAAACTAATCAAAGCCTAGGCAATGACGATTAAAACACCCACTAACAATAAGACACAAATGAATACGAATTTTGAACCTCGTATAATGTGCCTTATAGACGAAAACTACGAATTTTAAGTAAAAATTTGTAGGGGTTGTCAATTTTTGAAAATTAAAAATTAAGACAACAAGAGCCCAGCTTTATGAGAGGCAAATCAGTCACCAAGGTTGCCATCTGTGTGTGTTTTCTGCTACTATTCTTGTGTATTTTGAGACATGGAAATATGTACATCCATTGTCAAGGCATAGACTCTCTTGGTCTTGGCTCTTCCTGGTGTGAGCAGCTGTCATCTTGGTGCAGCTCCCTTTGCCTTGGCATGTGAGTGTTAACTGCTGAAGATATATTTTCAGAATTCAGATCATACAAGTGCATACCAGTGCATGGGCATCCTCTCTTCCTACTTGTGGCTAGCTGCTGGGAAGGTAAACATTATATTCCAGTATATCGGGCCTTTCCCAAGGTTAGGAAAGAATCAGATTCTTCATGTATTTCTGAAATGAAGAATATGCAAGTTATTTCAATATTCTGATTTTAATCTCAGAAATTTGTATATTTCTGTTCTTGCTCCATTGCACTTGAATAATTGTTAATCATTTCAATCTGCAAACAAATTTAGTTATTATTTTCTATACAAACTGAAAATCATTCTTTGAATCAATCAAATGCCATGGTAAAGAGTGCAAGAGTGCCAACCGTTTGACATTATACCTGAGAACTGAAAACTGAAAGATGAAAGGAGAAGTGCAAAAATTGGGTCGCATCCTACAACAAGTGCAATGCAACTTTGTCTAATAAAGCCCTTGAGTCATGCTGAGTGATGTTCTCAAACCTTATTAGCTAACTTACTGAATCTGGTAGGGTATTCTACCAATTCTGAATCTGATGTATCCAATAATGGTTCAAATAAAGATTTGGAAGGTAAAGAAATAAATGCAGCATGTGGCATTGTGATAGTTTGTGTACCTCTGCTGAATTTATTATAAGGATAATTGAAAGGGAAATTGATGTGATACTAGCATTGCTACACTAAGGCATGTAGCATTTTCATCAATTTTTGTAGCTTACTTATCATGCTTTTACTATTATTAATATTGTCTCCAGGCTAGCTGCCTTTGACTCTCCCATTTTTGTATTGTAAATGTGCCTTAGTTCCACTGGTATGCATCCTAATCCCTTGGTTCATGTCTCCATCCCAGTGCCAATGTTAATTTCCTATTCAAATAGTGTTTATAGGATTTTGAGGTTACTTCTAGGCATCCCCTTTTTTGCATTCCCATGTTACCCAGTCCTCCCAGAAGGTGATTTGGTTACACAGAGAAGTGCAAACACTAAAACCACTGACTGCTTTGGGTTTCCTTTCATTTTCTCATTTCATCTTCACTCCCAAAACTCATCTTCATCAATTTTGTTATCCTTCTCTTCATTCCAAATAGCAGTTAGATAAAATGTTGTCATTATTAAGTATTTGTGTTTTTAGAGTTCAGAAATTTCTGCACATCAAATGGTTTATTTATGTGTGGGTATACAAGCATATTCACACCATATCATATCCTCAGATCACCAAAAAACTTCCACATCTGTATCAATATGAGTATCTGTATCCATATATGGTTATCCTTGGAATTTATGAGTTTTATCTGGCACCCATGTCATCTTATGTTTCCATCTCAGTCTTGTTGACGTGTTTTTTTATGACAGCGTCTAACACAGAATAAAGTTGCCTAACGGTCACTTCACTCTCTCTTGATCAAAGTGTGATTGCATGGTAAGATTGCAGGAAGTTCAAACAATCGATTCCAAGGTTCCTTTATGCTACAGATGTGATTCAGTTGGTTGATGTGATTGCTGGTAATCCAAGGGGCCTTACGTTTGAATTGTTCTTTCACTTCTTTGCTATGGCTGGAACTCCATCATCGGATATAGCGATTTTGTGATGCTTCTACTTCGAATGAACTAAAATGAACTGAAAATAAAGGGGAAAGGGTTTAGAAGGATCTAAATCTACTCCTAAGGGCAGTGATATCAATGGATAGTGCTTCAGTGGACAAATTCCAAATAAACCAAGCTCTGCTTCACCAAGTTTAACTACAACTCTGCAAGAACCGGTGCAATCTTTTGAGGATGTTGAAGGATTTCACATTGAGAAAGTGCATTTGAATACCCAACACGGCGCAATCCAAACGATTATTCACAATCGAACTTAGCATAAATTTGGGGGTTTAGGCTAACTTTACACTACAACTTACAATCAACAAGATGCAAAAAGTATGAACCATGGAAATTCATCAAACACCATTACATTCTCCATTGAAATCAAAGCACTTTATCTAACAACTGAGAAAATAAAATTCTACTCTAAGTGAGGAAGGTGAAACCATGCAAGTTTTGAAAAATAACTTAAGTGGACACCATCAGAGAACAATGTTTCACTACTATTATCTCGAAAAACTTATTGCAACAATTTCATTTAAGTCTCCCTCCTCTGCAAATGAGGGGGGTCACCCCTTTATATAGGCCTTGGGCCATGAAAACATGCAAACCCTAATTAGGGTTTCACCCTAGAAGATTCCCCACTCAAGATGCAACAAGGTGGGAATCACCAATTAATACCAAAGAAATGGGACTCGGACTCGGAGTCAAACTCGGCTCGACTCAGGAAAGTGAACAACTCAAGAAATTTAGAGATTTTTAAAGATTTAAAACTTGTTTCAAGCACCCTTTATTGAATACACCTTAAAGACACAAAAACATCATCAAACTCGGCTCATTTGATTACATACACAAGTATACATCAATCACATAAGCATAAACGCAAATTGTAGCTGAAGGAAATAACAAACATAGATATATAAATATTGTCAAATGTATACAATATTACAAAACTCATGGAATAAAAAATCCATGTCATCATATGATCATCATCAAATGTTTCATACAAATACCAAAGGTAAATACAACTACAAGCCTATGGCTCAGAGGAGCCTGCACGATAGCACCCTCTGGCCCCGGCCCCCTGCGAAGGCATCTAAGGTAGGTCCTAGATGATTCGACAGCCATAGCCACTCCCCGTGACACCATGCCATGCTCACCAACATCAAGAACATCCGTGTCACTATCTGCCTCTGAATCTCCTGTTTGTGCTCGTGCTCTGCGCTCCTCCTCTGCCATGGCTACAATCTCAGCCTCTATATCTACCTGGTTGATCCAATCAGTGTCAGACTCAGAGGTTAAATTTTCCCTACTTCCATCGACGCAATTTCCCCCCATATTTTTCGACGAGGGTTTGGGGGTAGCGCCCCCAAGGTGGGGTCAAGGCATTGGGTGTTATTTTTCTATTGGCTAACATGTTGTAACCCTAATTTTTCTCATTCTCGGGTGGAGGTTGTGGTGAACAAAGACAAGACCATTCATTTTAAAAGAACTTTTTAAAATGTTTTTTTTTTGTCATTTTACTTAACCTAGGCAGTAGCCGAGTTTGGTGAGTTTGAGCCAAACTCGCCAACTCAGCGAGTCTGGCGAGTCTGGCGAGTTTGCTTGCCAGACTCGGACGAGTCCGAGTCCGAGTCCCAGAGACCCAACAAGCATGGCTCGGACTCAGACTCGCCGAGTTTAGGCGATTCATGGCGATTCCCGTTTCTTTGATTAATACCCGCAAAGCCCATATACAATTGATTCAAATGAGCCCAAAAATGGCATCCACTCGTACATTGAATGCACCCCATTACATCAGATTTACCCAAAATACATTGAATATTCTTATGTAGAAATAAATGCCCATCATTCTCCACGCAACGGCTACATGCGGCAGGAATCTGTCATAAAATCATTAAAACGACGACTGCATGCAAAAAGATTCTTTATGCATTCAACATGCATTGACTGGTCCACCACTTGGTCAAAATATTCCCATAATAAGTGCACCACCACAAAGCCATAAATGCACCATGATCTCCTAGGCTTGACGTCCACATGCAAAAGGAATCTACCATTAATTCAATGTGCGCTGACCTGACTGCTACTTGGCGAGAAACTCTTGGAGATAAAAAACTTTAGGAGAGAGAATCTTAAACTCCGGAAGCATTTTCTTGAAGTTTTTGAACTTTCCTTGCGCTGAAGGAAATTTTCAATGATTTTTCAATATCTCCTATTTTTTAGGGTTTTTCCACAAAAGTAGGGTTTTGGTCGAGGGGAGAGAAAATACTCCTATGAATCCAAATTTGCAAAAATTTTGAAATTTGGACGAAATTTGGTGTCCAAAGATGGATTTTTCTAAAAATTTTCTGAGTGGAATTTCCTGTTGTTCAATCCATCCTTAACCCTCAATTTTCCCTTTGCCTTGGAAAATTTCTTGAATTCCTGACCTGGGTGGGGAATTTTGATCATGGAGGAAATTTCATTCCTTGAGGCATTTATCCTTGGCTATCCCGTTTTGGAGCACCACCTCTGACTTAGGCGCTAAATTGCTTTGATGAAGAAATTTTGATGATGATTGACTTTTCCTGGACACTACCTCTCCAGTGCTCCACACTTGCCTTGGGCGTTATTTGCATGTGCTTAAGGAATTTCGCTTTTGGGAGTTCTCCATGACTTTACTAATTTGGTGCCTTGGTCTCACCTTGGGCGCCATCTTGCATACATCAAGGAATTTCATCAACGTTTGATTTCTCCAAGACCCCTCTCCTTGAGCGCTTTGATCATGGCTTGGGCACTAAAACTCCATGGAGGAATTCATTGACTTAGGGGATTTTCCATAAGATGAGCATTTTAGCACCCAAACCCACTTATGGGCGCTATTTCTTCACAGAGATGGAATTCCATCTTTTTCCTTCCTTCCATGAGGTAGTGAGTTTGGCGCCATCCTTCCTTCCATGAGGTAGTTTTTGACTTAGCCAAGGAATTCATAATATCATTCATTTTCCATGACCACTTGACTTTGGCGCCCACCTGACTACCTTGGGCAGATTTTTGACTTGGCCAAGGATTCATTGCATTTCTTGATTTACAGAAGCACCTCAATTTGGCGCCCTCTTCCTAGTTTGAGCGCTATTTTGCCCCGTGGAGGGAATTCCAACATTCCAACTTCTTTCTTGGCTTCCTTGTTTTGGCACCCTACTTCAGGTATGGGCACAATTTGCACTTGGTGGAGGATTTCGGACTTCTTCAGGATTTCCTCGACTCTTCCAACTTGATCACTTTCAGATGAACTGCTATTTTGAGGGGAATTGAAGAAATTTCCCAAACTTAGAACATTTTCGATCACTTTCCACTTGGGGAATGGATGCCAACACTAAGCCACTTTTGATCAATTTTGTCTACTTTCTGACCCTCCGGATTTAGACAGATTCTTCAGGAATTCTCAGTCTTCATTGTCTGCTTGCGAGCCCCTGCCACAAGTAGACTTTCCAAAAATAGAAACTTTTTCAAACTGTCAAAGTTAGATTCCAAAACAAGACGTAGGATGACTTACTATAAATAGAAACTTACTAAAAATAGAAATTACTAAAAAATAGTAAGTTTGATTTTTGGCAAAATGAAGACATTCCGGGACACAGTAAAATCCCTAAAAATAGAAAGTTGCTCCGATTTCGCTCAAATTTTACTGGGAGGCTCCTTGAAGGGTCCTGATTCTAGTTCTACACTGAGTTTTTCCAAAAACCCTAACAAAAACCCTTAAAATCTAGGGCTAAAGGAACAAACCCTAAACTGACAAAACGAGCCCTAAACTTAACCGAATTTGCTCAAACGAAAAGCAGACTTGATCAATAAGACCCCCCAAACACCGGCAAAGCAGAGAGACTGATGAGACCACCGCAAAAAGACCCAAAGAACAAAAGCCAAAAGACCAAGAGGGCCTAAAAAATAGGGGGTCCCCATTTGCAATGGGGCGATGTGTGAAAACGTCACAACAAGTCTAAATTCAAAATTGCTATTGAGATGAACTGCTGCCATTATATACAATATATCATATCCTCAAATCACCAAAAAACTTCCACATCTGTATCGATATGAGTATCTGTATCTATATCTGGTTATCCTTGGAATTTAAGAGTTTTATCTGGCACCCATGTCATCTTTTGTTTCCATCTCAGTCTAAATTCAAAATTGCTATTGAGATAACTGCTGCCATTATATACAATATATTTATATTTAAAAAAAATTATTTTAATGCATACGTACAAGCATAGTCATTCTATAACATATCCTAAGTTATCAAAAAACTGTTATAAACATATCTGTATAGCATTTCTACATCTGGTTATCGATGGAATTCATGATTTTTTCCAATTTCTTCTGGCACTTGAGAAGCATCTTCTTTTTCTACTTCTTTCCATATTCAAACTTGCAATTGTGATGGACTGCTGCCATGAGCCATCAGATAAGTTTATTTGTGTGAGTGCATATGGACATATTCACACCACTTCATATTATAGTGACACCAAAAAACTGTCATCTGTATCAGAAATAGTGTCCACGTATGTGTCCTGATTTGCAAAATCCTCTATTACCAAAAATCAACAATATTTGTGAAATTCTTAGAAACACAATAAATAGAGCAATAAAAAAACACCTACAAACTCGTGATGCAATGTTTTAGAAAATTGTTTGAGATCTTGCACATTAATGTTCATTTGTATATAAGCTGATGAAAATGAGATGGTTGCTCCAAATATGCCATGTTGTTATAAGACAGAAAGTCGGACAAAACCTTAATTAAATATTAAGTAGTTTGGTGATGGTCTTCGCCCATACTAGACCTATCAGGTTTTGCCTTGCTAGTATTGTCTGGTTTATGAGCAGTACTTCCATCCAAAAACTGTCTGCATTTTGCCAGTGTGTGCAGATGTCAAAGTGAAGCAAGCCACGGTAGTGGTATTATAGATTATAATTTTTGCTCCCAACCTCCCACCCTACCACACTGGCTTATGCAGTATCCTTGTCATGGTTTTCAATAATACAAGGGTAATAAGAGTCAATGTCTCCAACAGAAGCAATCCAAGGATCATCCTCTATGAGATAGTTTTTATCATGGGATCATTAAACAACCACTCCCTCAAATCATTCATAGTTTTAAGGCACCAATATCCCTCCTTATATCTTACTATAAGCATACCACCCTGGATGATACACTAGTAGCTACCAGTGTTCTAAGAAAAGGCTTAGGATTTGCAATATTCACAAAGCATGTTCCCATAGAGGATTTAGTGATTGGCATTGGGAGCACAGTCAAAGAGTTTCCTATTAAGATTACAAAATTGATCAACTGAACCTCCAAAGAGAAACATACCTAAAGAACTCCAGGATTTAAAGAGGCTAAAAGAAAATATGAATGTAAATGAAACCAAAGCCAATGACATAAATAGAGTCATTGTAATGGACAAGGCAGACTACCTAGAGAAGTTGGAAGACCTTAAAATGGAAGGATCTGCAGAAAGTTGAATAAGAATCCTGTCAACATGGTGATTTAAGTCAAAAATTCAAACATGAGTTATTCATTGTTTGAAAGAGACGGTCCCAAATCAAGAAGTCAATCCTAGAATTTATACGTAAGCTCAACTATAGATACCAAAAACTCTCATACCTAGCATTTGACAACATATCTAGTTAAAAAACTGAAGCTCCTTATTAGAAGAAATTTCTAGTAAATAAAACATTCTGCTCATTTTGTCAAATTTGTAAACAAGAATACAGTAGAAGGTGACGATATTGTGATCAGCTTTGATATTGTTTCTTTGTACACCGAGATTCCTTTATTTGATCTAGTTATAAATTTATAATCATCAAAGATGTTTATGAAGAAACTGAGATGTTTGTTGTTTTTTGCATTGGATCAATTTTTCTCAACTTCTAGATCTGTTTTTAGAGCAAAGAGAAGGATCTGTCGTTGGTTTTCCCTCACCATCTTCTTAGTGAGGGTTTGGTTCTAACTATCTTCCAACATAACTAGAGTAGCTTCAACTCTAGCTTCTTTATAGATAAAATCAACACAAAGCGTCTCAAAGGTGGGAAACTCCTCATGAGTACAAACACAATGAATAAAAAAAAATCCTAGGATGGATAGAACCCATTTGAGGTTGAGTACTATAATGTCCTTGCATACAGGGAATGCCCAATGGTAGGACCTTGGTGGCCACATGTTCGAATGGGGTTCTCGAATGCCTGAGTACTTCGGTTTGAATGTCTACAAGGCCACCCTTAACGCTTGTGGGCATCACCCTAGCCTTAAGTTCAGGCTTTTGGCATATTGGTTGGGCCTTATTGGTACTAGAAATGACGTCTCAAGGTTGAGACCTGTGAAGTGTGGTGGGTTGTAATGTCCCAGAGTGCGAGGAATGACTAGTGGGAATGACTAGTGGTATGGCCTTGGTATGCCCGTGGGGTGACCCTTAACGCCTATGGGTGCCTCTTGTTGGTTGAAAATTTTGTACACTTGGGGAAATATACAAAATTGTGTTTTCGACCACAGCACACGAGTAAAAACTCTCCTAATTAAGGGAAGGCTCCCCCTATCTAACTACAACTTTGAAAATAAAATAGGATGGGACAGCAATATTTCTTCTTTTTTCAAGAAAGACAATATCCTTTACTCTTCACAAAAAAGGATAGCGATTGAATATGAATGGCAGTAACCACTTTCAAGTGAAATGAGAGAAAGGAAATGAAGTTTCCTGAAAGCACAAAGACTTCCGTCACTTCCTTCAGGACGAGACAGCAATATCAAGCTCAAAGACTTGACTATTGGAAGTCCTATCTATCCTTTGCCATACTAATGCAAGCTCAAAGACTTGCTGCTATTTCTTATCAAACAATAGTTTTTCCTCAAGAATAGACGCAAGCTCAAAAACTTGTTGCTCCTTCTAGAGATTTTTCCTATTTTAATTAATCTTCTCTACTTGCAGCTCAAAGACTTCAACTCAGATTGGACTAAGCTCCTTTAGAAACACTTTGCATAGAAGAAATAAAAAGATTCAAACTCAAACATGTAGCTCGAAGATTCAAAACTTGAGTAATACTTCTTTATTATTCTTCAAAACCTTCAATTCACATACATAAGCTCAAAGACTTCTTGCTGTAAATTTGGCAGAGTTTTTGTTTGCTTGCCAAAAGATAAAAATTACAATAGACCCCTCAAGTATTTATAGAAGAGGAGCCTTGAGAAAAAGGTGGTAGGATCCTAACTAACTTGAGAGATTCTCTCAACCACCAAGACTCATTCAATAACTAACTGAGATTTCATTAACTAACTAAGACTTATTCCAACTAACTAAGACTTATTCAACCTACAGTCCTAATCGGACACAACTTGTAGTTGTCTTACATGTAATTACAAAAGTGCAAGTAATGTGTAACTTGCTTTTTACAAGAAATACTTTTACATGTAACTTGTTAAAACTAAATTACAACTAAAGATTACAAAAGAGGGAAAATTCAACTAAGTGTTGAAAAACACTTAAGTTGCATTTTGTGAAGACACAAATCCTTGAAATTTCTGGATGCTCGCTTGTAGTTCATCGGGATTTGGTTCATGGATGTTCTTGGCAACAACCATAGTCTTCACAATAGTGTCGTGACAGCGGAGCGCAAAATTGTTTTTATCCAGGATCGACTAGATTTCATGCAGAAAGGCTTGGTGTTTCATCAATGCTTGAATTGAAGCTGCCAAGAATTGTTCGCTCCTCCATTCATTATGAAACTGTTGTCCACATTTTTGTGTCCAAAAATGAAGGACCACTACGGTGAAATTTTTATGAAAAAATGAAAAATTTTACTTTATGGCACGCTTCTCGAGGTAGAATTTTGACTAATCTTTGGACTGGCTTAATCCTCAGTCCATTTTCAAACTACGTTTCGAATTTCGCCCAATTCTGGGTTCGTTTGCTATGCCTTTCCTTCAATTTCGGGTTTTAAAACCTAGACTGCAAGTGGAGAATTTTCTTCAAACTGCAAGTTTTAATGATATTCATTGTTATGGTCTTTGTAGGGGAATTTTTGATCAATTACATGTGCACTTTTATTTTAAATATGTCACTTGTAATTTATTTTAAATTTCCCCTTTGATGTTTTTATCTTTTTATTGTTTTTTGGTCATTTTTAGTTAAAATAGGGATTTTTTGGCTCAAAGCCCCTACTTTAATGGTTTTTGCATGTAATAGGGATTTTAAATCCCCATTACATATGTGCAAGTGTTTCTAACTTGTTGTAGGGATTTTATTTCCCTTTTACAAGTATTTTAAACTTGCAGTTTGCTCCAAAAAACCCGATTTTGCCTTGCAAATGCATTTTTGACAATTTTAAACTTGTCATTTGTCCAAAAAAACCCGATTTTGACTTGATAAGTGAAAAAGTGAAAAATAAAACTTGTCATTTGTCTTAAAAAACCCGATTTTGGCATGTAAATGAAAAAGTGAAAATAAAACTTGTTATTTTCTCTCTAAAACCCAATTTGCTTCATTTTGGGCAATTCGAACTTGTCATGTGTCTCCCAAAACCCGATTTGCATGAAAAATCGATTTGTTGAAGATTTCAAAGCAATTTTTTGTGGAGATTTTTTAGGGAGGAAAAGCGTTTTTGCTTCTACCCTATTTTCATGCAATCATCAACATCTTTCATGCCAAATGGAGGTTATATTGACTGGTTTTTGGAGCTAAATCAGCAAAAACGTGGTTCTTTTAATCCACATTTTGGGCATTTTTTACTTCATAAATCTGCAGTCTCCTTAAGCGTTTTGCCTTTCTCTACCTAGGCGTGGAGGGTGAGGGGATTTTCGCACCATTTAATGATGCCGTTGGAGTTTATAATGGTGGCCACGTGATTCCCTTTGGCAACGGTTTTCAACCTTTGGCAACGTTTTAAAACATTTGGCATCATTGCTTCTTCTTCTACCTTAGGCGTTTTGCTCTAATAAACTTGGATGCACACTCTCATTAGCATTTTGGTCCTCCAAGTTTGAGATTGCTGCTATATTTATCAGTTTGGGGCATTTTTACAAAAAACGTGATAAGGGTTTGACATCCCAAATTGCTCCTTTTCAATGGTTTTGCTTCTTCATTTCAAGAATTGTTGCTTTATTGGAGAAGCATTTTGCATTTTTAAGAAAGGTATGTTCTCTTTCCTTTCTTCCCTTCATTTTATTATTTTCTTGTTTTCTTTATTTTTCGTTATCAGTTGCATTTTTGGCATGTGATGTTCTTCCCCTAAAAATTGGTTTTTGTGAAAGAAATCTTCCCCTTAATATGCAATTGTTGAATTGCATTGTTCTTCCCAAAATTCCCTCTTAACTTGTATTCGGGATTTTTAATCTCGATTACAAGTTCGCTGGAAATTTTTGTTCTTCCCCTACAGTTAAGGAATTTAATCATTTTTGGTTAAAATTCCAAGCTTGAAAAGTGTGAAATACCCCTCCCTTGCAAATTCGGGTTTTAAAAACCGGATTACATGTTGAAAAGTTCTTCCCATTTTCATGAAAATGACTTTCCCGGATATTCCCATTTCTATCCATTCATGTTCTCCATATCCGTACTTTCCATTTCCATCATTTCCCGCAAGTCAAAATCTCATTTTTCCTCCATTTCTCCATTTTCAAATTTACAAGTGTACTTGTATTCGGGTTTTAAAACCCCAATTGCATGTATGTCTTTTCCAACTTGTATACTTGCGAAAATTCTCCCAAGATCCGAAATTGGTCAAAGTCAAGATTTTCCCATATCTCCCCTCTTCCTCTCACAAAATTGTGAAATTCAAAAATCAAAGTTTTACCCATTTGAAGAAGGAAGAATGATATTTGCAGCTGACTATGATGTTGCCTTAACTCTTTTAAGTCTTCATCACAATATTCCAGGTTCACAATCAATGTCAGATTTGCCGGCATCTCCAACTCCAAAGAAAATGAAATACAAATATGACAAATACCAGAATGAGGTTGCACCTTTCCAGGTTTCTTCTCCTTTGGATCGCATCAAGGACACGAAAATAGGGCACGTTGATATGGCAGAATTCATCAACAGGGTAGAAGATCCATAGGATAACAACTTGCAGCGGCTGTTGAACAGCCATATCCATCATGCATCTTCTTTCCCAGTGGCTGCCCTAGAACCTGAGTTTGTTCTTGCATGCGCCCATCATTTTGACAAAGAGTCAAGAGTCATAAAAAATGATGATGGTGAAGCTATAATTCGCCTTGATGCGGATACAATCAAGAAGGTCTTCAAAATACCTCCTGCACCTGTTTATATGGAAATCACCAAAGAAAGTGTAGCAGAGTATTATGTGAAAAGGGAAAAAGATTGCAAGCGACACATCAATAGGTGGATCCAAGAGCCACATCCTTCCTTCTCAAGATGGGCAAAGTTGTACCTTTGTGATTTCAAGTGGGAGATAGGAGACACCATCACTCTTCTTAGCAGGATGTTGGGCCTTGAGCACTCCAATGTCTTTGAGC
This sequence comes from Cryptomeria japonica, assembly GCF_030272615.1. NCBI lineage: Eukaryota > Viridiplantae > Streptophyta > Pinopsida > Cupressales > Cupressaceae > Cryptomeria > Cryptomeria japonica. Next base: position 425,560,962 of record NC_081407.1, read on the forward strand.
CATGGATGTATCAATTCATTATGTTCATACGACAGTCGCATCACATTTCATGGGGTGAAATCATCAGCGATGCTTTGTGCGAACAACTTGCAGCAGTTCCTACCACTATGACCTTCTTCATGAATTCTTATTTGGTATATTTAGCAACGTCACTTAGACACTTTCCAGGTCTTTCTACCAAGGGTGATCGCTCGCTTATACCAGTTTGGGAATATTATGACCAGTTGCCATTGAAACCTAGCAAACTGCATTTCAGAAGAGTCCAAGATGCATTCTTTGGATATTTCATGTGTCAGTTTGACGTGGATCTCAGAAACAAAAGAGTATCAGATGAGGCATGGGTCAAGGTGTCTAAGTATGGGTGTTTGTTCCTGCAATTTCCCACCTTCACCTATATGAGGATTGGATGCTATGATGGTCAGCCATACATGCTTCCAAGATACCCAACCGATAAGATAATTCTTATGGAGTCAGGAAGACAGATCATGGTTGTTCATACTTTTCAGTCTGCTAGACACAAGGTTGGAATGGGGATCTCTAGCACAAACCCATTGAAAATTGGTCGATACTCCCTTGTCACATCTGTGAAGGCTAAGGCCATGGAGGCTGAATTGCAGGAAATCAAGCTTAAGAGGTTCAAACCTAGAGCTGATTTTGATTATAGAGGTATGAAGGAGAAGATCAAGAAATCCTTTGTGCATGTTCATCGCATTGAAGACATCTGGGTAGATCTCGGAAGCCGAAGTTCTAAAGATGGATTACTGCAGGCTCACTGTTGAGCAAATTGTTGACTTGAACTTGGCGGATATCCCACAAGGGATGATCGATGACGGGCATATACTTGATCCTGAATACACTTCACGAAGGGTTGAGGAAGCTCCACTTCCTTTGATCCAATGGTCACACAAGGAGTGTGTCTCCATCCTTGACAGATTTCAGCCTATCTTGGCCAACACTAACGCATGGCTAAAAAGTAATGCTGTTAGACTTATCAAAATCAAGGTTGGTAAAGAAGATGATTCTACAGGGCCTCTTGGACGGAAGTCTGAGATTCAGATCGATAACAAGGAGGGTGCTTCATCTTCAGGCACAAGGATCAAGTTACGAGTTAGTCGTGCAATAGTGCTTCCTCCTAAGGAGACGACTACTCGTGGAAAGGAGAAATCACGGTTCCATGTTCGGGTGATCGATCTGGATAATCCAGAAGAGGGGCAACAATCTGACGATGCGCCTAAGTCTCCAGTTTCAGACTCGTCTCACGAGGTCATTCCTCCAATTTCCATTGAGACGCCTCTTTCTCCTCCTGATTTGCTCGTAGATGAGTCTCCTCAGAATGCAGTTCCCATTTCAGCATACGAGCCTTCTCCTAATCGACAACGAGAAAGTGTGTTGAAAGTTCCTGAAGATAATCCCACTTGCATTCAGGTATCAGAAATTGATACTTCCACTTCTGGTTTTGAAGAATTCATGAGGCAATCTTCATGTCCATTGGTAACTGAGCAAACTATGGTCGCTATTCAAACAGATATTCCTCCCAGGGTGACCACGGTAATTCAAACAGAAACTGCTTCTCCTTTGCCTACGGCTGCTACTGGAAGTGAATTGATGACTTTGCCTCCATGGCTTAGTTCTTTCACCCCAAAAAGGAAGAAGCAAGAGATCTCACCTGATGCCTTTGACTACCAGCAACTCAAATAGTCCAGATCCAAAGTTGCTAAGAAGGCAAAGACTATCTCTAGGGTAACTGTTGATAGCAACAAGATGAAAGTAGCTGAAATTGTGGAACCTATTGCAGATAAACCACTTGATGAAATGTCAGCTGCTGATTATAAGGTTACAAGGGTAGAATTGGGCAAGCAAACACATGAGGTCATTAAACATGATGCTCGGTTTTCTGTTGCTTCACTAGTGCAAAGGTGTGACGATCTTCTTGCAAAGAAAGACAAGCTAGAAGAAGAAAACCGACAGCTCATGGCAGCCATTCATGAAATCACAAAACCTGCTGCTGAAGGGAGTAACTCTATAGGTTCTTCTGGTTCCCAAGAATCGATTCGTGGAGTGGAAAGGGCTGCTCAGAAAGTACAAACACTGGATTCCTGGGTTGATCAGCTTCATGATCAATGTATACAAGTGGTAAAAGACATTTTTCAAATAATGTCTAAGTTGGAAACCATTGAGGAGAAACTAGAGCAAACTTCTAACACTTTCAAAAAGAATCTGGAAAGTGTTGAGAAAAGTCTGGCAATCTGGCGTACCATGCCCCAACAACAGCTGAGTATTTTGCAGGAGCACGCTATCATCTCTTCCAGGGTCATGTACTTGGAATTTGAGGAACTCATGGAAAACAAGACCCTTGTTCTTATATCCCTCATTGAGGAGATCAGTGATGCAAGGAGATTCCAGGATGAAGTCTATCGAGACATTGTCTCACATTGTGAAAGGGCCTCTTGCAATATAGTAAGTCAGGATGGAGAGCTGATTCCAGAAGAAGAAGTTCTTGCTGATTTACAGATGAGGATTCATAATGAATGGAGGAGCGAACAATTCTCGGCAGCTTCAATTCAAGCATTGATGAAACACCAAGCCTTTTTGCATGAGATCCAGTCTATCCTGGATAAAGACAATTCTGCGCTCCTCCGCTGTCACGACACTATTGTGAAGACTATGGTTGTTGCTAAGAACACCCATGAACCGAATCCCGAGGAACTACAAGCGAGCATCCGAAAATTTCAAGGATTCGTGTCTTCACAAAATACAACTTAAGTGTTTTTCAACACTTAGTTGAATTTTCCCTCTTTTGTAATCTTTAGTTGTAATTTTGTTTTGACAAGTTACATGTAAAAGTAATTTTTGAAAAATGCAAGTTACACATTACTTGCACTTTTGTAATTACATGTAAGGCAACTACAAATTGTGTCCGATTAGGACTGTAGTTGGAATAAGTCTTAGTTAGTTAGAGTAACTCTTAGTTAGTTAATGAAGTCTTAGTTATTTATTGAATGAGTCTTGGTGGTTGAGAGAATCTCTCAAGTTAGTTAGGATCCTCCCACCTTTTTCTCAAGGCTCCTCTTCTATAAATACTTGAGAGGTCCATTGTAAATATATCTTTTGGAAAGCAAGCAAAAACTCTGCCAAATTTACAACAAGAAGTCTTTGAGCTTATGAATGTGAATTGAAGGTTTTGGAAGAATAATAAAGAAGGATTACTCAAGTTTTGAGTCTTTGAGCTACACGTTTGAGTTTGAATCTTTTTATTTATTCTATGCAAAGTATTTCTAAAGGAACTTAGTCCAATCTGATTTGAAGTCTTTGAGCTGCAAGTAGAGAAGATTAATTAAAATAGGAAAATCTCTAGAAGGAGCAGCAGGTCTTTGAGCTTGCGTCTATTCTTGAGGAAAAGTTACTGTTTGATAAGAAATAGCAGCAAGTCTTTGAGCTTGCATTAGTTCTTGTCTTTGTGTTGAGAAAATAGATTATTTCAGTCTTTGAGCTGTTATCTTTTATTCGTTGTAAAATTTAGTATAGCAAAGGGTAGATAGGACTTCCAATAGTCAAGTCTTTGAGCTTGATATTGCTGTCCCGTCCCGAAGGAAGTGACGGGAGTCTTTGTGCTTTCAGAAAACTTCATTTCCTTTCTCTTATTTCACTTGAAAGTGGTTACTGCTGTTATTCAATCGCTATCCTTTTCTATGAAGAGAAAAGGATATTGTCTTTCTTGAAAAAAGAAGAAAGATTGTTGTCCCATCCCATTTTATTTTCCAAGTTGTAGTTAGATAGGGGGAGCCTTCCCTTAATTAGGAGAGTTTTTACTCGTGTGCTGTGGTTGAAACCACAATTTTGTATATTTCCCCAAGTGTACAAAATTTTCAACCAATAGAATCCTCATCTGTAAATCAGCAAGAACTTCTTCTTCTGGAATCAGCTCTCCATCCTGACTTACTATGTTGCAAGAGGCCCTTTCACAATGCGAGACAATATCTCGGAAAACTTCACCTCGGTTTCTCCTTGCATCTCCTCAATGAGGGATTTAAGAACAAGGGTCTTGTTTTCCAGGAGTTCTTCAAATTTCAAGTACATGACCTTGGAAGAGATGATGGCGTGCTCCTGTAGAACACTCAGCTGTTGTTGGGGCATGGTATGCCAGATTGTCAAACTTTCTTCAACACTTTCCAGATTCTTTTTGAAAGTATTAGAAGTCTGCTCTAGTTTCTCCTCAATGGTTTCCAACTTAGACATTATTTGAAAAATGTCTTTTACCACTTGTATACATTGATCATGAAGCTGATCAACCCAGGAATCCAGTGTTTGTACTTTCTGAGCAGCCCTTTCCACTCCACGAATCGATTCTTGGGAACCAGAAGAACTTATAGAGTTACTCCCTTCAGCAGCAGGTTTTGTGATTTTATGAATGGCTGCCATGAGCTATCGGTTTTCTTCTTCTAGCTTGTCTTTCTTTGCAAGAAGATCGTCACACCTTTGCACTAGTGAAGCAACAGAAAACTGAGCATCATGTTTAATGACCTCATGTGTTTGCTTGCCCAACTCTATCCTTGTAACCTTATAATCAGCAGCTAACATTTCATCAAGTGGCTTATCTGCAATAGGTTCCACAATTTCAGCTACCTTCATCTTGTTGCTATCAACAGTTACTCTGGAGATAGTCTTGGCCTTCTTAGCAACTTTGGATCTGGACTGTTTGAGTTGCTAGTAATCAAAGGCATCAGGTGAGATTTCTTGCTTCTTCCTTTTCGAGGTAAAAGAACTAAGCCATGGAGGCAAAGTCATCAACTCCCCTCCAGTCATAGCCGTAGGCAAAGTAGAAGCAGTTTCTGTTTGAATCACCGTGGTCATCCTGAGAGGAATATCTGTTTGGACAGCGACCACGGTTTGCTCAGTTACTAACGGGCATGAAGATTGCCTCATGAATTCTTCAAAACCAGAAGTAGAAGTATCAATTTTTGATAACTGAATGCAAGTAGGAATATTCTCAGGAACTTTCAACACACTCTCTTGTTGATGATCAGGAGATGGCTCGTATGTTGAAATGGGAATTGCATTCTGAGGAGACTCTTCCACAAGCAAATCAAGAGGAGAAAGAGGCGTATCAATAAAAACTGGTGGAATGATCTCATGAGGTGAGTCTGAAACTGGAGATTTGGGAGCATCATCAAATTGTTGCCCATCTTTTGGATTATCCAGATCAATTACCTGTACATGGAATCGTGATTTTTCCTTCCCACGAATAGTCGTCTCCTCAGGAGGAAGCACTACTGCATGACTGACACGCAACTTGATCCTTGTGCCCGAAGATGAAGCACCTTCCTTGTTGTCAATCTGAATCTCAGATTTCCGTCCAAGAGGCCCCGTAGAATCATCTTCTTTACCAACCTTGATTTTTATAATTCTAACAACATTACTTTTCAGCCATGAATTGGTGTTGGCCAAGATAGGCTGGAATCTGTCAAGGATGGATATGCACTCTTTGTGCGACCATTGGATCAAAGGAAGTGGAGCTTCCTCAACCCTCCGTGAAGTGTATTCAGGATCAAGTATATGCCCGTTATCAATCATCCCTTGTGGGATATCCACCAAATTCAAATCAACAATTTGCTCAACAGTGAGCCTGCAGTAATCCATCTTCAGAACTTCGGCTTCTATGCGGAGATCTACCCAAATGTTTTCAATGCGATGAACATGTACAAAAAAAATTTTGATCTTCTCCTTCATACCCCTATAATCAAAATCAGCTCTAGGTTTAAACCTTTTGAGCTTGATTTCCTGCAATTCAGTCTCCATGGCCTTAGCCTTCACAGATGTGACAAGGGAGTACCAGCCAATTTTCAATGGGTTTGTGGTAGAGATCCCCATTCCAACCTTGTGCTTAGCAGACTGAAAAGTGTGAACAGCCATGATCTGTCTTCCCAACTCCATAAGAATGATCTTATCAATTGGGTATCTGGGAAGCATGTATGGCTGACCATCATAGCATCCGATCCTCATATAGGTGAAGGTGGGAAACTGCAGAAACAAACATCCATACTCACACACCTTATCCCATGCCTCATCTGATACTCTCTTGTTCCTAAGATTTCTATCAAACTAGCACATGAAATATCCGAAGAATGCATCTTGAACTCTTCTGAAATGCAGTCTGCTGGGTCTCAATGGCAACTGGTCGTAATATTCCCAAACTGGTATAAGTGAGCGATCACCCTTGGTAGAAAGACCTGGAAAGTGTCTAAGTGATGCTGCTAAGTATACCACAGTGAACCACGGGGACGCGTCCCCCCCATTTTTGGGCGCGTCCCCCCGTCAGAGACGTCTCGGGGACGCGGGGACGGGGACGCGACATCCCCCGCCGTCCCGCCACCGCCACCCAAACTCCGCCGGGACGGGGAGACGTTCCCGACGCGGGGACGTCTGGGCGTCTCCTGGGGGACGTCTGGGCGTCTCCGTGGGAGACGCCTGTCTCCCTGTCCCTCAAGAGACATCCAGGCGTCTCTCGAGGGACGGGGGGACGCCCAGGCGTCTCCCGCGTTCCCACGGGATTAAAAGCGCATTTTTCATTTTTTTTTAAAGTTTTTATGACATGTGCTTTTTTGGGGGGGTTAAGGGGTAACCCTAATTGGACATGGGCCCCACCCTACCCCCCAAAACAACACAAAAACATGTTTAGTTTGGATTTCACTCTCATTATGCAAAACTGATTTTTTTTCCAGCAGCTTGAAAAGGAGGAACAGCTTGAAGAAGATTGATTGAAGGGGTGAGAAAAGTGACTACAAGCGTGATAGGAGCTAGAAGAAGCAAGAAGAAGAGGAAGAAGAAGATTCTTCTACATTTTGGAGAGATTTTTCAAGCACAAGGTAGGGTTTTTCAACTTCTTCTTGTTTTTTTTTTGTTTTACTTTCTGATTTTCATTGTTCTATGTCATTTTTGGTTTTTTTAATTTTTTTTCCCTATTCATCTTAAGACTCAAAATGAGATTTGATGTTGAATCTTGAGGGCAAAATGATTCATCATTTTGCCCTCAAGATTCAACATCAAATCTCATTTTGAGATGAATAGGAAAAAAATTTAAAAATATATTGTTAAACAAGGCTGATTTTATTTTTATTTTTATTTTTATTTTGTGAAATGCAGTGTCAATTTGAAAATTTCACAATGAGCTCCCAAGGCACGAGTGAAGATAACATGGAAATCCATTCTCATAGTGAGAATGATTCAGAATTTGAACCCGAAAATGAGGGGGGTGACCATGGGGCTGATCCTGAAGCCCAATCTAGTTCTATGGCAAGTGCAGCAGCTAGTACAGGTTGCCCTTCAGAGTTGTTGGCACCATATGCTAGGGGTCATTTTGATCCTAAGTCTCCTCTAAAACAGTTTGCTTCACAAATATCAGTACAAGGCACTGCATCACATTCAAGTGGGGGAACAAGGAAGTGGAAGTGCAATATTTGTGACAGAGAATGGTTCGGTAGCATTAGCAGGGTGAATGCACACTTTCTATTTTGGAGAGGAAAAGGCGTGAAACATTGTAAGTTTTTGGAGGAACCCAAAAATATACATTACAGAATTGAGTTTAACAGGCTTTGGGGGGTTCCAGATGACACAAATATTTCAATGCCTACTACTTTGTCTGCTAGGGCATCACTTCACGACAGCCAGAATGTGTCAGTGCCACATACTTATCATGCTTCGCAGGTGGGAGGAATGATGTTTGGATCTCCATCTACTTCCACTTCTACTGCTGCCAGGGCTGGGAAACGTAAGTTGCATACACCACAGAGCAACCCCATTGCTGATATGTTTAATGTGCAGCTGAGAGATGAGATAGATGAATCCATTGGCAATTTCTTCTTTGCCAATGGCATTCCATTTCATGTTTCACGGTCTCCTTATTATAGGAAGATGATAGATATGGTGGCCAAGGGAGGACCATCTTATGTGCCACCAGGGGAGACGAAAATGAGGACCTCGATCTTGGATAAAAGTTATTCCAAGATCAATATTTTGATGGAGAAGATGAAGGCATGTTGGGTGGCATCGGGGTGCAGCATAGTTATGGATGGGTGGACGAACATTAGCCATCGTCCACTCATCAACGTCATGGTCACATGTGCAGAGGGCCCATACTTCCTTAGAGCAGTTGATTGTACAGGGCATCGTAAAGATGTTGATTTCCAGTTTCAGGTCCTCAGGGAGGCTATTGAGGAGGTTGGGCCACAAAATGTGGTCCAAGTAGTGACAGATGCAGCCTATGTGTGTAGAGCAGCAGGGAGACTCGTTGAGGCAGCCTATAGACACATTTGGTGGACCCCATGTTGTGTGCATGCCATGAACAATGCACTCAAGGACATGGGGAAGATTGACTGGATTAGAGGAGTGGTCACCGATGCGAGAGATGTGCAGATGTTTATCTGCAACCACCACATTTCACATGCACTCTTCAGGACCTTCGCGAAGAAGGAGTTCTTGAAACCAGTTGAGACTAGATATGCATCCTATTTCATTCTCTTGGAGAGAATGATTGAGTTGCAAGAGGCATTGCAACTCATGGTTATGACTAATGAGTGGAATAGGTGGGCTGAGGCCAAGACAGAGCAGGGGAGAAGGGTGAAGGAGATAGTGAAGAGTGATGTGTTTTGGACTGATGCGAAATACATTGTCTCCATCATTTCTCCAGTATTCCAGGAGATCAGATATGGGGATGGGGATGCACCTAACCTTGGAGAGGTGTATGAGTGCATTGACTCTATGCTTGGCCAGATGAGGGCTGCTGTGCGAGTGAAGGACCCCTCTCTAGCATTCTACAATGAGCAAATCCGGCCTATCATTCAGAGTAGATGGGACAAGTTGAACACTCCTTTGCATATGGCTGCCTTTGCCTTGAATCCTAAGTGGTACAAGGCTAGACCGGGTAGAACGACACCGATTGAGGATGATGAGGTGAAGGCAGGTTTCTTTAGGTGCATAGAGAAGATGTTTGATTCCAGAGATGCCGGCACAATGCGCACTGAGTGGGGAAGATTTGCCACTCTTAGAGGTTATTCAGATGCAGCAAAGATGGATATAGACATTATGGCACAGGAGGACCCACTTTTGTGGTGGAAATGTCATGGCCCGAAATCTTTGACCACCACTCTAGCCATCCGTCTGCTATCCCAGGTTTCCAGTTCTTCAGCTGCTGAGAGGAACTGGTCTACATATAGCTTCATCCACTCTCTTAAGAGGAACAGACTTAACTCTAAGAGAGCAGAGAAGCTTGTGGCTGTACACAGTGCTTTGCGTCTCATTGACCGCAAGACACTTATGTACAAGGAGAGTCCAGCGGCACGATGGGATGTAGAGCCAGAGGAGCCTTCACAGATTGATGAGGATGATCCTACCACTTCAGATGCAGGGCTAGTTGGTGTGAGCTTGAGGGACCTTGATCCTCAGGAGTCCAGCAGTTCCAGTGAGGAGGAGTTTGCAGATGATTAGAGGCCTCCATTAGCTATAGTTTGAGTTTTCACTTTTCAGTTTTGTCATTTTGTATTTGACTCGTCTCTTTTGTAATGCTATTGCTACACGTATTTGTATTTGGCTACTCATTGTAATGATGAATCATGTAATCATCTTTATTATTATAGACTTTGCAATGGCATCAGATATTCATATTTTTCGTTTTCCTTTTTCGATATTCATATGATAGAAATGAGAAATCTCCAATTTGACAATTTCATTTGTCAAATTTTATTTACTTTTAGTTTTAGCAATTAGCAATTAGTTACGTATCACTAATCTAAGTAATCTTGGTATTTCCTATAGTTTCATTTGAAATCTAATTCTTATACTGTTATACTGTTATACATCTTTTCAAAACTAGCTTTTCAAGTACTATATGTATATATATGAGCACCACCACCCCGCCACCCCCCCCGCCGCCGTCCCCCCCGCCGTCCCCAAATTTAGGCCCTTGTTCCCCCCGTCCCCGAGACGCGTCCCCCTCGTCCCCCCGTCCCCCCGTCCCGAACGCCCGTGGAACACTAGTATACCAAATATGAATTCATGAAGAAGGTCACGATGGTAGGAACTGCTGCAAGTTGTTCGCACAAGGCATCGCTGATGACTTCTCCCCATGAAATGTGATAAGACTGCCGTATGAACATGATAAACTGGTACATTCATGGCTCAAAGACATTGGAATGCTCAAGGCCCATCATCCTGCTGAGGAGGGTTATGGTGTCTCCAATCTCCCATTTGAAATCGCTGCGGTACAACTTCGCCCACCTTGAGAAGGAGGCTTGTGGCTCTTGGATCCACCTATTGATGTGTCGCTTGCAATCTTTTTCCCTCTTCACATAATGCTCTGCTGCACTTTCTTTGGAGATTTCCATATAAACAGGTGCAGGAGGTATTCTGAAAACCTTCTCGATCATATCTGCATCAAGACGGATTATAGCTTCGCCATCATCATTTTTTATGACTCTTGACTCTTTGTCAAAATGATGGGCACATGCAAGAACGAACTCAGGTTCTAGGGCAGCCACCGGGAAAGATGATGCATGGTGAATATGGCTGTCCAACAACCACTGCAAGTTATTATCCTGTGGATCTTCTACCCTTTTGACGAATTCTGACATATCAACATGCCCTATTTTTGTGTCTCTGATGCGATCCAAAGGAGAAGAAACCTAGGAAGGTGCAACCTCGTTCTGGTATTTGTCATATTTGTATTTCATCTTCTTTGGAGTTGGAGATGCCGGCAAATCTGACATTGATTGTGAACCTGGGATACTCTGATGAAGACTTAAAAGAGTTAAGGCAACATCATAGTCAGCTGCAAATATCATTCTTCCTTCTCCAAATGGGTAAAACTTTGATTCTTGAACTTTACGATTTTGTGAGAGGAAGAGGGGAAATATGTAGAAATGGGAAAATCTTGACTTTGACCAATTTCAGATCTTGGGAGAATTTTCGCAAGTATACAAGTTGGAAAGGACATACATACAATCGGGGTTTTAAAACCCGAATACAAGTACACTTGTAAATTTGCAAATGTTGAAATGGACAAAAAATGAGATTTTGACTTGCGGAAAATGACGGAAATGGAAAGTACGGATATGGGGAACATGGATGGATAGAAATGGGAAAATCCGGGAAAGTCATTTTCATGAAAATGGGAAGAACTCTTCAACATGTAATCCGATTTTCGAAACCCGAATTTGCAAGGGAGAGGTATTTTACACTTTTCAACTTGGAATTTCAACCAAAAATGGTTAAATTCCTTAACCGTAGGGGAAGAACAAGAATTTCCAACGAACTTGTAATTGGGATTAAGAATCCCGAATACAAATAAAAAGGGAATTTTGGGAAGAACAATGCAATTCGAAAATTGCATACCAAGGGGAAGATTTCTCTCACAAAAACCGATTTTTGGGGGAAGAAGAACACATGCCAAAAATGCAACTAAGAAAGAAAACCAAGAGAGCAAGAAATAAACAAAATGAAGGAAAGAAAGGAACGAGAACATACCTTTCTTCAAACTGAAAAAGCCTCTTCAAGAAATGCAACCAATTCTTGGAAAGAAGAAGGAAAACCAATAAATAGAAGCAATCCGCAATGCCAAACCCTTAACGCATTTTTGCAAAAAATGCCCCAAATTGATAAATGTAGCAGCAATTCCAAACTTGGAGAACCAAAATGCCAATGAGAGAGCACACCCAAGAGGATTGGAACAAAACGCCTAAGGAGGAGTAGAAGAAATGGTGACAAGTGTTTGCAAAACGTAGCCAAAGGAATCAGGTGGAGAAAAACGTGGCAACCATTTGCATCTTCAATGGCATCAATAAATAGCTCAAAAATCCTCCCAAACTCCACGCCTAGGTGAGAGAGGGAAAAACGATTTAGGAGATTGCAGCTTGTTGGAGATTTAATCAACCAAAATGTGGCATTAAAGAAAAACGTGATTGCTGATCTAGGGCGAAAATCCAGTCAATGCAACCTCCTTATGGCATGAAAGGTGTCCAAGAATGCATGAAAATAGGATGCAAGCCAAAACGCCTTCCTCCTCCAACAATTTCTCCACAAAAATTGCCTTGAAATGGTCAAAAACCATTTTTCCTTGCATTCCGGGTTTCTTGGAATAAAAGACAAGTTCGATTTTGCATAAGGGAATGAAAATCGGGTTTTTGGGAGAGAAAAACAAGTTTCAATTTCACTTTTTCCACTTACAAGGTAAAATCGGGACTTTTAAGACAAATAGCAAATTTAAAATTCACTTTTTCACTTACCAAGCCAAAATCGAGATTTTTTAGACAAATGACAAGTTTAAAATTGTCAAAAATGCACTTGCAAGGCAAAATCGGGTTTTTTAGAGAGGAATACAAGTTTTAATTACTTGTAAAAGGGAAATAAAATCCCTACAAGAAGTATAGAAATACTTGCACATATGTAATGGGGATTTAAAATCTCTATTACATGTAAAAACCATTAAAGTAGGGGTTTTTAGACCAAACTGCAAGTTTACTTGTAATTGAGCCAAAAAATCTCTATTTTAACTAAACAAGAATAAAAACAATAAAAAAGACAAAAACAAGAAATGGAAATTTAAAACAAATTGCAAGTAACATCTTTTAATAAAAGTGCACATGTGATAAGCTAAAAATTCCCCTAGAACAACCAAAACAATGAATATCATTAAAACTTGCAGTTTGAAGAAAATTCTCCACTTGCAGTCGGGTTTTTAAAACCCAAAATTGAAAGAAAGACACAGCAAACGAACCCAGAATTCGACAAAATTCGAAACGCAGTTCGAGGATGGACTGAGGATTAAGCCAGTCCAAGGATTAGTTGAAATTCTGCCTCAGGAAGCGTGCCATAGAGTAAAAATTTTCATTTTTTCACAAAAATTTTATGTAGTGGTCCTTCATTTTTGGAAACAAAAATGAGGACAACACCTCCCTAGCCATAAGTCAAGGATTTTGGTGTAGTGGTTGGGCCTAGGATATCAGAACCAACCATTATGCCAAAATCATGGACTTAAGCCTAGGGTGGCACCCACAGGCCTTAAGGGTAGCCCTACAAGAATTCCACCCAAAGTACTCGAGCATTGAAGTACCCCATTCGAATACATGGCCACCAGGGCCCCACCACTAGGCATTCCCAACATGTAGGGACATCCACAACACTCCGTGGGTCTCAATCTCAAACCTCATCTCCAATATCACTAGGCCCAACCACTACACCAAAAACCCAGACTTATGGCTAGGGTAGCACCCATAGATGTTAAGGGTCGCCCCACAGGCATTCCACCTGAATCTCAAGCATTCGAAAACCCCATTCATAGACATGGCCGCCAGGGCCCAACCACTGCACATTCCTCACACTCTGGGACATTACAATTACCAATTGTACATCCTGGACCTTAACCCCACTTGTTGCAAGTTGATCACAAAGTTTTTTTTATCTTCATTGGGAAGGTTGCTATTGTATCTAGTCATTTGTGCTTGTGACAATGAATTCCTTCTTCGACATCATATTACGAGAGATATTCACTTTTTGATAAACAATGGTCAAGGCCTCATACATCTTTGTTTATTTCTTTTCAACAGGGTGAGACATTAAATGATCCTTCATAGAATCCAAGATGATTGTAATGTCCCCAAATTTTTATAAAGTGGATTGATTAAATTAATTGGTTAAGTTGTCAAAAAATAGTTTTATTTCTTAGGGATGACTTTAATTAATTAATTTAATAATAAAATAAGCCACTTTATTAAATAAAGTTCTCCAATCAGCCTAATCTTCTAGATGCTTCCTTGAGGTCATCATAAGGAGGTTCCTAGGTTGTAGCATAGCATGCTTATGGATTTGATATGATGAAAATTCCTGATTTTTGGAGATGAAAGCTTCAAGAGTTTGACATAAGAGTTGGATGATAAACCTAGCTTTCCAAAGGGGTATTTTCATGACGGAGTCTACATCTGTGCAAATTTGTGAAGTCTTCCTTTGAAGACAAATTTCAGTATTACTAATTGAGGTATTTATATCTGCGTCTGATTTACAAGGCTATTTAACTCTGAATATTAAATACCAGTGGGCGGTCGAACTATATATGTCCGATACATATTGACCTGAGCTTTGTTATTATTATGACCTCTGTTGAATAAACATAATGAGTCCAATATCATAATAAAAGTGTTTATTATGTTATCTATCGAATAGAGGGAATTCGATAATTGGGAGATAATAAAGTTTATAGCTGTTACTTGATTTTAATTGCAAATATTATCGTAAAACTCATGGATTTCATATTTTGGCATGAAATAAAGGAAAAGGAGATATAGTTCGATATTTTTGGGCTTAATATTCATTTTGTCTTTGTATTCATCAGGCATATTCATTGCTAAAGTTTGGCGCAAGTAATCTTTTGCCGTGGAGATTATCTTAGCCCACCAAAGGTTATATTGGCTACAGTCGAGTGAAAAAATATTTCGATGTGGTAGTCATTTTGCCAGTTTGTTATTGTAGCTCGCATGAAGGAAACAAAGAAATATTCTGGTGTTAATCACATCTACTCATTTCCAACATAAACGCTAAACGGAGAACAATTTATGTATATGAGTGGGTTTGAGGAGATGGTATATTTTCAAGAGTTCGCAGAGCATCACTTCCAAGTGCAAGTATTATAGAGCTATTCCTTTCTTAAACTGAGGAATTCTTATTGGTTGTTGGGTCTTCACAACTGGTGGCTTGTGGCTTCACACATTCTTGGAGTTTATTATAGTTATTGGAGTCATAGCTGCATTCACGAGAGTTGACAAGCAAGGCATTGAGCATACTCTCACCTTCATGCCTGTACATGGCTAGTGCTGTAATAGGGAACATTTCAGATCGATAGTTTGAATAAAGAGTTGTTTATTCAGCTACGAGTTATATCTCTGGTATCAATTTAGTCTTGTTTAGCAAGACTTTATCTTAAATCTAGAGTGCTTATTATTTCTGTTCATGTCCTTTTTATACGCTAGAATGTCAATGTTATATTTACTACTGAATGCATTAAACTTTGCAAATCTAAGACATAATTGATCAGCTATTTTGAAACTCTGCAACATTTGGGATTATTCATGAAAAGTGTGAAATTAGAGGAAGATATTGTGAGGGTCTTTACAGTGGTATCAGTGCAGTGAACTTGCCAGCCTAAGGGGAGAAATTGATGAGTGTCAGAGAACAACAATACCAGTTGCATGAAAAGAAGGGAACTGCCATGGGAGATAAAGAAAATGACACCGTTGAAGCATTCCTTACAAAGATTGAGGAATTCCATAACAATATATCTGAAACAGTGAAGGAGATGTTCCAATTACTGAGACTCTTAATCAGCAACCAACCCTTCTTTTGATGGGGATAAGACTTCTGTTTAAGGAGAGAGAGCCTCAGTGAACACCATGTCCTTTAGGACCAAGTTTTTGCAAAAAGATATTATAGATGAAGGGCCACTTGATCAAGTTAATGAAATGGACAAATTCCATGATGAATACAATGCTTAGTGCTACAATTTGCAATGATATGACATTCACAGAGTTCTATGAGCTGAAAACAAAAGGCTGGCATAGGAGGAGGTATTATAAAAGAAAGGATATCCAACACCGTTTAGGGAAGGTTGCAATTCCCAACTATGATGAGACAGGTAGTACATCAGCAAGGTCGTGGATACAAAATTAGATACATACTTCTCCTTGAACCCAATGTTCAAAGAAGAAGCTATAAATTTGCTACCTTGCACTTGGAGGGGATAGCCCACAAATGGTGATACCATGGCATGATAACTCAAGGGCATGATTCTATAACCATTATGGTGGACTTCAGCTGAAGGTTGATTGAAAGATTTGATAGGAAGGGCCCAAAAATTCACTTCAGGGATTTAGCACAACTAAAACAAGAAGGTAAAGTGAAGGACTTTGTAGCAAAATTTCAAAGGTTTGCAAGTATTGGTTCCAGATGTAACAGAAAGAAGACTCATTCTCCTATTTGTTGAAGGCTTAGTTGAACCTCTCAAGGGTTTAGTAAGGGCATTCAACCCAAATACCCTACAAGACACCATTACAAGAGCCCTTAATTTGGAGGCGTCAATGACTAGGAACAACTATACCTCTAAGGGAAAGCATAGTCAAGAAGACACTAGTACCAAGCACAAGAAGATATCACAAGAGGAGTCCAAAGTCCCATCCAAGCCAAGTAAGGAAAATGATAAGAAGCTGGATTTTGAAAGCAAGAATGAGCTGCATAGGAAGAAGTTGTGATTCACTTGTAAGGAGCCATGGGTTCCCGGTCATAGATGTCGTGGGAAAGGTCAATTGCATTATATTGAAGTTACATCCAATGTTGATGAAACTATTGATGATACTTCATAAAGTGTCAAGAGCAAGATACTATAGCCTTAGCACATGGTGCCACAGCTCTACTTCCATGTACTCCCAAATATCAGCCATTTAGAGTAAGAGTCATTAATGGACACCAAGTGACATGTTTGGTGGATAGTGGTGCAACATAATTTCGTGAGTGATAGCTTGGTGCTAAGAGGAGGATCGCCATTAGAGGATTTTTTAGGATTTCGTGTCATGATGGCTAATGGATTTAGGAGGAGATGCAACAAGGTACCACAATGAGCATTGAGTTTAATAACTATACAATCACCGATGATTTCTACATGATTGAGATTGTTGATTCTGATATCATATTAGGAATTCAATGGTTGCATTCTCTTGGACGATACATTCAAGATTTCTAGCAAATGGAGTTGGAGTTCATGGAGGATGGGAAGAAGATAATAATCAAGGCTTTGGGGGATGAAGTACCAATTGCAGCAGCAAGAATGATGAAAACAATGAGCAATCATGATGTGATGGAATGGGCAACCTCACCAGTTGATCTTCCAAGGGGTGAATATGATATTGATGCAAGTGATTTTTCAAGTATGACATTTCATGATGAGTTTCCTATCTCTTATGCATCTATGGTGGGCAGTTTGGAGTATGTAGAATGGATGAGTATACAAACACTCATGAGCATGCAGAAAGATTTTAATCAAATTTCAGTCTACAGCATGAGTATGGAGTGGTGGAATTATGATAAGAGACGATCATTTTTTTTCCATTACGAGTCATGATAATTCCAACATTTGGGAACCATTAATCAGCATAATGGTGGGAATACTTCAGCATAATAGAGATGCAGGTTTCAATAATACTAATTGCATCCGAATGGAGAAGCAGAGTCATATAGTGTTCTTCATATGACTGGTTTGGGTTCTTGGTGGTGTAGCAGAGAATTGCTTGAGGGAAAACAATGATTGGGCCGAGAGGACTGTAATGTCCCCAAACTTTTATAAAGTGGCTTAATTAAATTAATTGTTAAGTTGTCCCAAATTTAGTTTTATTTCTTAGGGATGACTTTAATTAATTAATTTAATAATAAAATAAAGTGAAAATAATAAATAAATCACTTTATTAAATAAAGTTCTCCAGTCAGCCTAATCTTCTAGATGTTTCCTAAAGGTCTTTATAAGGAGGTTCTAGGGTTGTAGCAAACCATAAGAGCTATTCCAAGATCAATATTTTGATAGAGAAGATGAAGGCATGTTGGGTGGCATTTGGGTGCAGCATAGTTATGGATGGGTGGACAGACATTAGCCATCGTCCACTCATCAACATCATGGTCACATGTGCAAAGGGCCCATACTTAGAGCAGTTGATTGTACAGGGCATCGCAAAGATGCTGATTTTCAGTTTCAGGTCCTTAGGGAGGCTATTGAGGAGGTTGGGCCACAAAATGTGGTCCAAGTAGTGACAGATGCAACCCATGTGTGTAGAGCAGTAGGGAAACTCATTGAGCATTGAGGCAACCTATAGACATATTTGGTGGACCCCATGTGTGCATGCAATGAACAATGCACTCAAGGACATGGGGAAGATTGACTAGATTAGAGGAGTGGTCAGCTATGCGAGAGATGTGCGGATGCTTATCTGCAACCACCACACTTCACATGCACTTTTCAGAACCTTCGCAAAGGAGGAGTTCTTGAAACCAGTTGAGACCAGATATGCATCCTATTTCATTCTCTTGGAGAGAATGATTGAGTTGCAAGAGGCATTGCAACTCATGGTTATCACTAATGAGTGGAATAGGTGGGCTGAGGCCAAGACAGAGCATTGGAGAAGGGTGAAGGAGACAGTGAAGAGTGATGTGTTTTGGACTGATGCAAAATGCATTGTCTCCATCATTTCTCCAGTATTCTAAGTCATCAGATATGGGGATGGGGATGCACCTAACCTTGGAGAGGTGTATGAGTGCATCAACTCTATGCTTGACTAGATGAGGGTTGTTGTGCGAGTGAAGGACCCCTCTCTAGCATTCTACAATGAGCACATCGTAGTACAAGGCTAGACCGGGTAGAGTGACACCGATTCAGGATGATGAGGTGACGGCAGGTTTCTTTAGGCGCATAGAGAAGATGTATGATTCTAGAGATACTGGCATAATTCTCACTGAGGGGGGAAGATTTGCCACTCTTAGAGGCTATTCAGATGCGGCAAAGATGGATATAGAAACTATGGCACAGGAGGACCCACTTTTGTGGTGGAATTGTCATGGTCTGAAATCTTTGACCACCACTCTAGCTATCCATCTGCTATCCCAGGTTTCCAGTTCTTCAACTGCTAAGAGGAACTGGTCTACATATAGCTTCATCCACTCTCTGAAGAGGAACAGACTTAACTCTAAGAGAGCAAAGAAGCTTGTGGTTGTACACAATGCTTTGCGTCTCATGGACCGCAAGACACTTGTGTACAAGGAGAGTCCAACAGCACGATGGGATGTAGAGCCAGAGGAACCAACACAGATTGATGAGGATGATCCTACCACTTCAAATGCAAGGCTAGTTGGCATGAGCTTGAGGGATCTTGACCTTGTGGAGTCCAGCAATTCTAGTGATGAGGAGTTTGCAGACGATTAGAGGCCTCCCTTCACTACATTTTGAGTTTTGACATTTTGTCTTTTGTAATGCTATTGCTATTAGTATCTGTATTTGCTACTCATTGTAATGATGAATCATGTAATCATCTTTATAGACTTTGTGATATCTCATATGACATCAGAAATTCATATTTTTGATAGAATAGAAATCTCCAATTTGATAGTTTCATTTGTCAAATTTTATTTAGCAATTAGCATTCAAGAAATCTTTGTATTTAGATTTAGTATTTAAAATTTTGCTATGTTATAATTTTACTAATTTCCTATAGTTTCATTTGAAATGTAATTCTTATACTGTTATACTGTTATACATCTTTTCAAAACTAGTTTTTCAAGTACTATAAGTATATGTATCAAAGAAACGGGACTCAGACTCGGCGCGGACTCGACAAGGGTGACTCGACTCGGGACTTAGGACTCGGATCAGCCAGTACTCGACAAAGTGAAAAACCCAAGAAATTTAGCGATTTTTAAGGATTTAAAACTTTTTTCATGCACCCTTTATTAATCAAACCTTAAATACACAATAACATCATCAAATAGAAGTTAATTTGATCACATACACAAGTGTCAAGTATACATCGATCACATTATGATTAGTATAAACGCAAATTGTAGCTGAAGGAAACAGCAACCAATAACCATAGATATATAAATAGTGTCAAATGTAAAAATATTACAAAACTCATGGAATATGAAATCCATGACATCAAAATTCAAATGTTCCAGTTCCACACATATATCAAAAGTAAAACAACTACAAGTCTATGGCTCAGAGGAGCCTGGGTCCTTCCTATGAAGGCATCTAACCCTAAGGTAGGTCCTGGATGTGTCAACAACAATACTCTTTGCCCATGACTCCATTCTACCCTCACCAACATCAGTTGTGTCTGGCTCTCCTCGCGCTCTAACCTCCTCCTCTACCATGGCTACAACCTCAGCCTCTCTATCTACCTAGTCAATCCAATCTAAGTCCTCATCACCAAAGATAGGATTTGTAGCCTCACTGATCCACTCAGATTCTAGATCAACCTCCTCTAGCGTGATCGGGGTGTTGTCATGGTCCATAACCTGTTTGTGTCTAAGACGGAGGTTGTAATGAACAAAGACTAGATCATTCAACCTCTCCATAGACAATCTATTGCACCTCTTGGAGTGTATGTGCTCAAACATACTCCAATTGTGCTCACAACCGGAAGCACTGCATGGCTGGCCCAAAATACGAATGGCTACCTATTGAAGATTTGGTGTTTTAGGACCAAACATCTGCCACCACCTATCTGAGATGAGAAAAAGGAAAAAATAATCAGCCTTATTTAATAATTAATAACAAATTGAATAACATATAATTAAAATTATGCTCTTAATTTCTTAAAATATACATTTTACCTGGCTACATTTTTGTCTGATTTTCTTTGCAAAGCTGACAAGAGAAGACCTCCCCTTCCGCATCAGAAAAAGCCTCTAGCTCTTGAACTATACTACTGCTATGACCAGGCGACATTCGCTCTATCACTGAGTAGAGCCCACTAAGAACCTCCTTATCCGCCTTGAAATCAGGGCAGAAATGGAATGCCGGATTGAGGTAATAAGCAGTTGCATGAAGGGGCCTATGAAGCTGGGTTTGCCATCTCCTATCAATGATATCCCAAATGGGACAATACTTACTCTCATCCCCTTCATAGGCAGATCTGATGCCCTCCTTGGCCCTATCGATGCCCTCGTATATGTAGCCCATTGCGGGCTTCTCCCCGTCAGCAACACGTAGGAGAACTACCAAGGGCTCAATGAACTGCAAATATTGTGAAACAATATGTAATATCAGTTAATGTAAGTGTGAAATTGTGAATGAAAATAAGCAAATAAAAGAAAAATACAAATAAAAATAAAAAAGTTAAAACGTAAAACATAAGGTAGAAATTAGAATGCTTAAAAATTTTACCTTCACAATCTCAGCACAAGGGGTCCAAAAGCCTGACTCATCAAAAATGTAATTTGCGACATCAACTCCTGTAGCACTCGTAGCATAGGATGAGGAAGTCCACTCCTCACCAACAAACATACGTCTCAAAGATACCTTATTTAGAATCAAGGATTGCAGTGTGATGAAGTTAGTGGCAAATCTAGTGATTCCAGGACGAGCCAACTCCTTCT
The DNA here is from genome assembly GCF_030272615.1 of Cryptomeria japonica. Classification (NCBI taxonomy): domain Eukaryota; kingdom Viridiplantae; phylum Streptophyta; class Pinopsida; order Cupressales; family Cupressaceae; genus Cryptomeria; species Cryptomeria japonica. The sequence goes on from NC_081407.1 coordinate 425,582,130, forward strand.
GCCCCGTGTATTGCCTCATTAAGTTAAGGACCCATGCATATTGTATACATATTTGCAAATATTTTTTGCCTTCTCTACACATGTCTTGATCCATGCAATCTTACCAATGTCCTCCAACATGAGGTCAATGCAATGGGCGGCACATGGAGACCGAAATATAGATGGGTGCCTCTCCATCAAAAGTTTACCTACAGCAACATAATTTGCTGCATTATCGGTCACCACTTCTACTACATTCTCCTCACCCACTTCATATATGACCTCCTCTATAACCTCACATAGGTAAGTGGCATTTTTAGAATGTGCGGAAGCATCAATGGACTTCAAGAACATGGTGCCACCTGAAATTTGAAAACAAAGCAAAAACAGTGATCAATGATTATTCAATAAATCTCAACTCAAAAATAAAATACGAATCATTAAAGAAAATTCAAGGTATTCAATCACCTGTAGAAGAAACAAGAAAATTTAGGAGCGTCCAATTTCTCCTATCAGTCCAACCATCGATCATGATGGTGCAACCTTTCTTCTTCCATATCTCTCGCTGATCCTCTAATGTGGCTTTTACATCAGCCACCGATTCTATCAAAATTGGGCCACTTAACTCGGAATCAGAAGGGGCTTTGAAACCCGACCCACAAATAGCGATGGCATCAACCATGCTCTGCCAAGAAGGAGACCTATCACAAGTAAATTAAATAAGATAAGTACAAAATTATAAATATTAGACAAAACAAACTAAAAATATTAATAACTTAAAAACTTAAAACAATCAAATAAAAACTAAAAGGAATTACCTGGCTGCGAAGAATGGAATATTGCAATAAAACCAAAATCTTCCAATTGCACCTTTAGCCTTATTGTGTACCTCTTTGTTCCAAGCCGTTCTCTCAAGTGAAGGTTGGGCACCAGAAGTAATGCGTGGCTCAAAATATGAATCCATCCTAGATTTACGAACTCTAGGACCAATGATTGGAGTTGCACTGGTACTCCCACTAGCACTAGCACTACCGGCAACAGAAGCACTAGCACTCCCACTAGGACAATATGGAGGCATGAAAGAGGCCTCTCCAACACAACCAATGCTAGTCTGAGCCAACTCCTCCCTTTGCCTATTCTTTATTTCTTTTTGAGTCTCAAATGTGTCTAATAGCACTTGGCACTCACGAATAGCCTCAGGAAGTGCTAGTGTGCAAGGCTCTGCATCATGGCCACGTATGCCGGCAAGGTGGTATTTCAATCTATTTATGCCTCCATGAAAGATTGTTTTGCAAAATTTACATTTTGCCTCTCCTCTTTTTTGCCTGGGAAAAGGTTCTGTATATTTCCAAGCTGGATCTTTTCTACCCGGGATTGCTCTACAAGGAGGACTAGAACTAGACATTGTTTTCAAAAGTTGAAGGTTGCTGGAATAAGACACAATTACAAAAATAATGAATATTTGTCCATTGTTAAATTATAAATTAATACAAAAAAAAATATAATAGCAATGTTTTGATTTTGATACAAAAATCAATGTAATAGAATTTGTATTCATTTTTTTCAAAGAAATAAGCAAACCTACCATGTAGATTGTTTTTTTCATTTCAAAACATAAAGAAATCAGCAAACCTTACAATGTACATTTTTAAACGAAAAAAAATGTACATTGTAGGGTTTGCTGATTTCTTTAAGTTTTGAGAAAACAAAAAACAATCTACATGGTAGGGTTTGCTGATTTATTTGAAAGAAATGAATACATATTACAAATGTTTAAAAAAAAATGTAAATTTTGCTTATAAAACCACAAAAAAAAAATCTTACCTCTTATAAGAAGGTTGAAATGAAATGCAACCTCTTTCCAATCCTCTCTAACAAGCTTTTGATGTACCAAATGCAAGTATTACACTACCCCAATGTGATTTGTTGAAGAAATTCTACTCCTCCTCCTTGTTGGTTGCCCTACTATGCTCTCTTCTTTTTCCTCACAACTCACTCTTCTCCTATTTTTTCAATAGAATGAAATGAGATGCCTTTTACAACTTAGAATAAAATATAAATGAAAAAAAAACAAGTAAAACCATTGTTTAACATGTTTTAATTTTGCTTTTTCGGTAGTTTACATCGGCCGAGTCCTGGCATCGGGACTTGCCGGGTCCAAGCCGAATCACCGAGTCACGTGACTCGCCATGACTCGGCCAAAACTCGCCGAGTCCAAGTCCAAGCCACCCAGGACTCGCTGAGGGTGACTCAGCCCGTGACTCGCCGAGTTTTGGCGAGTCACAGAACTCTGCATTATGTATAACTATATCAGCACCGCCACCCCCCCCTCCCCCTCGCCCTGCCGCCGTCCCCTCGCTATCCACAAACTTAGGCCCTTTGTCCCCCCGTCCCCAAAACCCGTCCTCGCATCCCCCCGTCCTCAACGCCTGTGGAACACTGCTTAACACATTCTTGGAATTTATTATAGTTATTAGAGTCATACCTGCACTCACGAGAGCTGACAAACTAGGCGCTAAGCATACTCTCACCTATAAGTAATCTTCTAGAATGGACGCAATAGATGATGTTAGCACATCCAAGCGCTAAATATTAATATCGATTGTATTTGCTGCATTTCATGCATGTACATGGCTAGTGTTGTAATAGGGAATATTTCAGATTGATTGTTTAGAAAAAGACTTGTTTAATCAGCTACAAGTTATATCTCTGGTATCAAACCAGTCTTGTTTAGGAAGATCCGAATTTTATCTTAAATCTAGAGTGCTGCTTATTTGTACTCCTCTCCATTTTATACGCTGGAATGTCAATGTTATATTTACTACTGAATGCATTAAACTTTGCAAATCTGAGACATAATTGACCAATTATTTTGAAACTCTGCAACATCTAGTATTATTGGTGAAAAGTGTGAAATTTGAGAAAGATATTGTGAGGATCTTTACAATGATACACTTTGCCTTGGCCATTTGTAATGTCCCCTTTTTGGGGGGTTCTCTTGTAGTGCAGTTGGTGCTGCCTTTTAGGGTTTGTGTCAACTAGTTCAAAGGAGTATTTCAATGTCGCTAGTAATCTTAGAGGATTTATTGGAGTTGTCTGACACTCTTTGAAGAGATTTCGAACAATTTCTCCATACTATTTATAGTAAGTATCAATCTGGTCACCGTTTGGGTCAATTAGTAGAGTTACTATATTTGGATAGCTGATGATTTCTAAAATTGATGATATTATAGCGACATCAAGTGTTTTGAGATATTATTTTAAATAACGTTAAAATACTAAATTTAATATTTTACTAACGTTACTTAATTTAATAAAGTTTCTCTCTGAGAAAACCCTGTGTGGTTTTGGAGATTTGGACTTGGTCCATCTCAACCTTCCTAAGGATGAAATCCCTCTTGAAGAAGACTAGCTATGGTAGTGAAAGATCTACTTTGGCTGGCATTGTTGGAGATATCGATCAAGTATTTCACAATGCATATATTCAATATTTATTTGTATGGTTTCCTTTCAATGACAAGATTGCAAGAGAGTTTGATTAAAGTGTAATGTCCGCACTTTGAAATATAATTTAATAATAAAGTTTAAAATACAAAATAATAAAAATAAAAGTTAAATTAAAATATAAAGGAATATAATTAAATATTAAAATTTGATTAAAGTTAATGAATGGTCAAAAGGCATGAAATGATAAATTGTGACTCTCCCAAATATGAGGTATAAAAGGGAGAAGAGAACTCATTTGAAGGAGGGATAATTTGGGAATCGGAAGTGCAGATCTGATTGTGAAAGGTTGTGTTTCTTTCAAAGGCAGAAATAATGAAGAGTTACACTCTTTCAAAGGGTGTTGATGGTGAAAGGGTGTCGCCAAAGAGCATACATGATGAAGAGTTGTGACCTCTCCCTCACATTGAGAGATATAAGGAAAGGAATCAAATCATCATCACCATTGATCAGATCAGATCAGAACTGTTATTAAGTTACAGGCAGTAACATCTTTGTTCTTGGTGGTATGCACGCGGATGTGCTTAATATGTATGCTTAATATAGGAAGCTTGATAACGTTCTTATGCAGAATTTAGTAGTAATATTAATGTACACTGCAATATGTATGACAGTCATACTTAATTTCATATATATTTATAATACATGAGAAGTTAGTATACTCATATCCCAATTTCTTAATCATTTCTATTGTACCCCGCACCCCACCCCCCCATAAGGAGAGGCGTGGTGTTGTTAGGGAAAGGCGGAGTAAATGCATCCCAAATTAGGTGAGCCCCAAGGGTGGTCTGGACAGTTGTTCCTGAAACCTAGGCTCAATTACGGAGGTGGTGTCATCGTGCCCTAGACAAGGAAATCCCCATCCAGGGTTGAAGATTAGAAAGGAAGTACGAATTGGAGTTTGAATATAGCCACTATCAATTGTACTATGAATGAATATGGTTATCTAGTTTAATAAATTAATTTAAGGCATGATAATACTAAGTAATGGGTGTTGATTATTGGGAAATTGGCAGCCTCCGTGGACATTGAGCAAGTTGTAGAGGGACGTCATAGTGATTTGATATCAGTATTGAAGCGTTTATGAGCATCTTTGTGTTGTGTGATTTAAGACATTTTAGCAAAACTTTGCTTGGCATGTGATTCAGGGAACACATATGAGGTAGAGTTGTCAAAGGGAATTAATATTTCCCAGATTGGTGACGAAGGTGATGGTCGATTTGAGGAAAGAAAGGTTTCCAATGGGAACATACAATAAACTGAAGATGAAAAACTTCGGTCCCTGCAAGATTTTAAAGAAGCATGATTCAAGGAACACATGAGGTAGAGTTGCCGGAAGGAATTAATATTTCCCCTCCCCTGTAGTACAAGGCTAAGGCAAATTAGAAAAGGAGGTATAAGGAGTTCCAAATTGGTGATGAGGTGATGGTCCATTTGAGGAAAGAAAGGTTTCCAGTGGAAACATACAATAAGTTGAAGATGAAGAAGTTCGGTCCCTGCAAGATTTTAAAGAAGCATGATTCAGGGAATGCATATGAGGTAGAGTTGTTGGAGGGAATTAATATTTCCCCTGTGTTCAACATTGCAGACTTAACACAATATCATGAAGGTGGTACAAAGGAGGAGCCAGCAATAGAACCGTACAAAATCCCTGCACCTACTTCACAAAAGGAGATTGAAACAATCCTGGATAGCCATGTGGGAAAGAGCACTAGAAACAGGCATTATGAGGAATATCTGGTAAAATGGAAGGGAAGACCTGTGGAAGATTCATCATGGTTGTCCAAGGCAGAGGTTGACCGTTTGGGTTTTCCTCAACCAGCTGCAATGTGACGAGGTCACCTCTCAAACTGCCTCGGGTGTCTGATGCGGGAGCATCCGGTGGTGTAAGGGCAATCCTGCATCACCCAAAAAAATATTTCTTTTTTGTTAGTTGTCTTTAATGTTTTTGCATTTCTGGATACCCATTTGAGCGAAGAAGAGATCCCAACTTCCCGAATTGTTCTACTGCTTTTTCTAGCTGACTTGCTATTTTTAGAAAGTTTTATTTTGAAGGCAGATGGAGCCCAAAATTTATGGGAAGCTTTGGAATGGAAAAATAAGCACATTGGCGAAAGAATCAGATTAAAATCAATAACGGTTTGAGAGTTATTCAAGTTTCAGTTTCCAGAAAATCTGATAAAAATTCTTCCGAATTAGATGTGAGGCACTAAATAGCCTCAAACGGCCCCAAAAATAGTGGAAATCAGCAAAGTGAATTATGAGCATATTCTTCACTCAGAGATTTCCGATGGTTCAAACAGTCAAACAGCACATCAATCCAATTCCCGAGTCAGAAGTTATGGTTGCCGAAAGTTGGACAATTTTTCCAAAAGTTTCCAATTTTCAAATTTGGCTCAATTTCGAAATTCAAATTGTATGTTTTGGTGCTAGACCGCCAAATTTTAATTTTTAAGTTGTAATTTTGGCTCCGAATCAAGTGAAGGCTATTTAGGACTCATTGAAGGAAACTGGCAGGTTAGTTTTTGAGGTTGGAATATTGGATTGTAAGAAAGGGGTTTTCCAAAAAATTCTCTAAGTTGTAATGTGTTGCAGGTTGTGAGGATTTATTACTCTTGTTTGTAATTGCATGTAATGAGAATATATTTTAGTCAATAATAAATAGATCTTTTGTGTCTTTATTGTTCTGTTTTTTTGTGTCTCGAGTTCTGCCCTCATCAAGTGGTATCAAAGCAGGTTGTTCCTAAGCGTGTGGACTAATTGCCGATCGTGAGGCAGTTCGCACCAAGACTTGTGGTTGTGGGCTCGAAGTCAAGATGCCTCCAATAGTGATGCGTGGTGGTAGAAATGCCTGTGGCAAAAATGCTGGTGGAAGAAACACTTTGGCAAACGAGGGTTTTAGAGCCCTCCAGAGACAAATTGATGCATAGCAAGAGGAGCTGAGAAGAGGGTTTAATCCAAGAAGGGGAGAAAGTGAAGATGAAGAAGAGGTCGAAGATACATTCGAAGAGGAAGAAGAAGCAGTAGATCAAAATCAAGCTCGACTGTTGAGGGCCTTTTCCCAGATCGGAAAGAGACCTAGAATTGAAGTTTGCAATTATTTCGGAAATCTAAACCCAGAAGAGTTGATCGACTGGATAAATGAGATGGAGGAATATTTAGAGTATGAGGAGATAGAGGACCCAGAACAGGTCAAGTTTGCAAAAATGAAGTTGAAGGGTCATGCAAAAATTTGGTGGAAAGAGGTCCAGCTTGAAAGAAACAGGAGAGGAAAGGGAAAGATCACCAGATGGGATTGGATGGTTGAGAAGCTGAAGAAACAATTCATTCCAATGGACTATGAGTTGGATCTATTGAAGAAGTTGCAAGGACTGAAGCAAGGTGACAAATCTGTCAAGGAGTATACAGAAGAATTTTACAAAATGATTATCAAAGCAGGCCATGCAGAGGCCAACAAGGAGAAAGTCGCTCGTTACCTTAATGGGTTGAGGCCAAGTATTCAAGAGGAGTTGAGTCTAGTCAGAATGACCAACATTGAAGAAGCATATCAATTTGCTTTGAAGGTGGAAGAGAAGCTGAATAAGAGATTTGAAGGCAAGCAAAAAGGGAAAGCCCAAGGCGGAAGGGGTAGTGGAAGATCCTTTGAGAGTCGAAATGAGGATCAAAAGAAAAATGAAGATGTGGGTATTAGCCGAAATCAGAATGGTGATAATTTCTATCGCCCTCATGATCAGAACAATGGTGAACACCGAGGAAGAGGAAGAGGAAGACCTGGACAAGGATCCGGGAGAGGTGGTTTCAGAGGAACCTGTTTCCAGTGTGGTGAAGAAGGGCATAGAGCCTATGAATGTCCACAACACCAAGGAAGGACAGACAAAAGAAATGAAGGCCATGCACGAGTTGCACGTGCAGATGAAGAAGCCCAATTTGACCATTCTGATGATGCTGAAAGGGGAGAAGCCCTAGTGGTGAGGAGAACCCTAATAAATGAGGAGAAAGAACCAAATCAGAGGAAGAGTCTATTTCGCACCAGATGCAAATGCGAAGATAAGTGTTGTGATGTGATTATTGACAACAAAAGCACTGATAATCTGGTGTCTGAAGAGATGGTCACAAAGTTGAGGCTGAAAAGGGAAAGACATCCAAATCCATATCGGATTGCCTAGTTGCAAAAGGACCACAAATTTTTGGTCAATGAGCAGTGCCTGGTGAAATTCAAGATTGGCAGTTACCTTGACGAGGTACTCTATGTCATCATACCCATGGATGCATGTCATATGTTGTTGGGGATGCCATGGCAGTTTGATAGGCGTGTTTTGCATGATGGTTGTGCAAATACCTACACCGTAACAAATGATGGAGTTCGCCATAAGTTGAAGCCCCTGAAGGAGGTGGAAGAAAAGGTATGTAGCAGCATTAGAATATGTTTTGTTGATGGAAGAAAATTTTTGGAGGACATGAAACACGAACCTGTGTGTTTTGCTTTAATTCCTAGAGTGGATAAAGAAGATAGTAAAGAGGTGCCTGTAGAAGTTTTTGGTTTGTTGAATGAGTTTCAGGACATTGTGTCTCATAATGTGCCTGAGGGTTTACCACTAGTTAGAAAGATCAGTCATAAATTGACTTGATCCTTGGAGCCGGTTTGCCAAATAAGGCAACCGATAGAATGACTCTAGCAGAGAATGAAGAGTTGAATAGACAAGTTCAAGAACTATTGAGGAAAGGATTGATCCGAGAGAGCCTGAGTTCGTGTGCGGTACCTACAGTACTAGCACCAAATAAGGATGGGGAGTGGAGGATGTGTACGGACTCCAAGGCCATAAACAAGATCACAATGAAGTACCGATTTCCCATGCCGATGATGGATGACCTTATGGACTGTTTGAGTGGAGCTCAGTACTTCACAAAGATCGATCTGAAGAGTGGATATCACCAAATCCGGATTAGAGAAGGGGATGAATGGAAGACCACCTTCAAAACCAAAGAAGGCTTGTACAAGTGGTTAGTCATGCCTTTTGGGCTAACCAATGCACCGAGCACATTCATGCGGCTCATGAACGAGGTATTGAAAGAATTTTTGGGCAAGTTTGTCATTGTTTATTTAGATGATATTTTGATTTTCAGTAAGACATTGGAGGAGCATATAATGCATATTCGTAGTCTTTGAGAAGCTGAGGGAGGAGAAATTGTTGATTCATTTGAAGCATAGTTTTGTGAAGGAGTTAGTGTACTTGGGGTTTGTTGTCTCAGCAAAAGGTCTCAAAATGGACCCAAAGAAGGTGAAGGCTATTCTAGAATGGCCTACCCCGAGGACTGCTACTGAGGTGAGATCTTTTCATGGTTTGGCTAGCTTTTACAGAAACTTAGAAACTTCAGTAGTATTTGTGCACCCTTGACTAAAACAATGAGAGGGGATAGAAAAGAGTTCAAGTGGAGCAGCAAAAAGTTTTGATATGTTGAAGAAGAAGGTGACAGAGCAACCTATTTTAGCCCTTCCAGATTTCAATAAGGTGTTTCAGGTAGATTGTGATGCTAGTGGGAATGCCATTGGAGCTGTTTTGAGCCAGGAAGGTAGACCCATTGCATATTTTAGTGAAAAGTTAAATGACGCAAAGAAAAAGTATTCTGTTTATGATCAGGAATTTTATGCAATAGTTCAAACATTGAAGAAATGGAGACATTATCTATTGCCAAAAGAGTTTGTTTTGTACACTGATCATCAAGCATTAAAGTACTTGAATAGTGTTGGTTGAAAATTTTGTACACTTGGGGAAATATACAAAATTGTGGTTTCAACCACAATGTGTGAGTATGATACTCTCCTAATTAAGGGAAGGCTCCCCCTATCTATCTAATACTAAAACTAAAATAGGATAGAACAACAGTCTTTCTTCTTTTTTCAAGAAAGCCAATATCCTCCTCTCTCCACAGAAAAGTGATAGCAATTTAACATAAAACAGCGGTAACAACTTTTGAAATGAAATGAGAGAAAGGAAATGAAGTTTCCTGAAAGCTCAAAGAAATCCGTCACTTTCTTCGGGACGAGACAGCAATATCAAGCTCAAAGTCTTGAATGTGTGAAGTCCTATCTACCATTTTCTATGCTAATAATACCAAGAACAAATTATAGCAGCACAAAGTCTGAAATATCTTATTCTCTTTTACACAAAATAGTAAGAACTAGTATAAGCTCAAAGACTCACAACTATTTCTTATCACAAAATTTATTTCTAATTTCTTTCAAGAACAAGTGTAAGAACAAAGTCTTACAACTCTTCCTAAAAGAATGTTTACTCTAATTGATATTAACCTCCAATACTTGCAGCACAAAGACAGCAAATCAAATTCAATTAAGCTCTCTATGAAATACTTGCAAGAAAGATAATATGGAACACAAACTCAAGAATGTAGCACAAAGACTCAATACTTGAGCAATCTTCTTATATTCCTTTCAATTCTTCAATTTACACATAAAAGCTCAAAGACTTCTTTGCTGCAAATTTGGCAAAGTTTTTGCTTGCTTTCTAAAAGATAAAAATTACAATAGACTCTCTCAAGTATTTATAGGAGAGGAGTTTTGAGAAAAAGGTGGGAGGATCCTAACTAACTTGAGAAATTTTTTCAACCACCAAGACTTATTCAATAACTAACTATGACTTATTCAAAGTCACAAGTCCTATTCTAAATTGACTTGTAACTCGTCTACTTGTAATTACAAAAGTGCAAGTAATGACTTAACTTGCAATTTACAAAATGTTTTTACAAGTAAACATGTCAAAAGAGAAACTACAACTAAGAGATTACAATTCTGAAAAATGCAACTAAGTGTTGAAAAACACTTAGGTTGCAGCATGTAAAGACATGAATCCTTTGAACTTTTGGATGATTATTTGCAGCTCATCGGGATTTGGTTCATGGGCATTCTTTGCCACAATCATGGTTTCAAAAAAACATCGTTGCAACAAAGGATTGTGGCATTATTCTTCTCAAAGGAAGACTGAATTTCTTGCAAGAAGACTTGATAGGAAACCAAGGCTTGAATAGCTGTAACTGAAAATGGTTTACTCTTCCACTCATGATGAATCTTCAACTGTAGATCTCAGAGAACCCTTTCTTTTGATAATAACTCCCCATTATGATCCACAATATTACAAGAAGCTTTCTCACAACGAGAAACAATATCCTGAAATACTTCCAATCGTAGTCTCATGGCATCATCAATGTCTTCAACAAGTGACTTGAGAACAAGGGCTTTGTTCTCCAAGAGCTCTTGGTATTCTAGATATACAACCTTCGAAGGAATAACCTGATGTTCTAGAAGAACACTCAACTTTTATTGAGGAATCTTGAGCCATGTTGTCAAGCTATCTTCCACCTTTTCCAAGTTCTGTTTGAAAGCATCAAAAACCTGGTCCAATTGTTCCTTAATGGTCTTCAATTTGAGCATCATTTGAAAAACCTCCTTCAAGACCTGTGCACATAAATCATGAAGTTGATCCACCCAAGATTCCAATGCTTGTACCTTTTGAGCAGCTCTCTCAACTCCTTGAATTGATTCTTGTGGACTAGAAGAACTCGAAGGATTGCTCCCTTCACTGGCGGATTTAGTGATCCTTTGAACAGCTGTAACAAGTTGCCTATTCTCCTCTTCTAGCTTGTCTTTCTTTGCTAGAAGCTCGTCATATCGCTGTACTAATGAAGCTACGGATTGTTGGGCATCATGCTTGACCACTTCATGCATTTGCTTACCCAATTCTACCCTTGTGACCCTATAATCAGCAACTTGCATTTCCTCATGTGGCTTGTCTACAAGAGGCTCGACAATTTCAGCCACCTTCATCTTGTTACTGTCAATTGTTACCCTTGAGATCGTCTTGGCTCTTTTAGCAGCCTTGGGTCTTGATTGCCTTAGCTGCTGATAATCAAAGATATTGGGAGAAATTTCCTTCTTTTTTCTCTTGGGAGTGAAAGAACTAAGCCATGGAGGTAAAGCCATTAGTTCTCCTTCAGTAACAGCTGAAAGTAGAGGAGAAGCAGTTTCTGTTTGAACAATCGTGGTCATCCTAGGGGAAGTATCTGTCTGGATGGCAACCATGGCTTGCTCGGTAACCAAAGGACATGAGGATTGTCTCATAAACTCCTCAAAGCTGGAAGTAGAGGTATCAATCTCTGTCAAATGAATACATGCAGGAGTATCCTCGAAGATTTACAACAAACTCTCTTGTTGATAATCAAGAGGTGGTTCAACTACTGAAATGGGAATGGCATGCTAAGGAGACTCATCCACTATTGTAGGAACATCATGAATAATGGAGGAAGCATCTACATCTGTGTCAGGAGGAGATAAAGATAGCTCCATGGGGATTGAGGAAGGAACCTCATGAGGTGACTCCGAAATTAGTGACTTAGGAGCATCATCTGAATGTTGTTCTTCTTCTGGATCTTTAGGATCAATCACATGAATGTGAAGCTAGGATTTCTCATTCCCACGAACTGTCGCCTTTTCAGGAGGAAGTACCATCGCTCGACTAACTCGCAACTTGATTCTTGTGCCCGAAGATGATGCACCTTCCTTGTTATCTATCTGGATTTCAGATTTGCGTCCGAGGGGTCCTGTAGAATCATCTTCTTTTCCAACCTTGATCTTGATGAGTCTAACACCATTACCTTTGAGCCAAGTGTTGGTGTTAGCTAGGATAGGCTGAAATCTCTCAAGAATGGAAGTGCATTCTTTATGTGACCACTAAATTAAAGGAAGTGGCTGGATCAAGCACATTCCCATCATCAATCATTCCTTGCGGAATGTCCATCAGGTTCAGATCAATAATCTACTCAAGGGTGAGCCTGCGAAAATCCATCTTATGAACCTCCTTTTCTGTATGAAGATCCACCCATATATCCTCTATGTGATGCACATGTATGAAGGACTTTTTAATTCTCTCGTTCATACCTCGGTAGTCAAAATCAGCTCTTGACTTAAAACCTTTTGAGTTTCATCTCCTGCATTTCGGTCTCCATAACTTTGGCTTTGGTGGATGTAACAAGGGAATACCAGCCAATCTTCAATGGGTTAGTTGTAGAAATCCCCATCCCAACCTTATGCTTGACAGATTGATGTGCATGAACTGCCATGATCTGTCTTCCCAACTCCATAAGAATAATTTTATCAGTTGAGTATCTAGGGAGCATGTATGGCTGCCCGCTGTAACATCCAACTCTCGTGTAAGTGAAAGTCAGGAATTGAAGGAACAAGCAACCATATTCATTCACTCTTTCCCACGCTTCATCTGATACTCTTCTATTCTTTAGAGTCTTGTCAAACTGACACATGAAATAACCAAAGAATGCATCTTGAACCCTTCTGAAATGTAATTTGTTGGGTCTCAAAGGCAGCTGATCATAGTACTCCCACACAGGTATAAGTGAGCAATCACCCTTGGTAGAAAGACCAGGGAAATGTCTAAGTGATGCTGCTAAATACACTAAGTATGAGTTCATATAGAATGTCATGGTAGTAGGGACTGCTGCAAGTTGTTCACACAAGGCGTCACTGATAATTTCTCCCCATGAGATGTGATGGGACTGCCTTATAAACATGATAAACTGATACATCCAGGGCTTAAAAACATTAGAATGCTCTAGACCCAACATCCTGTTGAGAAGAGTAATGATGTCTCCAATTTCCCACTTGAAGTCACAACGGTACAACTTAGCCCACCTTGTGAAAGCGGCACGTGGCTCATGGATCCACCTGTTAATGTGACGTTTGCAATCTTTTTCCCTCTTGACATAATAATCAGTTGCACTATCTTTTGGAAATCTCCATATACACAGGTGCTGATGGTATTCTGAAAACTTTGTCAACAGTATCCACATCAAGATGGATTATTGTCTCCCCATCACCATTTCTGATAGTTCTTGTCTCTTTATCAAAATGGTGAGCACAAGCAAGAACAAACCCAAGTTCTGGGGCAGCGACCGGAAAGAAGAAGCATGGTGAATGTGGCTGTCCAACAATCGCTGCATATTACTATCTTGCGGATCCTCCACCTTTTTGATGAAATCTAACATGTCAACATGCCCTATTTCCGTATCCTTGATATGATCTATAGGAGAGGAAACTTGTGAAGGAGAAACCTCATTTGGGTACTTATCAAATTTATATTTCATCTTCTTTGGAACTGAAGATGATGGTAAATCTGACATTGAAGAACAACCTGGTATGCTACGATGAAGACTTAAAAGTGTCAAAGCAACATCAAGATCAGTTGCAACTATCATCTTCTCTTCTTCAAATGGGAAAAATTCTATCCCTTACACTTCACAACTTTGTGAGAGGAAGATGAAAAATAAATAAGGATGCTTGAAAATTGGCTTTTGACCAATTTCGGAGCTTGGAAAATGTTTTACAAGTATACAAGTGGGGAAGAACAAATGTGCAATCGAACTTTTAAAACCTGAATGCAAGTGTACTTGTAAAAAGGAAAATGAAGAAGTGGGTGAAAAATGAGATTTTGACATGTGGGAAATGGTGGGAATGGTAGGTACGGATGATGGTAATGAGTATGGATGAAAATGAAAAGATTTTGGGAAGATCATCTTTATGAAAATGGGAAGAACTTTCAACTTGTAATCAGATTTTAAAAACCCAATTTTGAAAGGATAAGTATTTTCCAACTTAGAAACTTGGAATTTCACCAAAAAATGGTTAAGGTTTTTCAACCAAAAGGGAAGATCAATTATTTTAATCTTACCTGCAATCAAGGTTCAAAATCCCGAATGCAAGCCAAAAGGGAAAATGGGGAAAGACAATGCAATTTCACAAATTGCTTTGCAAACTTGGAACAAAGGGGAAAATCTCTCACAAAACCAATTTTAGGCAAGAACTAACAAAACTAACATATACAAATTGACTTAGGAAATCAAAACAAACCAAAAACAACAAATGAAAACAAAGAAGAAAGGAAAATGACATACCTTGATCAATCAAAACATCCTCCAAGAAGCAATCCTTGAAAGAGAAGATTGAAACTCTTAAATAGACATCAAACCACACTTCAAACCCTAGCCACATTTTTAGAAAAATTGCCATATGGATCAAAACGCTATTCAAAAGCATGAAGAATTGGTCAAGAAAGACATCCAACCTCCATGCCTAGGCAAGACAAGCAAAAACGATTTGGAAGAAAGAAGATTTGTGGCATTTGCATGAAGAAAATCGTGGCATTCTACAAACACGTGTTTGTTGTTTGAAGGCCACAAAACCAGCTATAATGTCTTCCAAATGGCATGAAAAGAGTTCCAAGATGCATGAAAATAGGAAGGAATCCAAAACGCCTTCTTCCTCCTTAAATTTCTCCACAAAAATCGGTGGAAATCTTCAACAAAATCCTCCAATATTGTTGATCAGGTTCTTGAGGAGGAATGACAAGTTTAAAATGCATGAAACCAAGGAAATTGGGTTTCTTTAACCTATTTGCAAGTTAAAAATGTTCACTTTTTCATGCACAAAGCAAAATCAGGCTTGTGAGAGCAAACAAGTTTAAAATGCATGTAGAAGGGAAATAAAACTCCCTTTACAAGTTTTAAACAAAAGACTAGTAAAGGGAAAATAAAATTCCTTTTACAAGTCACAAAAATAACTTAAAAATAAAACTTGTAATAGGGAAATAAATACCCTATTACAACTTAAAGTGACTTTATAAAACTTGTAATGGAGGAGAAAAACCCCTACCATAACTTAAAATCACTTAAGTGGAACTTTTTAAAGGAATTACAAATTTTATTTAAACTTTATAATTTAAAGTTCACTCGTAAAATGTCCAAAAAGTTCGTACAATGACTAAAAAGCCAAAACACAACAAAGGGGAAATAGAAAGTAAGTTACAAGTTCTATTTTTCATAAAGTGCAATTGTAATTAACTTAAAATTTCCCTACAACACTAAAACAAAGGAAAACATAAAACCTGCAACTTAAGGAAAATTTTCCACCTGCATTAAGAGAGAAAAAACCCGAAATTGAAGGAAAAACATAGCAAACGAACTCAAAATGCGATAAAATTTGAAAAGTGGCTTGATGATGGACTGGGGATTAGTCCAGTCCAAGGGTAAGGCTAAATTATGCCACACAAGAAGCGTGCCATAGAGTAAAAATTTTATTTTTTGACAAATTTTTTATGTAATGGTCCATTTTTTAAAACAAAAATGAGGACAACAAATAGCCAAGGAAAATTGAACCAAAGACATTTGAAATGGGTGGAGTTTTTGCAAAGTTACACTTTTGTCTTGAAGCACAGGAGTGGGAGGTCTAACAGAGTTGTAGATGGCTTAGGCAAGAGGTAGATTTTGTTGATAGAGATGCAGTTTGAGGTGGTTGGGTTCAATGAACTCAAGACATTGTATCCTGAGGATCCTAATTTTGTAGAAGCTTGGAAAGCTTGCAAGGAGCCTATTGCTTTGGTTAGGACAAGATGGTTGGCTTTCATAATCCAAGATGACATGTTGTTTAAGGGAAGCCAGTTGTGTATTCCTACGAGTTCCATGAGGGAGAACTTGATAAAGGAGAAGCACAGTGGAGGAATGGCAGGACATTTTGGTCGAGATAAGACCATTGCCATTATCAATGACACTATTATTGGCCTCAGTTATCATAGGATGTAAAAAAATTTGTGCAAAGTAGCAGAGTGTGTCAAATGGCTAAAGGAGTAAGTCATAATAGAGGGCTATATCAGCCATTACATGTACCTGAGAGGCCGTGGGAGGATATAAACATGGATTTTGTTCTTGGTTTCCCAAGGACACAGAGAGGAAATGATTCAATATTTGTGGTGGTTGACAGGTTTTCAAAGATAACACATTTCATTCCATGCCAGAAGACCCATGTGTTTTTTATGACTACGTCGAACACAGAATAAAGTTGCCTAACAGTCACTTCACTCTCTCTTGATCAAAGTGTGATTGCATGCTAAGATTGCAAGAAGTTCAAACAGTCGACTCCAAGGTTCATTTATGCTACAGACGTGACTCAGTTGGCTGATGTGATTGCTGGTAATCCAAGGGACCTTACGTTTGCATCGTTCTTTCACTTCTTTACTGTAGCTGCAACTCCATCATCGGATATGGCAATTGTGCGATGCTGCTGCTTCGAATGAACTAAAATGAACTGAAAGTAAAAAGGAAAGGGTTCAGAAGGATCTAAATCTACTCCTAAGGGCAGTGATAACAATGAATAGTGCTTTGGTGGACAAATTCCAAATAAACCAAACTCTGCTTTGCTAAGATCAACTACAACTCCGCAAGAACCGGTGCAATCTTCTAGGGATGCTAGAGGATTTTCAAATCGAGAAAGTACATTTGACTACCAAAAAAAAACAGCACAATCCAAACGACTATCCACAATGGAACTTAGCACAAATTTAGGGGGCTCAGACTAACTTTACACTGCAACTTACAATCAGCAAGATGCAAAAAGTATGAACCATGGAAATTCATCAGGCACCATTACATTCTCCATTGAAATCAAAGAACTTTACTATTTCTAATCTAAGTGAGGAAGGTGAAACCATGCAAGCTTTGAAAAAATAATTTAAGTGGACACCATCAGAGAACAATGTTTCACTATTATTATCTCAAAACTTATCGCAACAATTTCATACAAGTCTCCCTCCCTTACAAATGAGGGGGGTCACCTTTTTATATAGGCCTCATGCCATGATTACATGCAAAACCCTAATTAGGGTTTCACCCTAGAAGATTCCCCACTCAAGATGCAACAAGGTGGGAATCAACAATAAATACCCCATAAAGCCCATATACAATTAATTACAATCCTTCCAAAAATGGCACCCATAAAGAATTAATTAACCATTACATTCAAAAAGTGCCCACTATGTAATGAATGTACCCTCATGCAAAGATCGCCCATGATGTCATAAATGCTCCATCAGTTCCACATGCGACTGCTGCATGCAAAAGGAATCTGTCATAAATTCAACATGCAATGATGGGTCGCCATTTGGTCAAATATTTTGGCAATGAATGCGCCACCATACTGCCATGCATTCAATAGATCCTCGCTATGCAATTGGACCTTGTCGTCGTATATCTGCTCCTACACATCTCGAATTGTTGGAGAGAGAAAATTTGATTCAGGAAGAATTTTCTTGAAGTCTCTTCAACTTTCCTTGCTTGAAGAAGGTTTTTCATCAATTCTACACCTTTCCTATTTTTTAGGAAAATTTTCAAATTAGGGTTCCACAGTCCAAGAGAGAGAAAATTCTCCTACGAATCCAACTCTGTAAAAATTTTGAAATTTGGATGTGATTTGATGCCCGAGGATGGATTTTTAAAAACTTTTCTTGGGGGAAATTTCTTGTTCAGTTCATCTTTGATTCCTTCCTTGCCAAG
Organism: Cryptomeria japonica; assembly: GCF_030272615.1. NCBI lineage: Eukaryota > Viridiplantae > Streptophyta > Pinopsida > Cupressales > Cupressaceae > Cryptomeria > Cryptomeria japonica. Next base: position 425,600,019 of record NC_081407.1, read on the forward strand.
AAATTGTTTTTCCACCTTCAATTCACCCCGGCATGGAATTCATGATGTGAAGGAATTCTCCTTTGAAAAGAAATTTGTTCCTTACCCCTGAGGAAGGAAATTCTTCATGCCTTAGCCAATTTCCATGATTTCCAAGAACTATGTCATGAAGGAAGGAATTTCCACCACTTAGTCAAAAAAAAAAATTCAGAATTTCTTCTTCTTGGGCGCAATTCTTTCTTGAGGAAGGAATTTTTTTGTGCTCTTTGAATTCATCACATTCGCAGGGAGCTTTTTGACCAATTTGCCACATTTCCTATTTTTTAGGAATTTTCCTAAAATTTAGGACCTGAGTTCAGGAGATAGAGAATTATCTCACGAGTCCAAATTTGCAAAACTTTCCGAATTTTGATAAGATTTGGTGTCTAAAAATGGAAATTTCAAAAAAAATCTCGAGGGGATTTTTTTGCTTTTCATTCCTCCTTGACCCTTTGACTTTCATGCCCTAGACAAATTTTCAATTTTCAAGCTTAAGCATGGAATTCACCATGTCTTGGAATTTGATCATTTTCTATGCCTCCAAGCACCCCTCAATTTGGCGCTTTCCATTAGTCTAGGGCGCTATTTCCATGTGCAGAGGAATTCACACTTTTTTTGGAATCTTCCATCACTTCCTTGTTTTGGCACCTTCACCATGCCTTGGGCAGAATTTCACTGTGGAGGAGGAATTTCATCAAATGTTGAATCCTCCATGACCCCTCCATTTTGGCGCCCTACTGAGTGTCTGGGTGGAATTTCACTGTGGAGGAGGAATTCCATTGAATGGTGAATCCTCCATGACCCTTCCATTTTGACGCCTAGCTGAGGACTTGGGCGGAATTTTGTTGTGGAGGAGGAATTCATTAAATTGTGAATCCTCCATGACCCTTCCATTTTGGCGCCCAGTTGAGGATTTGGGCAGAATTTCACTATGGAGGAGGAATTTGATGTTTTCTACCAATTCAAGGCATATATATATATGAAATATAACATTTAAGTATAAGTGGCATCTTCAATATGTCGTTTTCCTTTCTTATACTTTAAGTTATAATTCATATATATTGTCAGAATGTTTGAGAGTGGTTTCAGGTCCCTAGGAATCATAACACAAATTCTAGATGTTGGAAGATCTTTCAAATTTTCAAACAGTCAAATTTCAGGCCATTTTCGGATTAGGATGACATTGGTGGATTGATGTGAATTTCATAGACTTGGATGATTTTGCATGCTTTCCTCTTCTGGAATAGGAGTTCCAAACTTAACCAATTTTTTTATCCAACTTGTCTGCCTTCTGACTCTTCCGAATTTAGAAATGATCTTCAGGAGCATTCAGTCTTAAGCATCTTCAGGGATGTTCAGTTTTCAGTGTTTTCCTGTGAAGAACCTGCCAAAAATAGATTTTCCCAAATAGTAAGTGTTTCAAAATGTCAAGGTTTGGGCAAAATAGGTCAGGAAAGCACTTACTAAAAATTGTAAGTTTGATTTTTGACAAAATTAGACCAATCCAGGAGGCAGTGAAACTTACTAAAAATAGTAAGTGCTCAAAATTCGCTCAAATTTTACTGGGAGGTTCCTTGAAGGGTCCCCATTCTAGTTCTAAGTTCAGTTTTTCCAAAACCCTAAAAGAAACCCCTAAAATCTAGGAATGAAGGCGGAAACCCTAAAAGAAACCCCTAAAGTCTAGGACTGAAGGCAAAAACCCTAAAATTAACAAAACGAGTCCTAGACTTCATCAAATTCACCCAAACGAAAAGCAAACTTAATCAATATGACCCCCAAACACTTGCAAAGCAAAGATACTAATGAGACTGCTGCGACAAGACCCAAGAACAAAGCCAAAAGACCGGAAAGGCCTAAAAAGTAGGGGGTCCCCATTTGCAATGGGGCGATGTGTGAAAATGTCACAACAGGAGGTAAACCCAAGGGATGGGATCTGATCTTACCACAGGGAGAATTTGCTTACAACAATTTTGTCAACAGGAGCACTGGTAGATCACCATTCCAAATTGTTTATGGAGGCAGTCCAAGGACCGCTCTAGAATTAAGGAAGATGGACCAGGAGAAGCATACAAGTGCCGAAGCCGAAAACTTTGCAGAACACATCAATAATATATATGAAGAGGTGAGGAAGCGCATTAACAAGATGAATATGCAGTACAAAGCTAAGGCAGGTCAGAAAAGGAGGTATAAGGAGTTCCAGATTGGTGACGAGGTGATGGTCCATTTGAGGAAAGAAAGGTTTCCAATGGGAACACACAATAAGCTAAAGATGAAGAAGTTCGGTCCATACAAGATTTTAAAGAAGCATGATTCAGGGAACACATACGAGTTAGAATTGTCAGAGGGAATTAATATTTCCCCTGTGTTCAACATTGCAGACTTAACAGAATATCATGAAGGTGGCACAGAGGAGGAGCCAGCAATAGAACATTACAAAATCCTTGCACATACTTCAGAAAAGGAGGAGATTGAAGCAATCTTGGATAGCCGTATAGGAAGGAGCACTAGAGACAGGCATTATGAGGAATATCTGATAAAATGGAAGGGAAGACCTGTGGAAGATTCATCATGGTTGTCCAAGGCAGAGGTTGACCATTTGGGTTTTCCTCAAACAGCTGAGACGTGATGAGGTCAGTTCTCAAACTACCCCGGGTGTCTGATGCAGGAGCATCCAGTGGTGTAAGGGCAATCCTGCATCACCCAAAAAATATATTTCCTTTTTGTTAGTTGTTTTTAATGTTTTTGCATTTCTGGATACCCATTTGGGCGAATAAGAGGTTCCAACTTCCAGAATTGTTTTGCTGCTTTTTCTAGCCGACCTGCTATTTTTAAAAAGTTTTAATTTGAAGCCGAATGGAGCCCAAAATTTACAGGAAGCTTTAGAATGGAAAAATAAGCACATTGGCGAAAGAATCGAATTAAAATCATTAACAATTTGAAAGTTATTTAAGTTTCAGTTTCTCGAATATCTGATAAAAATTCTTCCAAGTCAGATTTGACGCACTAAACGGCCTCATACGGCCTTGAAAATGGCAGGAATCGACAAAGCAGGTATTTAGCATATTCTTCACTCAAAAATCTTTCCGACAGTTCAAACAACGCGTCAATCTGATTCTCGAATCAAAAGTTACGGTTGTCAGACGTTGGACAATTTTTCAGAAAATTTCCAATTTTCAAATTTGGCTCAATTTCGAAATTCAAATTGTATGTTTTGGCGCTAGACCGCCAAATTTTAATTTTTAAATCGTAATTTTGGCTCCAAACTGGGCGAAGACTATTTAGGACTCATTGAAGGAAACTAGTGGGTTAGTTTTTGGAGAGTAAGTTTTTGGGGTTGGAATATTGGATTGTAAGAAAGGGGTTATCCAGAAAATTTTGTAAGTTGTAATGTGTTGTAGCCTATGAGGATTTATTCCTCTTGTTTGTAATTGAATGTAATGAGAATATATTTCAATCAATAATAAATAGATCTTTTGTGTCTCTATTGTTGTGTTTTTCTATGTCTCGGGTTCTACCCTCTTCAGCATGGAGGTTTATCCATTATCCATGGCGCGAGGATATGCTTATTTTGACATGGAGGATTATTAATCTTACCTTTGGCGTTAGAGATTATTTTGGAACAGCCTCTTTTGATAAACAATTTGCTTGGTGCTTTATCTTGGCTGTTGTATGCCTCGATCTACTCTTTACTCTACTAGCATTTGTTGTCTAAGTTGCCGAATTGGGTACGGATATGGATACAGGTACGTAGTTTCGGTACGTGGGTACAACAATTTTTTGGAGGGGGTTGAGTACGTTTTGGGTACGCCTGTTTAATAGACATACGAAATCATAAATATATACATATTTAATACCTTAAACTACTATATTAATGTCATAATAATATAAATCTATATTATATTAAATTTATAATTTTATTAACTATTATCTTAATACCATATTAATATAAAGTTATTTGATATTATTTAGTTTTTAAACATATTAAATATTAATAATAAATATTAACAAAATAAAAGTAGAACTGTATTCCTATCACTATTTTTCAAAACCTATTAATATAAATACTACTCAATAGGTCATTCATAAAATAACACATGTATGATAATAATATAAATAAAATTAACAATAAATATTAATTTAATATTAATCAATATAATTTAATTTAACTAATTTAAATTTAAATTTTATAAACAATAGAATTCATTAAAATAATTGCAAGCTTATTAATAATACTAGTAATAAACGATATTAAATTTAATAAAATTTTAATAAATTGAAGTTAAAACTTATATAGAGTAAGTTTAATTAAAGGAGAATAAGAAAAAACTCTCATCTAGAACACACTGACAGGAGGCTGTTTGAATGGATGGAAGAGTGGATACCTCCCACCGGCTACTACTGGCATTGAAGTTGTTCGAATGGAAGACAATAGATATTCCGACGACAAGGGTGGGAGAAATGTTTAAGTGCAACCTGAACAAAAGAATTGTTGTCCTGTGAAACGCATGCAAACCATGCCATCAAATTCTTGCTTATCTGCCACTGCTTGCAAAAATACATTAAAAAATATTGTTGTTTAGGGTTGTGGTCATATATTTTATGGTAAAACGGTTAAAGAAAAGTTTGTAAAAAATTTTATTAACCACTGGAATTGTTGTGAAAACCCCTTGTATGAGTTGGAATCAGCCAAGTACACTGCTTGATGATTCCAAACGAATCCACCTCAAGAATATCATTTCTTGCCCAATTCTACAAATGTTTGTATCCAAATCCAATTTAGAAACCCATCGTACCCGAATAAGCAAGGATTTTCTGCCAATTCAGTAACTTACTTTGTTGTAGCAGAACTTCAAGAAAGGTACTGCAGATAGTAATCTTTATTTCAAAGTTGAAAGTGGGAAACTATTGATAGTGGTTGTATATATTGATGATATCATTTTTGGTGGAGATGAAGATGTTTGCAAAAGAAATGCAAAAAGAATTTGAGATGTCAATGATGGATGAATTGTCATTTTTCCTTGGTCTTCAAGTAGCACAACCAGAAAATGGTATTTTCATTCCTCAAGCCAAGTACATCAAGGAGATGTTGAAGAAGTTTGGTATAGACAACTATAAGCCGGTTGGAACCCCCATGGTTATTGGGTGTCATTTAAGCAAGGATGATGAATCTCTAGAAGTGGATCATAAGCTTTATAGATCTATGATTGGTGGATTGTTGTATTTGACTGCTTCAAGACCAGATATTATGCATGTTGTTTGTTTGGTTGCTAGATATCAAGCTAATCCAAAGCAATCAAGGTGTTTGGACTGTTTGTTAGCCACTCTTGTTTAACAAAGCTACTGATTGAATCTCCAATGAATTGCTAGGCGCTTATGTTAGCAAGAATGGGCATGAGTGTTGTACATTGTGGGGTGGCATGGATATTATAGCAGATTGAAGGGTCTTGACAATTCCTTTATTGGGTGTTTGGATGCACAAAAGGTGTGGAGTCTATCAGATGTTGGCATGAGAGTTTGCAGACCTACTTCAGTCCCTGGCATGTTGAATTGGAGCTATATTACTCCCAATGTAGACCTGTATACATTTTCAGTTCACATTGTATGGAATGCTGGCATTACTTATGTTTGTGTCTTCCACAAGGGTCAATGTAGCATGCCTGAAGCCTATTGTATGTAATTGCTGCTATGTAAAATTCCCTAACTAGAATTTGGTAGCAATCAGTTTTATAACCAGGACATAGCAGAAGATTGTTTGTGCAGTACAGCCATTGGTGGGAATACAATCTTATACGGCATCTCTTAATTTGGAGTCTTCCTTATTTGTATTGATTCTAAATCTATTTACGTAATCACTGATAAATATAACAAACTAGAGCAGTCATTGCAGACATGGAAATCAATTTATTCCTTCAAAGAATAGGGGTGAGAATTGTTTTCATAATGCACCTGGTTCAGTAGTGACAATCGTTGATTACACTTCACGTTGATTCATCGAAGTGTACTATGCATGTACAGTGTCGTGTCTGAGACTCTGCATTTACTCTCTTTGCAACACCACGATGCCCTTCCCGCAACTAACACACCGCGATGATGAAAAATTCGTCTTCCATCATAATAGTCAGATCCTCCCGCGTTACTACCCGATATCGGGTTATCACGACACACTGTGGAGTTTTACGCAGTGGCAATGGTTTCGGATTTCAGAAGTGCTGACGATAGGATATGAGATGCTTGTTTTATCTCCCACATTTCCACTGTTCAATACGCACACCGTGGCAATCTAGAATCTCCGTTGACTTCGATAGGGTATATGACGTCAGGCTTCACTTCCCCCGTGATTCCGTTGTTCAACACACACCGTGGCAACCTGGAATCACCGTTGACTGCGATAGGATGTGTGACATCGGGTTTCACTTCCTGCGATTCTGCTATGCAATATACACGCCCGTGGCAAACCTAGAATCCCTGATGAATTCCACTTATTCAAGCAATTCGATTCTTTTCCAAAATCATGAGACCAATAGGTCAGTTGGAGACTGACGAAAGGCAAGATAGGTTTGTGTGTTAACACACGCAAGATTCAAATATTTCTTCCACGCATTGTTTTTTATAAAATCTGCCCCTTCCCTTGTTTGCCAAATCCTTATTTAAAAGACAAATAGCGAGTAAAATTCCCGTAGGAAAACCAACTCCCGCAAGGATTAAATAATCAAATAATAGTTAGGCAAAATAATTAAGCAAAACTAATATTTAACTTTTAATCTTTATTGAAAAATCAAATATTGAACTCTTATTATAATATATTAGTCACCATTTGAACTAATATAAAATAAGGAAAGTTCATTTTATTCATAATTAATACCACCAAATGGTATTAATTTGATGGGGACATCACAGTCTCCCCTGCCTCGTGTTGCTTGTCCTCAAGCAACTCCAAAGCTCTTTCATTTTCCCAGGTAGCATCATCCTGAGGCAGATTTTTCTATTTGATGAGATATTCCCTGATAGTTATGTTCCGCAGTTGCCTGTCCCGTGTTTCCAAAATTACTTCTGGAATCATTCTGAGCTTTCCTTCATCATTCAAAGGAGGTACATCTTCGGAAACTGACACCTGTTGCCCCAAAGCTTTCTTGAGACAAGATACATGAAATACATTGTGTATCTTGCTATCCACTGGTAAATCAAGTTCATAGGCTACTGCACCAACCTTCCGAATTACCTGATATGGACCATAAAACCGAGGTTTTAATTTTTCAAACCCACTACGTTTGAGAGAAGATTGCCGATAAGGTTGCAACCTGAGAAATACCAAATCTCCCACTTCGAAATGGCATTCAACTCGCTTTTTATCTGCATAGATTTTTTGTTGATTCTGAGCACATTGCACATTCTCCTTAAGAGCTGACAAAATGTCTTGGCTTTCTTGAAGCCAATCACGAGATTTAGGTACATTACTCTACTCAAAAGCAAGGTCAAGAAAAGAGAGTACACCATAGCCATATAATGCTTTGAAAGGCGACATACCAATTGACATATGAAAGGTAGCATTATAGCAATATTCACCCAAATATAACCAATGAACCCAAGCCTTCTGATGATCGGCTATATAATTACGAAGGTAACCTTCGATCCACTTGTTCACTATTTCTGTCTGTCCATCAGTTTGCCGATGATAACTGGTACTATGATTCAACTCTGTATCTGTCAATCTGAAAAGCTCCCCCCACAATATACTCAAAAATCTGCTATCTCTATCACTGATTATAGTCTTTGGTAAACCATGTAAACGAAAAATCTCTCTGAAGAATAACTCTGCAATCTGAACTGCTGTAAATTCTGTAGTGATAGAAAAGAAGTGTGCAAATTTAGTTAATCTATCAACCACAACAAAAATACAATCTTTACCTTGGGATCTCGGTAAACCTGTGATGAAATCCATTGATATACTTTCCCATTTCTGATCTGGTATAGGTAGTGGCTGTAATAAACCTGCAGGATAAGTTTGTTCTGCTTTATTTTGCTGGCAAGTGGTGCATTCCTTGACATAGCGTAGGACATCGTTTTTTAATCCTTTCCAAGTGAACCTTTCTCTTATCTGTCGATACGTTTTGAAGTATCCAGGATGCCCTGCTAGAGGAATATCATGCATAGATTGGAGGATTTTTTCTTTCAACTTCGAACCTAGAATTAAATAAATCATGTCCTTGTAATAGATAACATCATTAACAACTTTATATTTATCATCTTGTATATTACCATCTAGCAAATCACATGCGAAAGAATCCTTTGAATATTCAACCAGCAATAAAGATTTCCAATCAACTGTTGCTATAGACAACGCATTGATTTCAGGTCTTCTAGATAAAGCATCCGCAACAACATTATTTTTACCTTTTACATATTCAATCTCAAAATCATAAGCTTGGATCTTACTAATCCATTTCTGTTGCATGTCATTTAAATCTTTTTGTCCCAAGAAATATCTCAAACTGTTATGGTCAGTTTTCACTACAAATCTGCTACCAACCAAATATTGTCTAAATTTTGTCAATGCATGCATGATTGCCAACATTTCTTTATCATAGATAGAATACAATTTCTCAAGGTTATTAAGTTTCCTGCTTTCATAAACTATAGGATGTTTATTTTGCATTAAAACTGCCCCTATTCCCTCACCAGAAGTGTCACATTCCAACACAAAAGGCTGATTAAAATCTGGAAGAGCAAGTACTGGGCAAGAACTCATTACCTCTTTAAGTTTCTCAAATACCTGTTGAGCTTCCTCAGTCCATCGGAATGCCCCTTTTTTGGTAAGATCTGTCAAGGGTGCCCCAAGATGTGAAAAACCTCTGACAAACCTCCTGTAATAACTACATAAACCAAAGAATCCTCTTAATTTTGTAAGATCCCGTGGTGGTGGCCAATCCAAAATGGTTCTTATCTTTTCTTGATGAACCTGTACCCTGTTGCATTGATCATATGCCCTAAATACAAAATTTCAATCATTCCAAATTCACATTTAGAAGCCTTTGCATACAGTGATTGAGATTACATAATACCCAGAACTATATCAATATGTTTCAAATGTTCTTCCCAAGTTTTGGTATAAATCAATATATCATCAAAGAAAACTAGCAAAAATTTCCTTAACTGTTTGTTAAAGATATGATTCATACAAGACTGAAATGTTGTCGGAGCATTTGTTAGACCAAACAGCATAACCAAGAATTCATAATGACCATAATGACAGCGAAAAGCAGTTTTATGAATATTTTGATCTCTTAACTTAATTGATGATATCCTAATCTCAAATCAATTTTAGAAAAATAAACAGCACCATGCAATTCATCTAACAATTCATCAATTCGAGGAATTGGATACCTGTTTTTGATTGTTTTCTTGTTAAGTGCTCTGTAATCAATACATATACGAAGAGTTCCATCCTTCTTTTTCACCAACACTATAAATGATGCAAAAGGACTAGAACTAGGTCTGATATGGCCCATATCCAACAATTCCTTAATTGCCTTTTTTATTTCATCCCTGAATGTTTTAGGGTGTCTATAAGGAGTTGTGATAATTGGTTTAGCACCTTCTTTTAATTCAATAGTATATTCAAATCCTCTATCAAGTGGAACTCCTAGAGGAATATCACTAAAAACCAAATGATGTGAATCTAATACTTTTAACAAATCATCTTGATAAGATTTAGATTCAAAGCCTAATACCTTGTTGGAGATTAAACATTGTGCTGACCATGCCACATCTCCATGTCTGAAAATAGCCTCCATTCTTTTAGCACTAACGATCTTGGGACCACTATTAGACATACCACGAAGGACTACCTTCTTATCATCAATTTTAAAAAAAAATTCCAATCTTTTAAAACTCTGTGTATATTCATCTAATGTTTCCATCCAATGTATACCCAAGACAACATTAGTTTCAGCTAAATCAATCACATAAAAATCATCAGTAATAGTGTAATTGCCAAGAGTAATATTCAATTTAGGGACTTTATGAGTACTAGATAAATTAGTTCCACTTGCTACTCTAACATCAAATCCCTCATGTTTTTCAATCTGCAAACCACGTCTTTCCACAAGTGTTGCATCCATAAAATTATGAGTAGAACCACTATCAAGCATAACAATCACACGTTGCCCATTCAAAACTCCTCTAACTCTGAAAATATTATAATGTGGAGTTCCTTTCATAAATGCTATTACTCCTTCTCCTTGTTTAGTACCTGTTTCTGACTCTGTGTTCTGTAATGCTTGTTCTATGTTAGGATCAACATTCTCTTCATCCTCACTGTCAGACATAACCTCAATATAATGAATTTTCCCCTTCCCTAAACATCTATGTCCAGGCTGCCATGCCTCTCTACAACTAAAACATAGTTTTTTCCTTTTGAGTTCTTCCCTTTCTTCTTTATCTAACCTGTTTTTAGGGAAATTATCTTTATTGAAAGGTTGTTGGTCTTTTTTTGGTTTAAGTGGTGGTCCTTTATTAAAAAAAATTCCTTTTGAAGATGGTTCTAATTCTCTTGCTCTTTTGACAGTTGTTTGTAAGGTAAGAGGGTTTAAGGACTTAACCCAACCTTTGAGGGAATCAAACAATCCATCTATAAATATTACAATCTTGTGTCTTTCTGAAATTTCAGTAACTAAAACTGCCAATTTTTCAAATTTAGAAATATATTGCTCAACAGTTCCAGTTTGCTTAAGCTGAGTCAAATCTTTAAGATGTAATTCAGGATCTTTAGAATCAAATCTATCAATAAGTTTCTTAGTGAACTCAACATAAGTACCTATCAAATTATGACCCGAGGTTACTTGCCCATGATGCCACCATTCATGTGCTACACCTTCAAGATGTAATGCAGCATATTTAATTGCCTCATCTTCCAACATAGGATTTAATTGGAAGTATGTGTCTAATTTTTGCACCCATGCCCGAGCAGTTGTTTTACCTATTCCATCAAAATAAGGAATGGACATTTTCCCAATTTTCCTTTGCAATTCACTGTTGTTTCCTTGCTGTCCTCTTGGCCTATGTTTCATTCTGACATCTAAATATTCTCTAAATGTCATTGTTGATCTGAATTCTTCTCCAGAACCTAACCAATCCTGATGTATTTCTTCCTATATTTCTCTTATTGTAGGTTTATTTTCAGGCGGCTGGTTTCTAGCAGTAAATGTAGGCATAAAAGGTCTAGTTGTTCCTGTTCTTTCTGGCTGATTATTGACAGAGTCTTCATCTCTACCCCCATTGTTTCCCCCATTATTTTGATGTTGATTATTCTGTCTTCCATTATTTTGGTGCTGATTTATATTATTAGCCATAAATTGGGTCATCAAGTTGGACATGCTGTTAACATTATCTTGCTGACTTCTGACTAATGTAGCCAATAGGTCCCTATTGTTATTTCTCCCATGTTGGTTTCAAAAATAAATTCCTCGTCAGTTTCGGTGTGGCTATCCTCAATTTCAAACAGAATAGATGAACTACTCTGTGCTAAAGGAGAGTTTTGAAACCTATTTTGACGGGCCCTAGTACTTCGGAAATTATAATTTCCCTGGTGCATACTCAACTATGCATTAAGTTTTCATGAATTTCCAATCACCCTACAGGCTGGCAGGATTCAAGAGCTCTAATACCAGTGTAAAATTCCCTAACTAGAATTTGGTAGCAATCAGTTTTATAACCTGGACATAGCAGAAGATTGTTTGTGCAGTACAGCCATTGGTGGGAATACGATCTTATACAACATCTCTTAATTTGGAGTCTTCCTTATTTGTATTGATTCTAAATCTATTTAAGTAATCACTGATAAATATAACAAACTAGAGCAGTCATTGCAGACATGGAAATCAATTTATTCCTTCAAAGAACAGGGGTGAGAATTGTTTTCATAATGCACCTGGTTCCGTAGTGACAACCGTTGATTACACTTCACGTTGATTCATCGAAGTGTACTATGCATGTACAGTGTCGTGTCTGAGACTCTGCATTTACTCTCTTTGCAACACCACGATGCCCTTCCCGCAACTAACACACCGCGATGATGACAAATTCCTCTTCCGTCATAATAGTCGGATCCTCCCGCATTACTACCCGATATCGGGTTATCACGACACACTATGGAGTTTTACGCAGTGGCAATGGTTTCGGATTTCAGAAGTGTTGACGATAGGATATGAGATGCTTGTTTTATCTCCCGCATTTCCACTGTTCAATACACACACCGTGGCAACCTGGTATCTCCATTGACTTCGATAGCGTATATGACGTCGGGCTTCACTTCACCCATGATTCCGCTGTTCAACACACGCCGTGGCAACCTGGAATCACCGTCGACTGCGATAGGATGTGTGACGTCGGGTTTCACTTCCCACGATTCTGCTATGCAATATGCACGCCCGTGGCAAACCTGGAATCCCTGATGAATTCCACTTATTCAAGCAATTCGATTCTTTTCCAAAATCATGAGACCAATAGGTCAGTTGGAGACTGACGAAAGGCAAGATAGGTCTGTGTGTTAACACACGCAAGATTCAAATATTTCTTCCATGCATTGTTTTTTATAAAATCCACCCCTTCCCCTGTTTGCCAAATCCTTATTTAAAAGACAAATAGCGGGTAAAATTCCCGTAGGAAAACCAACTCCCACAAGGATTAAATAATCAAATAATAGTTAGGCAAAATGATTAAGCAAAACTAATACTTTACTTTTAATCTTTATTGAAAATCAAATATTGAACTCTTATTATAATATATTAGTCATCATTTGAACTAATATAAAATAAGGAAAGTTCATTTTATTCACAATTAATACCACCAAATGGTATTAATTTGATGGGGACATCACATGCTAAATGTCTTGTAAGGGGACAGAAATATTCCTTTGTTTGGCTTAATTGAAGGTCAGAAGTTTAATCATTTTGATATCTATTTTATGATATAATTTATGGAATTCTTTCTTGATGAAGTTTGCTTTTTCTGATTATGTGTTTATGATTTGAGCAAAATAATATTCCAAACAATATTGCAAATTGTAATGTCCCCACCTTGAAATATAATTAATAATAAATAATAATAATAAAATTAAAATACAAAATAATATAAATAAAAATTAGATTAAAATATAAAAGATTATAATTCAAATTTGATTGAAGTTAATGAATGATCAAAAGGCATGAAATGATAAGTTGTGACTCCCCCAAATATGAGGTATAAAAGGGAGAAGAGAATTCATTTTAAGGGGGGGTAATTTCGGAATCAGAAGTGCAGATCTGATTGTGAAAGGTTGTGTCCCTTTCAAAGGGCAGAAATAATGAAGAGTTGCACTCTTTCAAAGGGTGCTAATGGTGAAAGGGTGTCTCTTACCAAAGGGCATACATGTTGAAGAGGTGTGACGTCTCCCTCACATTGAGAAATATAAACGAAAGGAATCCAAAGCATCCAGTGACATCACCATTGATCAGATCAGATCAGAACTATTATTAAGTTACAGGCAGTAACATCCTTGTTCTTGGTGGTATGCACGGGGATGTGCTTAATATGTATGCTTAATATATGAAGTCTGATAATATTCTTATGTAGAATTTAATAGTAATATTAATAATATTAATATAGACTGCAATATGTATGACAGTCATACTTAATTTTATATACATTCATAATAATTGAAAGACAAATATATTCACAGCCTAAGTACTTAATCAATTTTAATTCTATTCCCCAAGGGAGACGTGAGTTGTTAGGGAGAGGTAGAGTAAATCCACTCCAAGATAAAAGGACCCCAAGGATGAAAGGATTGATGTTCCTGACGTCTAAACTGAATTAGGGAGGTAGTGTCATATCGCCCTAGACAAGCCAATGCCCTCTTCTGGGATTAAGAATGAGAAGGCATTAAGAATCAGGACTGGAGTAATGACAATATTAAGTTGAATTATGGACAACTTTAATTATCTACTCCGAATTAATGTAATCTACTAGGTAGTAATGTATGTTTCCCTTTGGGAATTGACAGCCTATAAAAAGGGGACATTACGCAAATCTGAAAACTATTGCAAGTTTGAAACAAACAACAAACCATCAGCCAATGAGTTTTTTTAGTGATCAGCAAGTTAATCTACTTTGTCGGTGACTGTATGCAAAGTGTTTGACAAAATTACTCTAAGGTAGAAGCACAAAAATTAGTTCCAGAACAGGGTTGCATATTAAACCATGTTCTTGTTATGTTTAGCCAACTAAGCAAGGTAGCTTGGAGGTTTCAACATGGTTTCCTCAAAGACCCAACGATCAACCTCTTCAAATAGCATTTGCCGCACTTCCAAGGAGTAATATTTCAAGTAGTCACACTGTTGCAGTCACCGATTATGAGGGATCTCAAAGAGATCAATCTGGACCGGTCAGCAAGAGTAAACACAACAGAAACACAAGGATATGATGGAGGCAATGAAGAATAGAATGTATTATATCATGAAAACTAATTACAATCAACCGGTAACAATCGGGTTACAGAAACCGGCTCATTGGCCTGCTAAAACATGCTTAATTACAGAACAAGTCACAACCGAGACCTCAAATCTTAGAAACTATCTTCTATGTTCTATATCTTAACTTTTCTCATTCTAATGCTCAATTACAATGATTTATACAATCCAAGGGGATCCGGTCGGCCCAAAAAGATCAAATGCCGAAGAACAAAACCTAACGTGTAAAAACAAGAAGGTCGGCCTCCGCCAAAGAAATTCTTCCGAAAAATCCAAAGGATGAAGTGTAGATCAAAGAGAAGGCCGACCACATGCCAAGGAACATTGGAATCAATGCTCAAGGCTCCGCAAGCTACAAAAGGGATCCGATAGATTCTGGTAGATTACAAATGCAAATAGGTCCAGGCAATCGGTACCAGAAAACTGTCTTGAAAACCGGTAGCGATAACTTGCCGGAAAATGATCCAAATGCTCCGCGGTTTGGAAATAAGGTAGATGATCAAGTCCTCAATCAAAAATCCAACTCCTCGAGATCCGGTGAGCCAATGCCTGAACATGCAGAATGAAATGCTGAAATTGCAAAACAGAAAGAAAATATTTTTAGTTGATGCAAGATTGTCAAGAACCGGGGATGCTCCTGCATCACACACTCTTTAAGACCGAGACTAATCAATTTTGCAATTATTGGAACACGAAACTGAACAAAACAGTTGAGATTAGATCAGATAACCCACCCATTGCAAGTGCAAATCAACACCCTAATCACTACAGCAAAGCATTGAAATTTTCCTGCAACTCCCTATCACAGGTAGCAACAAATTCCATTCATGAACTTAAAAGGATTTCAATAACAATGCTCTAGTACCATGTTAAAAATTCAGCCAATGGTCAGCAGATTCTGCATTCTAGGGTTTAAAACAAATCAACTAACTCAACCTTTGATCAAAGCTGCAATTCTTGGTGCTATGACGATAAAACTAAAATCAGAATTCTGCACTTGCTGGAAAAATATTTTTTACTATTTAGCAAAACATTTAATACAAAAGATGCATGCCACAAGTTTACATAAAACCCATAAACTTGGCCCCTAAATTCTGAAAATTGACATTATACATAGTATCCTAAATTTAAGAAAGCTAAATATAGTATTCTAATTTTAGAAAGCTAAATATATATGCCTAAATTTAGGATGTTTCTGTTAATTTTCTGGACCCAGAAATAACAACTGAGCAACCCAAAATTATAACCGTGGCTACCCATATGCAACTCGTGAGAAGGGGAAAGAACCATATAGATTCCATATTGAAGATAAGTACATTTTTCTAGGGTCTAAACAATTATCATTTAAGAAAAACTAACACCTGGCTGACCACATGCAATTCCTGATAAGAGCAGAGAACCATATAGCTTGCCCTCATAAACAATAGGAAAAAAATGAATAATTCCTGGCTGAGCATATGCAATGCCTGAGAAGAGCAGAGAACCAAATAGTTTGCCCTCATACACTATAGGAAAAAATTTAATAATTGCACCAAGTATTAACCTAGGACATATTATTATTAAAAATGTAAAAAACTAATCCTTTTAATGAATTAAGCCAGATAACTCGATATGCTACAGTTTACATTTCTTTGTGTTCCAACAATTTAAAAGCACTTGATGGTTGTTGCATTTAAAAAAAATCATGCTACAGATAACTCATCAAAACCATGATGATAGATGAATTGGAATTCTTCACAGACTACTTTGATTAACACATACCTTATAGATTCTGCCAATTGCGAAAGTACCCATAATATGCTCCTTGGATACAAGGCATAGAAGGGGAATGAGAGCAAATGGGATTTGCATGGATTGAAGCACATTGAGCCATTCATTTAATTGATCCAGCTTGCCTTCAGAAGAATCAAACAGTAGAGCGACAATAACAGTTGGCACAATTGCAAAGCTTCTAGTGATTAATGCTCGTAACCATTTCTTTATACGAAGATTAAGAAAACCAGCCATGATAAACTGCCCTGCATATGTCCCTGTTATAGTACTGCTCTGCCCAGCTGCTAGTAACCCAATAGCCCAGATATAAAGTATTGGAAATAATCCTCCTCCATACCGCTTTTGAAGGTAAGCTCCAGCATTCAGTAGGCCCATATCTCCTGCAGTTTCTGTGCCATAGAATCCCTTTGCAAATACTGTTGTAACAAGTAAATTGATCATGAAGGATACTGTAAGTGCAAGACCTGCTTCAATTGAGACATAATTAAGTGCTTCCTGGACTCTGCCTTTTCTAGATGTATCAATCATTCGCGATTGAACAAGTGCTGAATACAGGAAAATGTTGTGTGGCATTATAAGACAACCTACAACACTCACGGCCTGCTTGACAGCATTTTTATTTATGCGTGGAACTAAAAGCCCTGCAGCATGCATTTGTCCATCAGAGAAATGGATAAAAGTTAATGCCCTAGACATTTTGAAAAAAATTGAAAAACAAGAAATTAGGCAATTGCAAACACCTCCCATATATATGCTTACTGTTAACAACAAGGAATGAGCACGTGTATAGTTGACAGTACAAAAGGATTACCCATCAGTAATTTCATTCCTTTTGGCTTCGTTTCACCAAACATAAATGCAAATGAAAGTGCCATTGTTCCAATAAGTATTCCAAACAATGCCTCCAGCTTCCTCACTCCATAGTTTTCGAGAAGCAAGAAAATAAAACTGTTCACCAACATTATAGCATTTCAATTAGAATGCTATTTAAAAGCACACATAAAGCAGTCCGTTGCCAAAATAAAAACATACAATATTTATTATAAGAATAAGTGACCCACAATTTTTTGTGAAAAGAGAACGACTGAGATGAGTTACTTTAGTTCACTTTTAGGTAAGTGGGTTTGTTCTAGTGTTCCTTATTATTCATCACTGATTTACAGCAGTCGACTTAAGACTCACAGGGGCGAATCACTGTCTATACAATACTATCATGGTTAGAATAAATGATGGTTTTTGAAGTTACAAAGCACCATAAAACCTCAAAAAAGAGCTCGGATTGTTTCCAATGTGCATTACAAAATAAATGCACAAATGCCATCCATGCAGTCAATGGCGGCACACAAATTATTAATTTTACAGATAGCTAGATTATACTTATATCAAATCCTAGGAAAGTTACAATTGAAATTTTCTTTTTTACCTTCAGCTAAGATGCTGCCTGCCAAATTTGACTCTGGATAACAATCAATGGGTAAGAATAGAAATTAATCACCAAAGCAACTGGGTATTCAAAAAGAAAATTATTTTAGGTGGCACTCTGATATGATCAGTTATTCAATTGCTATTATCTGTTTGACCATTAAACCAAATAAGTAAAACAGATACGATCAAGCTACAACTTGTTAGGCACTGGTTCATAATCCATGGAAATTAGCTTGCCAAACTTACTTTAAGATTAAACTCATCCACTCTGCAAGAATGCTGATCTAATATAACTTTGTGCGAGTACAAACATTAGATACATACGTAGCCAGATCAAATCTACCTAAGCCGTAGTTACTAGGATATGCAGGTATGGGTAGAGGGACAGGGTCATGAGCTATGTAGGTACGGGGTACAGATATAAATAAGATGTATTATTTATCCATGTACCTCTTTATATATGTATAAATACATGTACATTTATGTGTATATCATATATGACTGGATTTATTCATTACGTGTATGCAAGTATATATCCTTTGGTTGGTGGTAAATTGGCAACGTTCAGTTTGATGCCCTGCTTGGACATAAGGCTAAATCTCAGCAAGAAAATTCTTATACACCAAATTGATATCTTATATCAGCACGCGTGCACACACACATACATACATACATATATATATACACACACCAAATCTATAATTTATTTTATTTTAAAATCCTGCCGATATGATTTGCATGGCTTTCCATATTTTCCTACTCATTTGTAAGTTGAACAGAAATGCCTGGGCCACCCTTGGAAGGCTTAGGACCTAGGATATTTCATTTACTTCCTATCTTTTGGGTTTTCTGTTAGCTTCTTATGGCAGATCTCCACCAAAGCGCTGGGATTCCTCATTTGTTTGTTTGAATTAACAGAAATAGCTTGGGTGTGTCCTTGCTTAGTTATTTCCTTTACTTTTTGGTTTTTATTGTTTTCCATGTGCTTAGGCATTTCCTTCTAACTTTTTGTTTTTCACTGTTCTCAATATGCTTTTTTATTGCAGAAGATGTACGCCAAAGCCTTAGGGGATGTTTGTGGATTTCCCAATCTTGGGAAGAAACAGGTACCTTCCAGATTCCAAAGAGAGCTTTTCTAAGTTTAACAGTTAAAAGCACAACAAATTGATTGCCTTTCCCAAATTTTTCATAGTTATTTTCTTAAGTGCCATGTATATGAAAACATTCTATTGCTTGCACAAAAGCTAAAAGGCAATTTCCCGAGCTCGCAATATTCTTCGCAGTAATTAGGGAAATCAAAAATTTATGTTCTATAATCTTTAAAATAGTAAATACGAAAGTATTGCTTCTCTGTAAAATACTACTTATAACGCGATTTCTTTAAAATCCTGGTTTTAAATAAAAAATTAAATTCATAAATTTCCTTGATTTTGTCTTAATTTGTGGCGTTCCTAGAAGAAGAACTTGAATTTGCAACCCCCCACGACAGTGAATCTTCCGAAACCAGATCTTTATAAAAACAATATATATATATATATATATATATATTCTCTGGAAAAGAAGGCTTATTTGTTTGCGTAACATGCGGAGATAAATGAAGTTTTCTTGGATTAGGTTCGTGGATGAATTCCAACCATTGATGACTGAAAAAGTGTCCACCTTAAATAAGAAAATCGATACTGTATACGGTTTTGATCTGAGAAAGTCTTAATAAAATTTTATGGAATGGTGTTCCTGGAAATGTTCGAACCCCTGACGGCCTGAACAAAACATGCTTTCCTTCAATTTTTTTATTTTAGCCAATCTTTATTCAATCCGAAGTGCTCGTGGAAGGATTGAACATCAGAATGCCATGCTCTGTTGTGTGCTTCTGAAAAGCTTCAAACCCCCGACAGCTTAAAAGCGACTTCTCTGTAGTGAATTTAGTTACAGCTTCAAAAATGAAATTTATTGCGTCTCCTTCGACTTCAATCCGTCTAAAAATATTAAAATTTAACTTAAAATTTACTTGAATAGTTTTTCAATGTTTTGTGCTTCTTGGAGAATCGAAGCTCCACTGCTGAAAACCTGTTCTCTTCTCACAATATGGTTTCATCTTTACAAAAACGTATAGAAATCCGGTGTCGTTCCGATTCAATACTTGAAACATCATTTCAAGATTTAATCTGGAATTTTACTTAATGTTGAGTATTCTTGCAAGGTTTTGAACCACAGGCAACTCAAACACAATGCCTATGTATAATTTTTTTTAATTGCTTTAATTCTTGGATTCGTTTATATTATGACTCACCTCCACCGGTTTAAAATTCAAGATGTCAATGGGCCTTCGGTTTTGGTTTACTGGTCTATTGGTGGTCTACTGGCCAATCAGGTATCGAAGTTGAATAGTTTTAAATGAGCCTATAGATATCAAGTCTTGTCTTGTTGAGTGCAAGCTCTGAGACCGAAGCTCTGAGAATTTGGCCGAATGAATACCCCTCAGTCGGGGCTTCAAAAAAATTCAAGATATATTGTTTATTTTTATTATTTCTATATTGAAGAGTAATCAGTATGACTGAAACCTATGATCAATAAACAATAATATCATTGTATGATGTTTACACAGGATTCAACTGCGTAAAGTCTCCAATGAAAAGCAATATCATTGAATAATTTTCAATATTCACAAGAAATAGTCTCCAATGGTTTCTCTATCGGGAAATATCAATTTTATCCATAATTTTATTTATGTACGGTGCTTCTGCGAGGATTTGAACCTCCCGCGGCATAAAAACTATGTTCTGTTGAACAAAGATCGATTCAAACATTTACGAAACAATAATATCGTTTGAATATTTTTCAATATTTACATTGAGTAGTCTCCAATGGTTTGACTCTATAAGGAAATTTCAAGTTTATCCGAAATCTTATTTTATGTACGGTGCTTTTGTGCGGATTTGAACCTCCGACAACTTAAAAACCATGTTCTGTTCAACATGCTCGATTTAAACATCTGCAAAACAATCAGATTTCTGTATTCGAACTCTAAATGTACGACATATATCTATGATTGATAGTACGCTTTTCAAGAATAACAAAACAGTTAAAGTTTAATTTACCAGAAAACGAGCTTCCATTACAATTTTTTCTGTATCTGTCTATATTTAGCAGAAAATTGTTTCCTTTGCAGAGAAAAGAGAAAATGTAGGCAAGAAAAAGCAGAAAACAGATGTAAGATACCAGTCGAATGCAGTAATGAGGACGCCCGCCCAGAGCGGCAGATATCCATTGGTTAAAATGTTGAGAGCGATTGCACTGCCAATAACTTCCTGAATGTCAGCCCCTATGAGAGCAAACTCAGCCATGAGCCACAGTACAAGCCTAGCCCACAGCGGATACTCCTCTCTGCAATGCTCCGCCAGATGGCATCCAGTAGCGACGCCCAATCGGGAGGCCAGCAGCTGAATTACCAACCCCATAACAGTCGCCCACATTAAAAGCCACAGCAAAGAGTATCCAGCAATGGCTCCCGCCTGTAAATCCCCTTCCAAATTTCCCGGATCCAAAAACGCTATGCTCATCAAAAACCCGGGGCCTGTGAAGCGCCATAGCTTTCTCCAGGAAAATGGGGGCGTGTAGCTCGAATCCAAATATTTTTCCTCTTCTTCTTGTTCATCTATCTCTACTTGAA
Source organism: Cryptomeria japonica (assembly GCF_030272615.1). NCBI lineage: Eukaryota > Viridiplantae > Streptophyta > Pinopsida > Cupressales > Cupressaceae > Cryptomeria > Cryptomeria japonica. Next base: position 425,621,409 of record NC_081407.1, read on the forward strand.
CTCTTTGGCTTGACTCGTAAGCTCGTTCTTCAAGCTCCAAGTCCAGCCTCTGGCTTCTCGCTTGCCTTGATTCATCCTCCAACAACAGTCCAGTTCTTTCTTCCTCGGCTGATTTTCCAGCCATGGCGGAGTTGTTTGTATGACAGGGAACTGGGATATTTATTGTTGTTTATCATAGAACAGATATTTGAATGGTGTTTCTCTTCGTTCATGGCTGCAAATGCGAGAAAATGCTTTTGTCCACGTCGGATACCGCAGCGCTCGTTTACCTCACGGGTGTCCCACGCGTGGCAACGTGTCAAGTTTAAACTGAAGTATGGTTGACATTCCTTATGGAGAAACGAATTAAACTTGGCTACCTACCTAGCCATGACATTCTTCACAGTTTTATATTTTAAAACGGTTTTTTTTAACGCTTGGAAACAAATAGAAACAATTATTTCCCATTAAAGATTTTATATCTCTAAAGCACATAAAATTGTACCGGTAAGGTTCTATTGTTATTAAAAAAAATGGTTATTGAGATAAAGATAACAGTGTGTAATAGTTGGGATGGTATTTAAACGTATATATTAGATTTCAATTTTATTTTAATTTTTTTTATTGATGATGGTTAAATAAATTGTAATAATTTGATGATTTTTATTAAAATTTGATTAAATAATATTTTAATCAAATTTATTAATCTATATGAAAGATTACAAATGACTAATAATATATAAGATTCTATATACTTTCATATGAAAAAGCACCTAATTATGTTTCAAATAGAATTGTGGATACTCTACCCCACAATTGTTTTACTATAAGACCAACTCAAATGTATATATATTTTTATTAAATTAAAATTTTATTAAAAAAATTAAAACTAAACTCACCTAAAATCAAATATTAAATCAAATGTATATATTTTTTACTGAGAATTTTATATATGACTTATGTAAATGTCAAATATAAAATCATTTTTTAAAGGCATAATATCACAATCATACAAAAAAAAAATGTTTTGTCTTACACAAATAAATGATATTTATATGTATTTATTAATAATTCAATTCCTTCCAATTGTCCACTCATTTTTTATGATAGCAAACCAATCAAACTAATTTAATAAAATATAAAATTAATTCTGAATACTTCGAAATAAAATTACGTCACAATGAGACAATATTGTTCAACTTTCCCCTCTACTGCGTGTTTTTTTCGTCTTATCTTTTGGCCGTGATAACCTATTTTGGGTGGTACTCATTTTAAGACGATCAGTAATTCAAACATTTGTTTATCTTATGTTTGTGTTAAAAGATGAGGTAAACCTATGCTAGTTGATACTGTCACTATGAGTACGTTATAATAGTTTTCATGGTGTGTAGTTTTGTATGTATTGATTGAATTTATTTATTTTTTGGGCAAAGTTTAAATGTATACTATATGTGGTGGAGTGGGCTTATAATTTTTTTATTTTTTTTAAAATTGTTTATTAAAATATAAATACACACATTCTTATATATAAGGGAAGAGTATCAATAGTTATTATAGCTAACTTCCCACAATTTAAGTTTTTAAATGGTACATAAGATTTTGACAATTTTATTTGTTGTTTTCATATGCAATTCAATTGCTTATAGCTATTGTTTTGGGCTCTAGGTAGTAAATTGTGGGATCTATTATGCGAGCAATGGTAAAAAAGTGGTCATTTCAAAGTGTCATCCTAAACATATTCCCTATTGCCCCATTACAAGTTCACTTTGATAACTAAAAATATTCCACAATTTATCCAATACTCATGCACAAATGTCTCAATGATCATGCACTATTGGTACCAATAAAGTTGCACAATTGATCTAATTACTAACTTTTTTCTAAAAAATAGACACGTCCTAATTATTTTAGGAGTAATCTCAAGATACCAACATAAATGTACTTTTATTTATGGTATGTTTGTAAGTTGCTTTTGTGTATTGTTACATTCTTGTCTTTCTTTTCTCAACCACTTTGAAATTAATTATTTGAATTTTTGTATTCTATGTACTATTTGTTTTTTTTGGCTTACTAATAAAAAGCATAACTACATCTAATTTATTTTTATTAGACATATTATTATGTTCAAAATAAAATTAGGTTTTGATAAATCTTTATAAAATAAACTAAATACAAAACATACTAAATAAATTTATCATCTATAATCGGTGTTCATGACATAGTGTAATGGTTCAAATGTGGCATTATTGGTGTTGCCATCAAGGTTCAAAACCTTGTTGGGCTATTGCCACTAACACATTTGGGGTTGTTTTCCGACGAACTATCGTCGTAATTCTAACATATTATTGTCATAGATCCAACGAAACGGCGAAAAATATTTTTTGTCGCTCAAATTTCGTGGACAGATGTTAGTCAGAATTCTGTCGCATTCTTTGTCGGAAGTTGACACAAAATGTGGCGGTCTAATTAGTTGGAATTCTAACAAACTCGCCAATCTTCCGACGAACCATGCACTAGGTTTTTCATCGTAGGTACAACATTCCTGTCAGAGCATAGTGCCTTTTTTTGTCGGAATTCCGATGAACAATGCAAGGAAGCTCTGACGGGAATGGTGCACCTACAACGAAATGTTTTGTCGTGGGTATAACATTCCTGTTGAAACAGTGTGTCCTTTTTGGTCGGAATTCCGACAACAAATGCAAGGAAGCTCCGACGAGAGTGTTGTGCCTGCGATAAAATATTTCATCACAGATACAACACTCTCGTTGGGGCCTACGTTGGGAATGTCCGTCAGAATTCCAGCGAACAGGTTATATTTTTTTAAAAAAAAAAAATTGCCATTAGGGAATATAAAGCATTGCAAATATGGAATAGGATTTGACTCTGTTGGACCCTGCAATTATGATTCAATACATATTATTCAATAAGATTAATAGTGGAGCATAATGAAATATTGAAAAGTGTGTTAACTTATTGAGCTTCTCTTTGTTTCAAGAATAGTTTAATATTCTCTACTTAACAGGGCCAACCACGTGAAGGTGGAAGCTCATTTGGCCCTCCCCCCCCCTTAACATCACTCTAAATTCCTTGTTAACATATAAAATTCATTCTTCCTTTCAGCCATTAATAAAATATAGCATTCATTCATTATCACATAACATTCATTAACACATAACATTCATTAACATTCATTAACACGTAACATTCATTAATGCATAATTACATTCATTAACACATAAAATTCATTCATTAACAAATAATACAATTACAATCATTTATCTTATTTTATTTTTTTTTTAAGCTAAGTAAACACTAAGTGGAGCATCATTTTTCCCCTCTTCAGTTGTTGTTCCCTTTGCTCGTGATCTTAATGTATGCCTTGTCATGTGCTCACGACAAGGACGCCTAGGCAAAGGGGGCTTCGCTACAATAACAAAGAAATGGGTTAAATTCATAAGATTTTTTATTATTGTTACAAGTATTTCATTAATTAAAAGAACATTATAGGGGTGCTCTTTACCTGATGGGGCCACATCATCTTCTTGATCATTTTGTCTAGCCTCGTCCTCAACATGTTGAACACCCTCTAAATCCTCTGGAATTGAAACACACATGAAAGGTTACATTAATCAATACACCAATTACAATTAAATTCATTTAAAGGAATAACAATGTTCCTCTTTACCTACTGGGGGCACATCACGTTCCTGATGTTGTCTACCATGGTCATGCTCCACTTGTTCACTAGGCTCTACATGCTCTAAAATAAAAACAAAAAATGTTACATTAATTAGTACACCAATTTCAATTAAAGATGTTTAATTGTAATAATAATTACATTAAAAAAATTGTATAGCACATGAATACCTCCAGTATCGGGATGCACACCACAACCTTCATCATGTGCAGGTTGTATTCCACCCTTAGCAGTTTGCATTCCAATGCCATGTGTATTGTTATCATTGCTTGCTTATTTAAAACAAATATAGTCACTTTATGTTGTAAATTAACATCAAATAGATTATTGCTCAAGTATTCAATTTTAAATAATTTTCATTTAGCTTATTTACATGTGTGACAGATGCATCGTATTCTTGTGTTTGCCCACTCAATTCTCTTAGGCATTCAGCGACGGCTCCATAACCTTGTTGGAAGGCAATTTTCATGTCATCTTCTATGGGCGCTCTATTGAATACTTAGCCCTGCATTTTTGCTTAATATCATGAATTTTTCTTCAATTGTTTGATTAAAAAAAATTGTTTGCAATTTATTATTTCGATGCGATATTTTATTTATTGATACTTACAATTCGTGTGGCAACTTTCATATAACCACCAGAGCCAAGTTTGTGTTGCTTGTGTTTTTCTAGTCTTTCCTTAGTTGCCTTCGATGTGTTGTGCAGCCTATGAAAAGTTTGAAATATGTTAGATTATATAAATATAAAGAGTGATTAGTACATAATTACATTGTTAATAGTATCACATACCTTCCTTCACCCGATGGTGTATGTCCTTTTCTCTTTTCAGCTTTCTCCTTTCCATCTGAAACCAGGTCCTTCCACTCCCTCTCTAGAATCATGGGAGGGACGCTCGTACTTTTTGTTCTTCTCTAAATGTGTCCTATATTGGTCCCTCACATACTTTAGATATGTGTCAACTTTCTGAAGGACCATGGTTTTGTTGAATGTGTCATTTCCGTACAATATAGCCAAACAGTTTATGAGTTCATCTTTTAATTGTTGATTTTGGGCATTCCACCATGTACGTATGGTGGGTCCGAAGATCTCCAATGTAATGTCATTTAGAAGTTTATAAAAAACATCATTGCCTACAAAAAAATCATGGGATCATTAGTCCAAAATGAGTGATCAATAAGTAAATTACAATTGGACTATATATAATAATTATTTTAAAGTACCTAGAACCTTCTTTATCATTATGGGAACAAGATCATCGGTCACCACAAATGTGACCGGCAACGTTCCCATTCTAGTAATATGGGAAGATCCAGGAAATGCTGCTAAAATATCACCACTAGTGGCCTTTGCATCCCCGGGTACATGTCATGTTGCACAAGTTGGTGTAGTACTCGATGACTACATGTTGTGTGTTGCCTACATTGCAGTCGGCAATATAGGTATCGATGATGAGGTCGGATGAGGTGGTGAATGCACAGGAACATGGACAACACCTAAAGATTAATACTTTAAATATACAATACATTAAATATAAGAGCAATAACACATTAATGGAAGGCCAGGAACATGTAAAAATATGAGCTGGTGTATGCATAGGAAATTATCATCCCCTGAACTACCTAGAGTACCCTGATCATGGCCACCAGCTTCATGAGGACACAAAAATTCTTGTAAAAACAACACGTGCATATTTTAGTTCATGATATAAAAGAGTATAAAATATAAACCATGAATAAACTTATGTTATAATTAAAGATTTCATGACTGCTTACTTGCAAGTTTTGTGCTCTCTCTGTCAATTGTTTCACCCTCTCTTGTATCTCATAAGTTTGAGGGACTATGAATAACAATTTAAGAATTTCTTTATTAATTTGTTTTTGCGTCTTTCTTATCATTTCAGCAAGGTTTGTGGAATATGTGATGTCATCATCGCATAATAGTGAGTCCACCTCTATATCGATGTTCTCAGCTACTGCAGGTGCCTTTCCCCGAACATCCACTTGTGACAAGAATATTAGTAACATTATCAAAATTAATCCAAAACCTTGAAGAAAAGAACATAATAATATAACATTTTGCTTGTATCTAATTTGTACAATTACAATGAGGTTTACTTGCTCGGTAGAAGTGCCCGAAGCTACATCCCAGTCTATGCTATGTGTCGGATCAATGTCATGCTGTGACAAAAATTAAATATAAAAAAACATTATCGAAATGAAACCAATAGACTTACCAAAAAAACTTAATAATAAAATGGTATATTGGAGTCATTAACTGGAGGTTGGTTTAAATGGTATATATAAGTACGCACCACCCCCACAATAGTAACTTTGTTTGTATCTATGCGATTCAAATTGTAATCGATTAGCAGCTCTTTCCCTACACTTATTGATTTTATCACACATACGAATATAGGATTTCCCTCGCGCGCCTTGAATATGCAATTGGGTTGCCTATAAGTTGACCCAGGTTGTGTACTGTTTATAAAACCTGCAATATTCCTTTTTGCTTTTGGCCTTCCGTCAATGTACATAGCCACTCTTTTACTTTGATCATTATCTTTTAGCTGTATATAATTTGCTGACAGTGCATACCTACACATACTTAGTGTATATCGAACCAGCTACATCTGATTTTTGTAATTGTAATAGGGTCCGACATACTACATCAATTCAACAACTTTGTTGTAATAGACCTTTATGTCGTCCATGGAAAATAGGCCCAAACCATTTAATGACGATGGTGCTATGTGATATATCCTCCCATTAACACAAAAATCAGTATTTATTGGAGGAAGTTCCTTGGGTACCCATTGTTTATGTAGATGTGTGTACCTCAAGGGTGATGATATGATGAATCAATAAGAATCCGGACAACTACTGAGAGGGGGGGGTGAATCAGTAGATAGAAAACAAACTAAACTTTCACCAAACTCAAAACCCAACTCATAAATCAATTACTAAACTAACTAGTTCAAACACTAAACTACAAACTGCAATTGCACACTGAAGTTTACCGGTTGACTAGCATACCAAAATAATAGTATAACAAATCTAAAACTCTCAAACCATTTAACCAAAATGTCAAACCTCTTCACTAACATTAGTAAAAGAGTATTTCAGATTATTGTCAGTCATCTTAACACATCTAAGTGGCATTACTAGTTAAACAAATTAACCATATCAAAATATAACCACAAAAACCATTCACCACTTGACACAATGATTTTTGACGTGGAAATCCAAATGGGAAAAATCACGGTGGGGATGAATACTCACAAGTATTCTAAATTCTTCTGAATTTCGCCCTATTAGGAGCCAAGCCTTGTTAGAAGCTTTACAAAAATGACCTGTTAGGGACCACTCGATTAAGGGATTGACTACAATGCCCTGTTAAAAGCAATACCTTGTTAGCAGTAACCTCGATAGAGGATTTTAAATCCAAGCTAATTGATCACCTAGTTAGAGGATTTAGAAAGCACTAAACATGTTAAAGCTTACCCGGTTAAGGGATTTAACTGTTGTAATTGTTAGAGAACAACAGGGTTTTGTTGATCTGGTAAATAGCACTACTCTTCTTGATCAATCTTTTTCATGCTCCTATCTACCTTGAAACATTCTACAGATACTCCTTCTGGTTCGGCAATCAATCACACTGACACTTAACCAAAATTGCCAACATTACAACAAAACATCTCATTGACCTTACAAGCAAAACAATAGGTCGGTAACACGTCACAAACCTAAGATCTCATAGAGATTACAAACAAATCGATTCAAACATGACCGTTGGATTACATAGCAATCATCTGCACATTCTACAAGACAACCTCGACCGCTCCTTGATCACTGCTCATTGAATCCTGTAACTCATCACGCTGTTTCCTCTCCAAGCAATGCACTCGCTCAAATCCAAGATAAAACAGTCATCTCTACATGCCAAAACCACTTTGAAACTCATCACGTTCATCATGCATACGTGGCATAATCATCTTTGACCACCATTTGATCATAGATCAACACAGCCAATTCACCAAGCTCCATCAATTAGGGTTTGGCATATCAACAGGTAGGGTTACCGGTTGATCTCACTGTTTCTATAGTAATATCGGTTTCCTTCACTAGCTCAACTATTGGTTGCAATACAACTCCATTACCAGTTAAAATTGACATCAATGACAATACTTAAACTTCATTAATGCAATCTTCATGCAAATGCCAACAAAGGACACCTCGATGTCGCCTATGCTCTCGTCATCATAAGAACATGACCCCCCTTGAGCAAGAAACAATTTCATGTGTTTATGGATTTTTCTTCTAATCTTTTGACCTCTAGTTGATCTCCCTCTTTTAGACCTACTAATGTCTCGCTTTCCTCTTCTCTTCCAGAATTTCGCTCACTCGAGGAAGACACATCTGACAAATATTTAATTGGTGGAACCTACACTCCATCAAATGAGAGAGATAGTTGGGAGAGGGTTGATTGTTATTGTGAGAGGAAATAAATTTTAGGATTCCATGGAGAGAGACGACAAGAAGTTATAATAGATGGTTCACTATATCTTGTTGATTTTTGCAAATTTTGCAAATAGATTTGAGGGCGGGTTGTCAAAGGTCCTGATGGTCATATTTCAAGTTTTATCTAAAAAGGGAGCTGCCCCTTTCAAACATAGAGAAATGTTGTTTATTTGATTGCAAATTATTCAACTATTAGTAGTTTTGTCATTATTCTTGGATGATTCTTATATATAAAAGAGTGACAAAATCTATTTTAGTAACACTCATTTAGACGGTCCTCAAAAGTATCTAAATTGCCCTTTTTGGAAAGATGATTGTTGCAAAAACTATAAAGCTATTATGAAATAATCTCCATTATTTTATCTTTTAGTCTATTGGAAATGGACATAGGCTATAGGTCTTCAACTAATCCTCCATTTTTAAGGAGATATGACATTTGGCCATGCCAAAGGTTGAGAAAATATTTAGAAATACCTACTTTTTTCAAGAATTGTATGTTCTTTGATTTTCACTAGTTTGATATTTTGTGTATTAGAAACTATTCTTAATTGCTTGGTAAAGGATTGAAGGATACTATGTCATGTTCCACATAGTCTTATCGTACAAAATTCTTACCTTCATATTAACTTTGGAGCAATTTTTTATCATCGTTTTGAATATTTTGATGTCTATGCAGGAAAAATTTTTTATCACAAAGAGTATGAAGCTGCAATGTCAAGTGTAATCCTTCAAATGTTCAAGTGGACAAGTAATTTAAGAACTTCACAATTTTATTTTTCTTAACAATGTAAATATTGAATGCTTATTGTCTTAATTAGTTTTCATATTAACAACACTTGTTGCTTCGAATTGGAGTTTGTGCTTGGCAATCAATAATGTATTCTGCATTTGTGTTTCACATGCATATACTCAATTCAATAAGCCACTATGGGGACCAACTTGGCTAAGTTGGAAGTAGATAGTCATATGTGGGAAAGATATTTCTTTGTGGCATTCTTAGTTAATTATCTAGAGAATAACAGGACAAATAAATTATTTGTCATGTAAGAAACTCATAAGGAAAGGAACATGGCTAGATATCGATGTTATTCTATTTTTATCATTTTGTCATTTGAACCATTATTTGTTGTTGTAGCATATGTTGTCTGTTTAGGATAATAATTATCCTGTTTAGACTTTAAAACCTATTCAATATCTTCTTTGTTTTGCATGAAACGTAAAGATATTCACTTAGTTTTACATTTGGAAGTTCAATTTTTTATTAAGAAACAATTCTTATAAAAAGGCTTGAATGTGTGAAATTTAGTCATCAAATTGCTTGTGAACATCAGGCCACAATATCATAAGCAAATTAGCAGATGTTCTCTTTTTCTAGCAACTCTTGATGATTCCAACATTTAGGTGTTAAAAAAATTTTGATTTCAAGATTTAAATGTTAAAAAATATATTTGTGCTTTGAACTTTAGATAAAGATATTGATCTTCATGCGGGTTGATGTTTTTAAGATGGGCAGAGTGCAAGCTTGTCAACTTGGAGAAAATAGCGACAAGGTAGGACGATTGGATGCTGAATCATTTCAGAAGGCCAGTTTTCTAAAGGTTTGTATTGAGTTGAAATTGATTTGACAAGCAAGGACAACAGTTTCAGAGGCATACGAGAATTTGGATAACCTTTGAGTTGGAAATGAAAGATCACATATTTCTCGATAAAATCAAAGGTTGCTTATTGTCAGGGATTCTCACGGATTGTCAGGGATAAAGTCAAAAAAGCCTTCTTTGAGAAGATCTAAAAGAGGATAATCTGATGTTTTAAAAGAATTTTGAAGCAAAGTTGCGCAGTCCCCGGACAAGAAGATCAAAACAAAATCATCCATGTAAGGTGAATCTTGACATAAAAGCAGTGGATTGATTTTCCTTGTGAAAAATTTGGAATTTGACGGTGTCCTGGGTCTGACATGCATGATTTCCCTAGTTCATAGTTGGCATGGTGAATAGATAGAAGCAAGCATTTAGGAAGATTTTTTTTGCATGAACAAACGCCACCAAGTGAATTGATTTTGATTATAAATACAATAAGGTGGTAGTTCAGTTGGTAGAAGAGAAAAGAAGCCTCTTTTCTTTCTGAAGAACGATTTTTCATCACTGAAGAAGATGATGTTTGAGCAATATCGTGCATGGAGTTGTTGTGTGCTTTTTTATATCGGATGGATGTTCTTTCTCTTGTGTGAGTTTTCTTATTGTCAAAGGGGTTGTGAAAGTTCGAAGGATTGTCAGAGGGGGCGTGAAAGCCATTTCTTATTAGAAAAAGCCACTCATGATACATCCTCTGCTTCTACTCTACCACTAGCTGGCAAGGGGTTTGAGGAAGGAGCCCATAGGGGAATGAAATAAGGATTTATTTAAGTGGGGAGCGGCAGTCAGTCATCTCTGCGATGGCATGCAAGTTGTGACCCCTCCCCAACATATTATGTTTTCCCTTAAGCTTATCCTTCCACTTTCTCTGATCCTGGGCATAAAGGTTGGAGATCTTCCTCTAGTTTGGGGGCGATTTTACTTCTTGCCAGGATCCAGTTTCCCTTCCGAGAAGAGAAATGTCGTGTAGGACAGAATGAAGCATCTCACAGTCCGATTGAAGACATCAGGATGATAATGGCACGACTCAAGCACTTTTGTTTCTACCAATGTTCAATTACAAATTGTGATTCTGTTTTATCACGGGTGCCAGCGTATGGGTAGTTTTAAGGAATATTTTGTAATTGAATTGAGTATGGCTTGTTCATTCTAGATGACATGTGTCTCTTGGCCTCAAGCTTGTTGCTCCCTTTTTTTCTATAAAAGGGAAATCAAGGCCATTAGAAAGGGTTCCAAAATCTTTGAATGGTGTCTCTTATGTAGGTCTGGTCTGCAGGATTAGGTTCCAGTTTTGAGAAGTCATGAGTGTTGCTCCCGAGTTTCCCCGACCTCCCTACTCATCCCACCCAACTTTTATACCTCTCACCCACTCCCTCCACCATAGAATAGTAGGGGCTACCAAAATACCAGAGAATTGTAATGCCATTTTGCAGAGTGAAGTAGAAGATAGTCATCAGTTTCAATTTTCAAATGGGTTGTTCTGTAAATGAAATGTATTTGGTTATTTGATAGAAGATAGCTTTTGAAGTTAATATATATATAATTTCAAATTCCTTACTCTCATGTGTATGATTTTATCTTCTTTTGAGTTAAATGGAATCAAGGGTTTCATTTTCTTGTTGCATTGTTATGATGTATGTATTTTTTCATTCCATGCTTTAATCCAAAGGGTTAATTAAAATGCTTGAAAGAGATTACAAAGGGATAAATCTTGTACTATGATTTGATAAGTAGTTTGGGTAAGAAATTACAAACAAAATGATATTGTAGTTGCTAAAACCTGGCTTATTATTAAACCACTCCAAGATGGGTGTAAAGAGAAAGCAAGAAAGTAATAAATGGTTTCTATAGGGTGTATTGACTTATACTTGTCGATCCATGAGAAGAATCATCGCCTTGCCTTTATGTAGACTGTGCAGGATCCTCGTCAAAGGGGTTTAGGTTCTTGCATATGTAATTCATTTATCTTATGTTAGCTTACATCTTATATAAAGGTCAATCATAATTAGATTTACATAAGTCACATGATACATATGCTAAAAATTGCACTGAATAGATTTATTTCATGTTACAATATGCAGTCATCATAGTTTACACAAATACTGGAATGAATGGTAAAGAGTATTCTTCAGGACTGTAAAAAATCAATCATTTCATCACACTACACAATACACAATTAGGGCTAGGTAAAAGTAAGTTATTTACTGATTAGAATAAGGTACATACAACTAGATACATGTTTGTCTTAAGCATTTTATCAAATGGTTCACTACCTTGCATAGACAAGGAAGTGAGTTGTTTGAAAAAATGTCTCAAAGAAATGTGTTCACAATCCATAGTAATTTGACTGTCATGGCATTCCATCACCATGAGACCACATTTCTTTAAGGCATTTTTTCTGACAGTTCACTACCTTGTCTATGTTACCACATTTTTCATACATCGCTTATATTTTTCTTTAAATGTTTAATATCCCATAAGTCAATTTTAATTTTTACATATAATTATAATATCCCATATAATATCTTATTTAATTATAATTACCCATATAATATCCCATTTAATATTTCATTTAATTATGTAATTGAAATATCCCATTTACATATAATTATAATATCCCATAGGTCAATTTCAATTTTGAATTACTCTGCAAAGAAAAAGACTTCAAAAAACTTCATTCCCGCAAGGCAAAGCAGAAGACCATTGGTGCGCGCAGGAGAGGAGATTTGCAAGGTTAGAGATGGTGGTGAATGAAGACTTCATTCGCGTGCGCAAGAGGAGGAAATCAATTTGCAGGTGAGCAATCACTTAGCTTCATCTTATGTGTATTCTATAATATATATGGGATATTTCAATTTCATAGACATATGTAAATGGGGTATTATATGGGATATTATAATTATAAGTAAATGGGATATTTCAAAACACAAGAAGATCTTTTGCTTTATATAGTAATTATAAGTAAATGGGATATTATAATTATATTTAAATGGGATATTATAATTTCAATTTTTATGTATAATTATAATATCCCATATAATAGTTCTTAGTATAAATAGCACCCTTTTGAAAGAGTGCAACTCTTCATTATTTATGCCCTTTGAAAGGGATATAAACTTTCATAATCAGGTCTGCACTTCTTATTTAAATCAAATGTGCACTTCATTTCCATTCAGGACTAGACACCAAGGAACTAGACAAATGCACTCAGGAACATAAGATTTAAGGACAAAGGATGAGCATGTTTTCGAGGCAATCTTGAGTGAGGATTTGGAACAGATTCTAGTTGGCGACTAAGGGAGGGTAATGATTTTGATTCCAAACGACAAATTTGGATCTGGATTGACAGAGGTGATCATGATAGATGAAAATAAGGCTCTAATTACCGTGAATGAAGGGACATTGGGAGAAGGTGGCAAGAGATTCAGACACTTCAAATCTAAAGATGGATTTGGTTTTCATGGGATATCAAATTTCTTTCTTATTTAGACAGATTTTGTTGTTCGATAAGGACAAGAAATCTGCATCTTAAAAATAGAAGGATCTAATTAGTCTTTTTCGAGATTGTTTCCATTTCAAAGGATCATAAGGCTAAGGTTAAATAGGAAGGCAGATTGATCAATGAATGTAGGAGGAGAACTAAGGGGAAATGGTCCATTACTTGGGGTTGAGTTGCCTATGTGCGGAGGAGACATTTTTGCAGCAATAAAGGAGACTTTTTAACTCGAATGACCTCACTTGGGATGTGTTGTGGCGTCTGGCCAGGGGTATTTTGGGTGGGGACATGCACTGGTGTGATGGTCTCATCTATGAGGCGGTTCTATGCCCAATGGTTGACATCCTTGATTCCAAGGAAGCATGCATACAGATGATTGATGGCTTCGTAAGATCGGACAATGGGCAGGCGGTAGCAAGCGCTAATCTAGACTTGGAGTCGGGCAGTTGGACTAGTGTTATGGACGTGTACTTCAATCCAAAATATCACATACTAGATCCACCAAAGGAAGAGTTTGAGTCGAAGGATGAGGATGCTCGGGAGGCTAGGGTTGTGCGAGAAAGGAAGAAGAATTTTATGGAAGAGGCTTGGGAGGTGTTTCAGGTGGGTGTCAGAAACTATGACTTGGAGCCCTTCAGGAGATTCCTGAACTCAAATGATAACTGGCTTAGTGCGGCATCAGTTGTGTATGTGGTGGAGATTTGTGAAAGGCTCGTTGCAATTTTCCATTATTTAGAATAGAGCTTTTTTTGTTTTTTTTTTCTGTTTCTACTACCATGTAGCCTACATATGGGATGTAAGGGAGCTATCCCCTTTTGATAGCACTTAATAATATATATAAAATTTTGTAATTGCAATACATGTTTGAGTTTTGATCTTCCAGTACACTTAATGTTCCTAGTGACAAGACACATTGGTTGCCTCGCACATCACATACGATGTCTTCCCCTAACATTCAATTTATTGTCCATATACAAAAGAAGTACTCGGCACAATCCCAACAATCAAATATCATCCTTCAAAGTCTTCATAAAGCATACAAACCCTTGCAATACCAAGAACAAGTCCCTTAAAAACCCTAGAAGATCATTGAGAAGGGAAACAAATAATTCAGATTATGTTTGAAATGCACATAAGATGATGTAAACTAATTTCCTCCTCCTATGAATCTCCTCTACTACACGCAAATGAACTCTTCATTCACCACTGTCTGCAAATCTGGTCCTCTGTTGCTTTGCCTTGCGGGAATGAAGTTTTTCGAAGCCTTTTGCTTTGCCTCGCGAGAATGAAGTTTTTCAAAGTCTTTTGATTTGCAGAGTTATTTGGAATTCAAATTGACCTATGAGATATTATAATTAAATTTAAATGTGATATTTCAATTACATAATTAAATGGGATATTATATGGGTAATTATAATTAAATGGGACATTATATGGGTAATTATAATTAAATGGGATATTATAATTATATGCAAAAATTAAAATTGACCTATGGGATATTAAACATTTTTATATGAAATTATAAGTAAACATTGCCAAGGTATGGGATATTATTTACAAAGAAAACACCCCTTGTCCCTTATCCCATGGGATAATATTTACAAAGAAAGAGCCCCTTGTCCCTTATCTCGTTGGGTGCTTCAATGTGATTTTCAACCTCGCGGGATAAGGAAATGATAGTTTCCAAAAAGTGCATCTTATCCCACGACACATTTGCATCAATGATCTGGCATCGCGGGATAAGAAGAAGGAAATAATTACAAAGGAATCCTTATCCCGTGACAACTACAAGGTGAGCAAAGAAGCAATGCGGGATAAGGAACAGCTAAAAGAAACAAGCATTAGAGGCCTATCCCGCAATGATCCAGGAGCACTGTGAGAGGCCTGCAGGATAAGGGTTGTCTTAGGCACAAAGGGGAAATCTTATCCCACATGGTCTCCAAGTTGTGTGCATGAAAAAGTGGTTTGTAGCTGCAAGCACAACACTTCAATTAAGTCATTATATGCATGGTTAGTAATCAATAATCAATAAGTATAAAACCATAACAAAGCAAATAATTGCCTTCTAAAAGATGCGAGCATAAGATTGCTCTCAGATTGTTATAAGCAATACCAGTGACTAGACTACACCAAGACGAAGGATTTAATCTATATGATATTAACTATATGGATACAAGATGGATGAATAATTCAAGCAAATAATCAATTCAAGCAATAATGGATGCAAATAATCTAAAAAAGGCACAATAATCTTCAATGACTCCAGAGCAAAATTAGCATGATAATAATCTCCGAGCGTGTTCTCAAAAATCTCTGGGGTAAATTGAAATGAGAGTTGAATACTGAATTTATAAAGAATTACCAAGAGAAAAGCTCAATTTCGGATTAATTGAAAATAATTGAGAAATCAGGTTTAGTTAACCTTGAGATAGATTCCAATTATAGTTTAATTGAAATGCATTCAAATTAGAAGTCCAAGTTGCATTGAAAATAATAATAAATTAATTTCATGCATTTGTGATAAAAATAGATAATTCTTTTATTTATTTAAGAAAAGAGTCTTTTCAATGCAACTGAACTTCTTTTTCTGAAAAGCTTTGAGTTCCAATTTTAGAGAATAATTCAATAATTCAATTAATTGCTTTTCTGATTTCAAGTTCTAAATTTAGAAAAAGAAATAATATCTCAAGTTTGATTTCTCTCTCAATTCAATTCTTTTATTTTAATTTCAATTCAACTCTTGTTTTGTAATTAATTCCTCTTTTGTAATAAATTAATTCCTTTTGCATGATTAAATGGCAATTTTATTAATTAATTAAATATGCAAGGATATTTAATAAATTAAAATGGGATAATTGATCAAAATGATATTCTTGGAAATGATTCAATTAATTAAATGAATATTTAATTAATATTGAGTAATTGGTTTGCCATGCGATATTTGATGATTAAAGAATTAATAATGTGCTCAAGATTGATTTAATTGCCTTTGGTTAGGACCTTGGTGATGTTGTCGAGATTAGGGGCCCATGGTTTAGATGACCATTTTTAAGGTATTACATTTGCCCCTCTTTGAATTAATGTGCAAGCAACGCGTTGGTTCAAAGAATGTGTGATGTCTAGGAGATGCTAGTTCTAAACTTGATTGATCATGAACTAGATGAAGAGCAAGGTGTTTAGCTTGGTTCTAAGCGACAAAGATGAATGAAGTCTAATTAAAGTGATACCATTCCTGAACTTGATTGAATTGAGGAATGATAGAAACAAAAGATGCCGAACTTGAACTTGATTGATCAAGAAGTGGATCTTATTGATCTAGAACTTGATTGAACTTAAATGCAGTAAGTGATGATAAAAATCAATCTTGAACTTGATTGATCAAGATACGATGAAGATAAATTGTTCAACTTGATCAAGAAACGAATATTGAACACCTACTTAGATTGAGTGTGATAAAAAATACTCTTTAAACTTTTGATTGAGTTTAAACAAATAATCAGCTTTATTTGAAGCGATGAAATTGATTAATGTTAAGAGATTAATTCAGATGAAAGACAAATATCAGCTTGATTTGAAGCGATGAAACTAATATGCCCCTAGCGATTGATTCAATTCAGATAATCGAGAGATCTCAACTTGATGTGAAGCGATGAAGCTGAGAGACCCCTTAGCAATGAGAATTGATTTTCTTTAGTTAAAAAAAAATATATTTTGCTCAACTTTTGATGAAGATTTGAAAAAATTTATTTCTTGACATTGAAGATGTGAGGTCATAAGGTCGTGAGTATGCCCCCTCGAGAGCTAAATCAAAAGATAGCGAGGGTACATGATAGGCAATTGTGTGGCAAAAATAAGTTATTTGAGCACAAATTGATTCTAAGGAATATTTGAAAAAATCGACGTTGATTGATGAGTTAAGCGCAAAGTTGATCGTGAAGTTGATGTGTAGAATTGAAATTGATATTCAGCGTTGAAATTGAGTGCAATTTGAAGAAAGAATGAGCATTTGATGAAAAGAGTGCTAAATGATCCAAATTATGAAATTAAATAGCAAAATGATCTCGAATTTTGATTTCGATCCTGAAAATGGAATCAGAACGGGTGAATTAGCTAAGGGTACAATTTTCATGTCCATCGGAGCAAGTTGATAAATTAGATTTTTTGCTATATATGGGACAAAAGTGTCATTTTCAAATCATTTTAACCCTCCAAGTTTGAAAATTCAAAAAGCCTTCTATGAAGAAAATGGTGGTCCCTACTCGTTAGCATCGATTCGAGCACCAAAGACATCATAATCGACCCCGAAACTATGAGCCAACGGTAAGTGATCGATCTTAAGCCTCTTTATGTTTTCAATTTTGAATTTTTTTGCTCATTTTTCAAGTTTTTTGCATGTTTGGGGTCGGGTTTCACGTTTTATCGTGCAAGACAAGATTTGGTCTCGTACAAGTAACTGGTAAATTATCTTTCGTCATTTGAAGTCATTTGAATTGTCGTTCGGGATGCACCCTTGTATCGTATGAAAGGTCTGTAAAAAGACCATTTTGTCGTGCGAAACCGAATAGTTTGTCGTATGGGGTTGTTTTGTCGCACGACAGCTATTCCTGACTCGTACGAGATTCTGTCCCTCTGTGTTTTGTCATTCGAGAGACAGTGAGCATTTTTGAAGGTCTAAACGTGAAAATTTGATTTTGCATTTGACTTAGTTGGATTTGCTTGATGTTTTACTGCTCTTGTAGGCTAATTTGGAATGTTTTCTGATGCTTCATTGTTGGGTTTTTGCAAGTTCGATTACCTCATGTATTCTTTAGATGCATTTATCCTCCCACTATGGCGTTAGTTCAACATTTATTTGAGGTTGAGCAGTCTCATATTGATGTATGTGGTTTGACTCATCTTCTTAGTTTGCCAAATATCCGTGTGAATCACGGAATGCTCATGGCATTGGTAGAGCATTTCCATTCATAGCATAACACCTTTCATCTGCTAGTGGGGAAGTTGACTATCACTCCCAAGGATGTATATAGGATCCTCCATATCCCTTTTGTTGGGGATAAGGTAGATTACGATTCAGGACACCTTCCAGGATTACAGGCAGTGAGGCATGTCTTCAGAGATCCTAACATTTTGACTCATTCCATTAGTTGGGACATATTGATGAGCAGATACATCGAGGAGTTTCCTCTGGCGTGTGTTCTAGCAGGCTTCATTAGTTGTTTTCTGATGCTAGATAGAGGGCAACAGGGTTTCCAGTGTGGTTGGGGCAGGACGTTGATGAGATTGATGGAGACCCCTCAGAGGCTTGGATGGGGTTCTTGCTTGTTGGCTCACATGTATCGCTAGATGCATGAGATCATGTATAGAGATGGTCGGAGAATGGCTGCAGGTGTATATATTTTACAGGTTTGGGCTTGGGAACATCTTCCCATTTGTCGGTTGGTGGTAGATAATAGTAGAGAGCTCGAGCAGCCGATTATATGCAGGTATGTTGGTTATATTACGCAGCCCCATCTGGGCAAGACAGATTTTTGGCAGTGATAATTAGACGATTTGATAGACGTAGTGTGGAGACCTTATAGAGGTTTGGAGCCTTGGGATGACTGGTGGCTAGTCCGCAGGGACCTTTTTGTCACGCATCCACTTATTGGGAGATCGCAGGCTATTGTCATGCGGTTTGTTGTATGACGAGTGATGAGGTAGTATGGCCGGCCTCAGGGGATCTCACAGTAGTATACAATGTATGCACGTTACGCAGATGAGGAGAGACAGGGATGGTCTTCACGATTATCTTATGCCTTGGCCATGCAGGAGATAACTGGTCTACAAAGCCTCAGATGGGATTATATGGATAATGTTGCAGATGCGGGGGTATTACCCCGGTACATAGAGTTGTTCCAGCAGCATCCTTTTCCTACATTTACTGATCTGGGTGAGCAGGCACCATGCATTGAGGATGTTGAGGATGATGCCCCCGCACTGGTAGAGAGACAAGGCCAGAGACAGGGACAGAGAGTCGAGGCTCCGAGGCGGACAGGTGGTGATCTTGGTGCTAGTAGCACCAAGGTTCCAGCTGAGGGTGGACAACAGAGGGGTGAGGGTAGATCCCTTGGGAGAGTAGGAGTGAGATTGGGTGGAGCTGAGGAGGAGTGAGCAGCTCCGAGACAGGTCAGACAGCGGAGGGAGGAGTAGGGTGGTACTGGAGGTGGATATGGAGGTGGAGAGTTGGCGAGAGAGCAGGTGACAGACATAAGACGGTTGATGAGAGCACATCTTGCAGAGCTGCAGTCACAGTTGACAGTGGCTAAGACTCAGCTGGCAGAGCGAGACTGACAGCTTGCAGAGGTGAGGGTTGAGCATGATCGACAGCTGGTTGAGCTGAGAGCAGAGCGTGATCGTCATCTTGCAGAGATGAGAGCAGAGCGAGACACCCTCCAGTAGGAGGTTTTGCATCTGAACAATAGGGAAACCTATTATGTTGCAGCATATAGCATGGCAGTTCCAGTAGCGCAGCAGGTGATTCCTTATTCTCAGTATATGGCACGTTCTGAGGGAGCTCGGGCACCTCGACAGGATCCCGGTCATCAAGCTCCTCCTCCTCCACCAGACGATGAGGGAGAGGCTCAGAGCTAGATATTCTTCTTGTAGCTCAGATATATTTTTTTGTAGACAACCCATTTTTTTGTAGCCTATACGATTCTTGCTCCGATGGGAGTTTGTATATGTCATTCGACATTATTTTGTACCTTTAGACTTGACATGATATATATATATATATATATATATATATATATATATATGAGATCCGATTTGACTTCATCGTACTTGTGTTGATTCGTTTATGAGATGTCTTTTATATGCTTTGTTCTATATGTATGCATTTCTCTTCAATATGAATGTATGTAATGCAAATGATTATGGATGTCTATTTTTGGTTCTTTTCATATGCAAATGAATGAATGAGAAATGAGTAATATGAGAAATGCAATGTTTTCATCATTTTTCTATGCAATAAGATGAATGCAGATGAGTGAATAATGAAATGTATGAATCTATATTAAATGCTATGTATGCAACTAAAACATCTCAAAACACAAGTACTCAATCGAAGAAATGACAATAAATAGACCACTTAGCGTAAGAAATGATGATTCTTTCAGCTCTCATTCAGAAGATAAAGAGATTATTATCATACCGAAATCACTCTAAATTCACAAAAATGCAGAATGATATGCAAAATGATATGTAAAATGATATGCGAAATGATATGCAAGATGCATCCTAAACCTAGTCACTGGATTTAAAATACTTAAGATTCATCACCGAGCATAATGAACACAACAGGCAAGTTAGAGTTCCTTTCTTTTTCAATGTGCAATATGTATTATCTTGTCTGCAATGACCCTTTTTTCATTCATATCCTTGGACAGATTTCGTAGGGACCCGAATTGCATCATAAAGAAATTCCCTCAAAACAGATAAACAAATGATATGGACCTCCCTATAGCATACAAATAAGTGGAGTCGAGGTATGTGAGGTGATTTCACCTTGATGTGAAGGCTCTTATCAGAGACACCCAGCAAATTTGTATGTTTCCAGATCATTGGGATCATTCTTACAAGCAGAAAACAAAGAACATATTATGCCCCCAATCCTTGCTCCTCTTAGTCACAATAGACTTCCTCGAGTTACTCAGAGGGATAATAATCGAAAACCAATATAAAAGACAACACACAAAAAAAAATTTCATTCATAGCTCAAATTGTTTAGTGATTGTTTTCCATTGTGTTGTTTTGCTTGTTTACTCAGTGATAAAAAAACTCTTTGGTAGTTAGGAGACAGGTGACTGACTCGGAGTGGACGATCAGGTTTCACTGACGAAAAGATGACTTGGTTGACACTGCTTAGGATATGTAATGTGCTTTGTCAATTAACCTAAGACTAGGATGCTGATCAGTTTCAATTCAGGAAGGTTCCAATGAACCAGGATGTCACGAAAGTGACTGAAAAATATGTACAAGCGAAAGCAAAGATGCATGAAAGCGGGAAATGTCAACGTTGCGTTGATAGATGGAGTGCTTGAGTACAAGAGGCGCCTGTTTGTCAGGATTTCACCTTCTTGGCAGAGATTCAAATTTTTATTTTTTTTACCAAGGTGCCTATTTACTAGGTTTTCACCATGTGATTTTCTTTCTTTTTTTTCTTTTTTTGTATTTTATGATTTTTCTGGTTTTTTCAAGACTTTTTCCAGCTATACAAGTTGGTGGCACAGAGAATGCTAAGCGAAAAATTTATTCAAGTGGATGGTGTTAATCAGTTCACGGAGCTATTCTCCTTCCAAGTTTGAGAGTTGATAGGCACCAGAGCCGAATACTGCAGTAACAATGTAGGGACCCAGCCAGTTGGGTTCAAACTTCCCTTTATTGTCGTGAAACTGTTGATTTTTTGGATTTTCTCTCAGAACCAGGTCACCAACCTAAAATTCTCTTTGTCAAACTTTCTTGTTATATCCTCTAGACATTCTCTTCTAATATACTCTGAGATGATCAAACGCCACTTGCCGACGCTCATCCAGCAATTCGAGTTCTTGCAATCTAGATATTTTATGATCTTCATCAGTAACAAGACCTTGCAAAGAAACTCTTAGAGATGGTATTTCTCCTTCAATAGGTAGTACTGCTTTGGACCCATACACCAAAGAGAAAGGTGTAGTCCCAGTAGGTGTTCTGATACTTGTTCTGTAAGCCTATAGTGCAGGATTGAGCTGCAGATGCCAATCCTTCCCGGATTTGTTCACTATTCTATGCAAGATAGTCAATAGGTTTTTGTTAGACGCCTCAGCTTGTCCATTACCTTGAGGGTAATATATCAATGACCAGTGTTGCTTTATTTTGAATTTCTCACAAAGCTCATCTAGATCTTTATTCTTAAACTGTCCTCCATTATCAGTCACGATGGACGAAGGTATCCCATACCTGTAGATGATATAATTTAGGATGAATAAGGCGACTTGTTTACCGGTTGCTTTAATGAGCGGAACTGCTTCTACCCACTTGGTGAAATACTCAGTGGCAGTTATGATGAATTCATGTTTGTTGGATGAAGCAGGATGTATCTGACCAATGAGATCAAAAGCCCATTGCTAAAAAGGCCAGTGTGTAATAAATGGTATGAGGTCCCTTGCCGGGGCATGTATGAGATTTCCATGAAGTTGACATTTCTCACAAGTCTTAGCAAATTGGATGGCGTCTTTTTCCATGTCTGGCCAGTAGTAGCCAGCCCGTAGTAGTTTTCGAGCTAAAGTAAGGCCATTCAAATTAGATCCACAAATACCTTCATGGACTTCCGATAATGCACATTTAGATTCTTCAGTTTCTAGACATCTAAGAAATGTACCGTCCAAACCTCGTCTAAATAAATCGTTAGCTATGATAACATACCGTGAAGCATTTCGAGTTATGTTTCTTTTCTCATTTCAGGTAAGATTTCCAGGGATAATTTGATCGCATAGATAGGAATAGATGTGGTTGTATTGGGATGAGTCATGTGCAATAATAGAATAGACTATTTGGGTCTCAGAAGAATCATAAGCAGGGTAATATAACTCTTCCACCAGGAAATCAAAGCAAAAATTGGACTCTTTAACTTAGGTATAGATGCCAAGGTAGCCATAGCATCTGCTGCTTTGTTTGCAGACCTAGGAATCTGTTGGAATGATACAAAAGAAAAATACATCTTAAGATCATCAACCATCCTCTTGTAAGGCATCAATTTCTCATCTCGAGTTTGATATGTATCGTTGATTTGATTAACCACTAGCTAAGAATCTCCATAGATATACAATTCTGCAACCTTCCATTCAATAGCTAGTTTTATCCCATTCACCAAAGCTTCATAATCTACAATGTTTTTCGTGCAAGGGAATAGAATCTTATAAGACTTTGGGATTGACTACTTCTGAGGAGTAATGAATAATATGCCAGCACCTAAACCATTTTGAGTAAAGGACCCATCAAAGAACATTTTCCAAGGTTGTTGAGTAAGGTGCATTATTCATTCATCTGGAAACTCTATGTGTAGCGGTTGAGTGTCCTCAAGAAAAGCTTCAACAAATTGATCAACAATTACCTGTCCTTTTATGGCTTTTCATTCCACATATTCAATGTCAAACTCTGTAAGGATCATTACCCATTTCACTAATCTTCCTGTAAGTGTTGCCTTATTGAGAAGATACTTGAGTGGATCAATTTTGGCTACTAGCTTGACTAAATGTGCTAGCATGTAGTGTCTCAGTTTTTGTGATGCAAAGACTAATGCCAAGCATGCTTTTTCTATTATAGTGTAGTTCATTTCATAAGACGCCAATGTCCTACTAATGTAATAAATAGCTCGTTCCTTTTTATTGGCATCATGTTGTGCTAGAAGTGCCCCCAGTGATGAATCAATTGCTAATATATATAAGATTAGTGGTTTACCCTAAATCGGTTGCATCAATATCGGTGGATTTGACAGGTACTCTTTGATTTGTTGAAGATGTTGTTTGCACTGTTGATCCCGATTGTAAATTACTCCTTTTCTCAATACCTTTATGAAAGGTTGAGCTTTGTCTGCTAGCTGAGAAATGAATTGTCTGATGGATTGGAGATGTCCCTGTAGACTTCTCATTTGACTGATGTTCTTCGGAGGTGACATTTCCATTATAGCTTGGACCTTCTCAGGATCAACCTCGATTCCCTTCTTTGAAATGATATAGCCAAGTAGTTTACCAGATGTCACTCCGAATGCACACTTCTTTGGATTTAACCGGAGTTTGAACTTTTCCATTATGTCGAGTATAGGACCTAACTCTTGAATATGCATTGATATTTTCATAGTCTTCACTAAGGTGTCATCAACATAAGTTTTCATATTCTTATGCATCGTGTCATGAAAAATAGTTGTAACTGCTCTTTGATAGGTTGCTCCTGTGTTCTTTAGCCCAAATGGCATGACGTTCTAGCAAAAAGTTCCCCATGCATAGGTGAAAGCTATCTTTTCTTGATCTCCAGGAGCTATTTTGATTTGATTGTATCTGGAGAATCCATCCATTAGTGAGTACATCTCATATCCGACAGCCATGTCGACTATCATATCAATATTTGGTAATGGAAAGTCGTCCTTTAGACAAGCTTTGTTAAGATCTCTAAAGTCTCTGCAAACTCTGATAGATTTATCCACCTTCAACACAGGTACTATGTTTGAAATCCATTCGGCATAGTCTATAGCTCTAATGAATTCGACTTTGAGTAGTTTTTCTAGTTCAGCCTTGACCAATAGTGCTACATGCAGGTGCATCTTATGGAGTTTTTTCTTAACTAGTTTTACTCCTGGTGTAATTGAAAGATGGTGCATAATGAGATAAGGATCCAATCCTAGCATATCATAGTATGCCCATGCAAAGTTTATTATATTTTCTAAGAATAGCTGAGTGAACTCCTTCAATTCTTCTGCTGATAGTGATTGAGCTACATGAATGATGTGTGGTGTCTCTCGACTCCCAATGTTCACTGGCTAAGTTGGCTCGATCAATATGGAGGACCTTTCCTGGAAATGACTTGGCAGTATATCAAGTATCTCACCTTCAGGTGCTTCAGAGAGGTTTTCACCTTTAGGTACATCCTTTATTTTCTCTTTTTTATATTCTGACACCGCCACAATGTGGTTTTCACCATCAGATCTTTTATTTTTATTTTTCTTGTTTTTGCGACTAAGATACTTGATATCCGCTTCAGTCATATTTTCACTATGTTCACTGGTGTAAGTGTCTATAGGTTTGACTGCATTGAGCTAATAGGCTAATGTATAGTCATTGGCAAAAGTAGGTATATTCATGGGCTGGTTTTGTAAAGTATAGTCAATCAATTCGGGATGTACTAAGGATAAATCTTGGATAGGTTCAAGAGTGTTCACGGTATTGTTATCACAGTGGCAGGTCAAAAAGTCGAGGTCTAGAAGAATACCTTGCGTAAGTGTCTTGAAACCAGGAAGAGTCAGATCATGATTATTAAAGTTCACGTTAATATTTAGTTGATCTAATCCGATAGACATACTTGTAACGCCGTTCACTACGCCAGACTGGACGTCATATCATGGTTTAACAACAATAAAATCAGTAGACAGATTTTCATTATTTGTATCAACTGATTCAAAATTTGAGGCTAAGTAGATATTGTCCTGAATAAGGTTGTCATCAGAGTCATCAGAGTCATCAGATGAAGTTTTCGAGTCTTCTTCAAGTGATTTAGTAAGTGTATGTATGGTATCAACACCAACATCTTTAATACTGCAAGTTCCTTCATGTTGTGGTTCATTTGTCATTTGTATATGACACACCTGTTAACATGATCTTGATGTTTCTATGGTTTGTTGTCTTCTACTCCATTCAACTTCTTTTGGACTGATAACCGGTTCTTGTTCTGTAGCTTCCAACTCTTCTTGTGTAGTGCTATACCTGATTTGTTTTGTTTTAGGATAGGAGTACATAGATGAGAAGCTTTCTGGTATTCTTCCTTCTTTCAGTCCTTGTTCATAATTTGCTTGTCTCTTTTGTCTAATTTTCTATATTTCTTTCTCTAGTTTTATGCGCATCAACTCTTGAGCATCATTTATGACATTGCTAGACTCTTCTGGAGTTTCTGTAGTGGATGTGTCTGAGAGGTGGTCAGGACCCCATTCATACTCGTTTGAATCAGTCTCTGAATCGTCTACTTGCTACCTTCCAGTATATGTGACTGGAACTTTTAGTGGTGCAAACAATTCTCTGATTCTTACTACTTCATCTCTTATATTCTCAGGGACCTCAACTTCCTATATTATTGTAGCTGATACCATCGAAGCTTGAGCACTGACTGTTTCTTCTTTCTTGACTATTGATTCCTCCTTCTCTTTTCTACACTCTGCTTTTGTTTGTTGAGTGTCTAATCCCTATAATGTTAAAGGCGGTATTCTTTTATGCCAGTTAGACTTAGAAACATGTTTTTGATCTGATGTCTTTTTCGGATCGTAACGCAGTCCAACCTTATCATTTGTGGATTTGGTTTGTAGCTAAATTGGTTCAATAATACCTTCCTTTTGTTTACCTAGAGGAGCAGTACCTGAGTACCCCATGCATTGAATCATTTTGTAGCCAGGACCATATTGGTTAGACAAAATCTCACAATGTCGTACCTCCTCATTTTGACTATCTTCCTTAAAGAGGCAGTTAAGAACATCATCCTCTTCTATTTCATCCGCCAAGGAGGTAGAAGACTATACAAAGAGACCATCATATATGGTATTCAGAGCTGAAGTTTGTGTTCTCATAGCCTTTGATGTCTTGCCCAACTATTTTGGTGATGGAGGGAGAGAAACTAATGAAAGTACTGGTTCTATCTTGTAGCCATCCATGTCGGTATTTGTAATCTTCAATCTCTTTTCTAAGTCTTTGATTATTGCTTCTGGATCTGCAATCAGAGAGGTTGCCCTATTATGAGGCACAAAAGTATCTGCACCTTTTGTCAATGCATTACAAATGACATTTGTATCACCATGAATACTGACTTCAGCTCTGTTATAAGGAAACTTTAAGCATTGATGGCATGTTGACAGTACTGCCTTCATTTCATGAATCCACGACTTGCCCAATAAAATATTGGATGACAAAGGAATATCAAGTACTTGAAAAAGGACATCTCTTTCTACAGGTCCCACTCTAATAGGTAATGACACCAGACCTTTAGAAGTCCTTTCTTCTTCATCATAGGCTTTTATTGTTATTTTCTTGCCAGGATCAATGACATTTTCCAGAGAATCCTAGTTGTGTAAGCAGACTGTAAGTACAGATATTCAACCCCGTGCCTCCATCTATCAAAACACGTTTGACTCTATGTTTGTGGATCATGGCTTCAATATGCAATGGTTGGTTATGTGGATAATTTAGTGAGTTGTCATCTTCTTCAGAGAAGGTCAGATAGTGAGGTGAAGTGAGATGACCCACCATAGACTGAAACCGATCAATGTCTAAATCTTTTGGAATGTTGGTGGTGAGCAATGCTTTGTCTAGGATCTCTTTGTGAGCAGATGAAAGTTTTATCAATTCAAAGATTGAGATTTGAGCATTTGTCCTTTTCAACTGTTCAACGACACTATATCCAGAAGATGATGATGAAGTTAACC
Organism: Cryptomeria japonica; assembly: GCF_030272615.1. NCBI lineage: Eukaryota > Viridiplantae > Streptophyta > Pinopsida > Cupressales > Cupressaceae > Cryptomeria > Cryptomeria japonica. Next base: position 425,648,920 of record NC_081407.1, read on the forward strand.
TTTTAAATTTGTCCAAGGTTGATTCCTTTTGTTTGTTTGGCAAGGCGGATGGGTTCGATGTTGCTTGAGCCGGATTGGAAGAACTAGCTCCTTGGAGGGTGACTTTCTTTTGAGAATGGGTCAGAGCTCTTGCATATTGTGATTCATTTGGTTTATCTTGAACTATAATCACATTGAAATATTCCGAGTGGGAAGGATCAATCATGTTGATAACATTGTCCAGACTGGCATAAGTATAGTTTATCTTGGCACCTCCCTTGGTCTTTGAAGAATCACCTTGTTCATAAACAGGCAAAGGGTCTTTAAATGCTTTATGATCTGCATTGGTCGGATGATTCCCAACAACAACTTTACCAGCGCCCATGAGATCCTGAATCTCATGTTTTAGCTTCATGCAATTGTTTATGTTATGACCTTTATTCTGATGGAAGTCATAGTATTCATTTTCTCTCCACCATCTTGGTTTGACATCTGGATCATATGGTCTGGAGTTATCTGGTAGTGTTATCAAGTTGTTTGCCAGCAGAGTTTTGAAAGCGGATTCATACGATTCTTCGATAGGAGTAAAATCATGCTTAGGTTTGGAAAGCCAAGGATTTTCTTTGAACCATTCCATTGTTTTCTTTGGCAGATTTTCTGTTGCAGCCTCAGCGGCTTTAAGTGCTTGTGTACCACTAGCCAAGTTGAATATTGTGGATTTTGAGTTGGCTTTGACAGTGTCTACTACTCCATCGTTAACAACATTCTTGTTGTTGTCTTTGCCAAACTTCCAATACTTGTTCCTCTTTAGAGCTAGATCCTGGTTGTGTTTCTTTCCAAGGCGTGATATCCCCCTTATTTATGAGCACATATTCCATTTGAATAGCATTATCTACCATTTTGTTAAATGATAGGTGTACTTGCATTTGTACACTATACTTCAGTTTGGGGACCAAGTTATTGACAAATATATCCATTTTCTCAGAGTCTGGGATAGGTCAAGAATACCTAGAAAACATCTTTCTCCAGCGTTGGAGGAAAGTAAGAAGAGGCTCCCCTGTTTTTTGTTTAGTATTGCAAAGCTCGATCATAGTCACAGGATGTTGAATGTTGTATGAGTACTGTTGTAAAAATAGTTGGATTAGTTCTTCGAATGTTTTTATTCCCTTGGGTAGAGTTGAGAACCATTCCATTGCTTGACCCCCTAAACTCCTTGGGAAAAGGTGCATGAGGTACGTTTTATCATGCATGAACTCCATACAGGCAACACAAAACTCTCTGACATGATCTTGGGGATATGAGGTACCATCATACTTATCCAATTTTGGGATCTCCACTCTTGAGAGAAATGGAGGCATGTATAGATTCTTGTCAAATGGAAAGGGACATATTGTTTCCAGAGAATATTGTTTTTGGGACTTGTCCTTATTCTTTAGTTCTGTGACCTCCATTTGTAAGGCTAGTAATTGTTTGTGTACCATGAGCATAGGTGATTCTTTCTTTTTAGTAACGAGGGTCTAAACATCATATCCAGTAGGAAGTTTAACACCTTGTTTTTCTAGTTCTAAGAAATAGTCTTCCTTCTCTCGGGTCATGATAGCTCTCATCATTTTTCTAAAGTCTTTATCCTTTTGACAGTCAAGGATTTCTTTTTCTGGAGGTTCAATGTCAACATTAGCCTCACTTGATGATGAGGAATCATTATCATTTTCGAGAATGTTATTATCGTCCTTGTTTCCATCATTGTGTTTTGTCTCATATATAGTGGGAGATTTAGGCTCATCAAAAATTGGTCTGCCTGATGACGACGGTACATCAGTGAGTGGATCCCTTTCATAAAATGGATTGTCGATGTATGAAAAGAGTATTCCTTTGCCTTTGGCTTCTTTCTTACAAGAACTCCTAGTTTGTGTAGGCATTTTTATGGATTAGTGTGACCTAAAGTTGTTTGTGATGTAGAGGTCAAGATCAATTTCAGAGCTAGTTGTTCGGTTAATGTATTGTTTGGGAGAAACAACTGAGATTCAGTCTGGTTTCAGGAATGATCTATCCTATATAAGACGTTTATCTAAGTTGATTCTAAGAGTAGTGTAAGATTCAGTCGGGTTTCAGGAACAATCTATCCTGTATAAGACATTATCTAAGTGACTAAAATTTGATAGGTAGTTGATTGAACTAGCTGAAAGATTATCGACCAAATCGTGCAATGCAAATGGAAGAGGTACACTGTCTTGATCTGTTTATGCTCAAGAAAATGATAACCAATATTATGTTCGTTGTAAGCTGTTTTTAGGAAAATTTGACTATTCTGTTCTGACAAAACCAGAGACTCATACGATAGAATTTTTTGAATTGGATGACAATTTAGCAGATACAGGATGACAATAGTTATCTTTCTTATGAGTTGCTGCCTCGTACCGTATGATAGATGGGTATGTGCAGGATGACAAAAGACTCAGAGTAGTCCTATTTCGTATGACACAAGATACAAAACCAGACGACAGATCAAAATGACTCGTACGACACAGGATCAGGTCTAGGATGATAAATCAGAAAACTTGTACGACACAGGATCAAGTGCAGCACGATAAATTATCAGACTCATACGACTATTCACAGGACAGAGCCTAGAAATTATGAGTTTTTTTTTGATTGCTGAGTATGACCAATTCTGAAATGGACTGATTTTGGACCAAGATACAAAATTTTGACTTAAGATGGACAAGTTCTGACACAGACAGAGTTTCGACTTAGGACGGACTAGTTTCTGACATGGACAGAGTTTCGACTTAGGATGGACTATTTTATGACACGAACAAAGTTTTGACTTAGGATGGACTAGATTTTGACACAGATAGAGTTTTAACTTAGGATGGACTAGTTTCTGACACGGACAGAGTTTTGACTTAGGATGCACTATTTTCTGACATGGATAGAGTTTCAAATCACTGAGTTGTTTCTTGTCTTCTCCAATTTTGGTATTTCAATTTTTGTTTCAGGGATGAAAACACAAAAAACAAGTAGTATGTATAGTGACTCCAATCACAGCATGCAAACCCTAAGGAATTTGGTGAGGAAAGAAAACCTTTGCTTGTAGACTCGGGTACACACCCAATAGCTAATCAAAATACGACTGTTGTGTCTCACGCAATGGATTCTCAACACCGTATTATCCAACTCCAAATGCTAATGGGGGCACGAAATGACAAGTATCTTGGGAGAGTTACTATCTCTCTTGCACAAAGATTATCCTCCTTTTGGAGATGAACTAGGTAGCTTCTAATTTTAATTGGAACTAGTCAAGGATTTGTTTGGCTCGTCAAGGTATAAACTCAATTAAGAGGTCTGCCAACCTTGAAAACCAAGGTTTAATATACGCGAAGGTACGAAGGAGAGCTATTCTCGAGCATTGTCGTTGACTTAATTTTCATCAAATCACATTTATTTTATAGTGGGTTAGAGTACTTGGCATTTAGTCATTCCCCTCACACCGGCCGTAATGACTTTAAGAGTTTTTCAACTCCTCGGGAGGGCAAGCCTGCTAAAGATGTACAAATCTCAAACAAAGAAAAATCCTCAAGGGTCTGGATTTCTGATTGTCTAGAAAAAGACAAGAGCATACTCTCCTACCTCTCAGAATCTTCTAAAAACATGAAAGACAGATTTATTCTTTAACCAGATAGCAAGTTAGGTTCCTAAAAAATGAATTTAAAGAATACACGATGTTTAGTTGATTCTCCTTAGGCAACCTGCAAAGACAATGAATCAGTAGTCATATTGTCTTTGTGCGATAAGAATATTCTTTGACAAGCGTTCTGCAAAAAACCTAATTAGGCTGTGAAAAATTATGAGATAGACAGATAAACAATCAAGGTCAGTCGTCAGAATAATAAAAAAAATCATGAAAATTTGCCTTTTTTTTAATTAATTTTTTTTTACCAGAAAATATAGAGTTGTATGACAATATGAAAACTCGTATGATACAGGATCCCAACTCATATGAGTCAGGATTCCAGTTCATACGACCCCTGTAGTTTGTTGTTTCAGCCTGTGGGAATTGTCATACAAGATGTACGGACGAAAAATCAAAAAATCTGAAATCTAGAAAATAACAAAAAAAAAAAAAAGCAGTTAGTCTTGGAGGCCAAAAAATGTAGTCTCGTGCCCCATGGTGGGTGCCAGATATATGTGTGTGAAAAAGTGGTATGTAGCTACAAGCACAACATTTCAATTAAGTCATTATATGCATGGTTAGTAATCAATAATCAATAAGTAAAAAACCATAACAAAGCGACTAATTGCCTTCTAAAAGATGTGATTATAAGATTGCTCTCAGATTGTTATAAGCAATACCAGTGACTAGACTACACCAAGACAAAGGATTTAATCTATACGATATTAACTATATGGATGCAAGATGGATGAATAATTTAAGCAAATAATCAATTCAAGCAATAATGGATGCAAATAATCTAAAAAAGCACAATAATCTTCAATGACTCTAGAACTAAATTAGCGTGATAATAATCTCCAAGTGTGTTCTCAAAAATCTTTGAGGTAAATTGAAATGAGAGCTGAAGACTGAATTTATAGACAATTACCAAGAGAAAAGCTCAATTTAGGATTAATTGAAAATAATTGAGAAATCAGGTTTAGTTAACCTTGATATAGATTCCAATTATAGTTTAATTGAAATGCATTCAAATTAGAAGTCCAAGTTGCATTGGAAATAATAATAAATTAATTCCATGCATTTGTGATAAAAATAGATAATTCTTTTATTTATTCAAGAAAAGAGTCTTTTCAATGCAACTGAACTTCTTTTTCTGAAAAGCTTTGAGTTCCAATTTTAGAGAATAATTCAATAATTCAATTAATTGCTTTTTTGATTTCAAGTTCTAAATTTAGAAAAAGAAATAATATCTCAAGTTTGATTTCTCTCTCAATTCAATTCTTTTATTTTAATTTCAATTCAACTCTTGTTTTGTAATTAATTCCTCTTTTGTAATAAATTAATTCCTTTTGCATGATTAAATGGCAATTTTATTAATTAATTAAATATGCAAGGATATTTAATAAATTAAAATGGGATAATTGATCAAAATGATATTCTTGGAAATGATTCAATTAATTAAATGAATATTTAATTAATATTAAGTAATTGATTTGCCATGTGATATTTGATGATTAAAGAATTAATAATGTGCTCATGATTGATTTAATTTCCTTTGGTTAGGACCTTGGTGATGTTGTCGAGATTAGGGGCCCATGGTTTAGATGACCATTTTTAGGGTATTACACAAGTTACCATAATAGCATTACAGGGCAACATAGGACAAGTCAAAAAAGAAGGATGCTATGCTTTTCTTATCCCGCACGTTCCCACAAGGATAAAACGAATATTGCGAGATAAGACAAAGCTAGTTCAAAGGCTTATCCCACAGACGATAGGAACATAAAGGAAAAGGGATTGCAGGAAGAAGGCTAGGAGAAACGCGAGATAAGGCTTCCAAGGTAAAACACATAAAAGCTTATCCTGCAAGGATAGAAGAAGGGGTAAATGACATTGTAGGATAAATATTCCTAAGTACTGCTAAAAACCCCGGGTCTTAAGTCCTTTATCTCTTGGGAAGACCCCACACATGACCACTTAACCCATGAAGTTCTCCACGTGTTCTAAATAATCACTTAAGTGTCATCCTCAAGTGACTCAGTTGCATGGGATAAGATTTCCTTAGGAAGCACCCCTTGTTTCTTATCCCGCAGGTGGTTTCAATGAGAATCTCAATCTTCTGGGATAAGGAAATGATATATTTAAAGAGTGCATATTATCTCGGGACACATTTGTATCAATAATCTAGCACCACGGAATAAGAAGAAATAAATAATTACAAAGGAGTCCTTATCCTAGAAGAAATACAGGGCAAGCAAAGAGCAACACGAGATAAGGAGGGATCGAAGGAAAAAAGCAATAAAGTCTTATCCCAAAGGATTTCCAAGCCGCTAGAATTGCATTGTGAGGAAACGTGGGATAAGCTAACAAAGAAGGATGTTGTTCTTTTCTTATCCCGCGCGTCCCTGTGGGGATAAGAAAATACTTAAGAAAAAGGTAAAAGGGCTTATCCTGTGGGGCAGCAAAGATCCAAAACAACGGTGAAACTCAAAGGTGCATCGCGGGATAAGAAGTATGAAAGGGAAATAAGAGAAAGCCTTATCCCGCGCATTCCCGCTGGGATAAGAAATATGCTTCGGGATAAGAAAAGGCTAGTTCAAAAGCTTATCCCGCAGATGATAAAAACACAAAGAAAGGGGCTTGCAGGCAAAAGGAAGGGTTAAGATCAACACAGGATAAGATCTCCAAAGAAAGAAAATAGAATCTTATCCCACGAAGATAGAAGGAATGGATAGTGACACCACGGGACAAGTAAAACAAAGGAAAATTACAACAGAAGCTTATCCCACGAGAAAGTTAAGATGGCTAATTTGACATGAGGAACTTTAAGAGATTGCCACATCATTATTCAGGGGAGGCCAATGAGCAATCCTGATCGTCAACTGCTAGATCAATGGATGAAATTCAAAAATGACACCAACAATTACCTTTGTCCAACACAAATGAATTAATGGCGTTGTAATAAATTGAAAATTTAGTGGCATTCTTTCTTACCTTGCATCTAGAGAGATTTCAAAGCAGCATAAAGTGAGAAAAAGGTGAATTTTGGCATTCCAGCGTGCTTCCCAACATTTTTCAGTTGAAGAGAAAACTGGTAAGTGCTTTTTTCCCGCTTGTGTGCATTATCAGACTGTTACAATGATATCTTGAGTTGTCTGTGTGTGTGCCCTAGAAGTTGGTAGATTTTACTCTTGCATTTGCTTTCCAAGTTTTTAATTAGTCCAAATTGTTAAGATGGCATCCCCTGCTGAGAAATCTGCTACCCCTATTGCCAAGAAAGCCCTCATAACTGAGGCAAGCTCCTCAATTCCCATTAATGAGGCTACACCTCTAGATATGGTTCCTCCTGTGCAAGAAATTACAGGTGCCCCTTCTGTGCAACCAAGCCTTAGAATTGCCCCACAAGTATCAGAGGAGGCCGAAGCTAGCTCTCCTCTGAAAGAGAAGGCCACAAAGAGAAAAAGAAAAACCGTTTGAAAGACTGTCACTATCATTTATGATAGTGAATCTTCAGATGAGGCCCCTCTCCTAAAACAAGGAATCCCACTCCAAAGAAGATGAAGAGCACCAAGAAGGAAACAAGGAATCCCACTCCAAAGAAGAGGAAGAGCACAAAGAAGGCTTCAACCGAAACTGCCTTTGTTGAAACCCCATCCCCTGCACATGATGCTCTTGGTCCAATTAATCCATCTGCTGAGGAAGCCCCAATTCCTCAAAAGCCAATCCGACAAGGAGAAAACCCTTAGGAGCCAGCCAAAGAGGCTGCTCAAACAAAAGAAAAGACCCCCAAGCATGCAAAGCGCTCTAGGAAGCCGTCTAAAGGGGATTCATCAGCTCAGATGGAGAAGCCACCAGCGCAACCTACTACTCCTCTTGCTCCTGCCATGACCCTTGAAGAGTTGCAACAAGAGGTTGAACAAAGATTGGAAGAAATCGCACGAGGGGCAACTAGACAGACTAGGAGCCTATCCCAAGACCTGCTGGAATTATTTGTGGGATCCACAATGCAGGATCATCTGAGGAATATCTTCAGTGACAAAGAGGCAAAGTGTAGAGATGCCATCACCAAGGAAAGGGGTTGGGACATTTTTCATTCATTCTATTGCAACATAGACAAGGCCATCCTAGTGTGCAACCCCTGGACACTGAACCTTGGCAAATTGGTTGTGCCCAATGTTTTGTAGAGCCTATGCTCATAAGGGAGTTGGCAAAGGCATATGATGTTCCAAGCCAGATAGTTAGGACTACTAAAGGATATGTCCTACTAGACATCTCTCTTGGGTCTATCATTCGATGTTTTGATTTAGATAAGACTACCCTCACAATTATAAACAAGGATATTTTGAAGAGAGACTATGAGAACAAAAAGGACATGTACATGAAGGATCTTGTTCCTCATTTCATGAGGAAACTTTGCAGAGATTCATGGAATTATGTCCTACCATTTGAAAGGGAGCCCTTCAAGATTGACTATTTTGAGCCCTATTTTGTTAAAACCTATTATGCACTAGGGCAGGTCCTTGGAGTTGATTGTGGGCTCACCAAATTGCCCATTGATTTTATGGTGATGGCCATCAACATTCAACACCCCTCAATAAATGAATTGTATGATTTTGCAAGTGTTATTCATGAGAAGATTCATGAGGGATTGGTGAGAGCTGAAAAAAAGGACCAAAAATTGGAAATCTTGCACTATTCTTTGGTGTGCCACTTAATTCTTTATCAAAATAGAGCATATTGGGGCCCAGAGTTGAGAATAAAGACAAATGATCCCTACACATGTCTCCCTTGGCCGATGCAAAGATGGACCCAGGTTTGGGACAAGGGTTCTAAGTTTGGTGATTTTTGTGTATTCTTCGACCATTTTGTGATGAACATTTTGACAAGACTTGGGGTAGTACTGCCAAGGCTACCTAACTTGATAATCAAAATATTGAGAGTAAGGAGTTGCAGGGTTGATGGACAAGTCTATCCTAAGGGTGCATTCACCCACAATTTTGGGGATTTCTTCTTTTATGGCAATTGTACAATAATAAGAATTTATGGATTTGAGAAAGGGCCCAATGTATTGCCTATTGTTGTCTCTCCAAGGTTAGCATTCCTCGAATTCATCTGGAAAATGATGTGGATGGAGAGGGAACAAATCAAATATGATAGAAAGGAAAAATTTCTCCCCAGGGTAACACTTTTCGATGAATTCAGTGTGGGTTGTGAGACCTTGGAGAAGGTACAAAATTGTTTGGTGAAGAATTACAGGCTGAGGGTTTCCCAAGCCAGACAATTTTACCTTGAAGGATGCATAAATGATATTAGAGTGAACAAATTGAAGGAGAAGGGATACTTTCATTATTTTGTAGAAAGGGAGGACCTTATAAGAAATTCCCATCCACGTGAGGCAGAGCAGAGGAGGAAGAAGTGGGACCTCATGAATAAATTTGAAAGAGAAAGGAAGTAAGAGGATCCCAATTTTCTAGGTTCCTTCCGGTATTTTAGGAATGATTTTGCTAGAATGTCTTTCATGCTAAGAAAGGTAGATGATATAATCAAAGATGAGTTGAAAATAAGAGAGGCTAGGGATAAAGGAGTTGAATACAAAGAAAACCAATTGATCTAGCTCCTAAAAATCAGACTGAGGAAGCATCTGCAGAGTCCTCCAAAGGGGGTATATAGAAGGATGAGGGGTGACAACAAAGAAGGTTAGGAAGATTGAAAGAGAAAAGGCTAAAATATCTGACTTTGTAGATATCTAGGAGGATTTTGATACTTCGATGTCACCACCTTCTCCTCCAAGGGAAACATTCCAAGATTATGCAAATGCCAAAGTTTTCAATGATCTAGACAGGGCTCTCATCCCAAGCACAATCCCTATAGAAGATGTAGGTGGAGAGAGGATTATTACTTCAAATAACTTTATGGAGGATGACAATTTTGTTAATACCCCTGAGTTTAGATCATTTTGGCTAAAGGAGAAATTGAAGAACATGTCTGATGAAGAAATCAACAATTTTGACAAGAACAATTTTGATTGCACTTCTCAAGAGGGCAGAGAAATGGTAGTGAAAAGCAGATTGCTCCTTGTGCCGAGGTGGAATTTTGAGAGAATTTTCTTGTTAGATAAGATCATGCGGCAGAAGGACCCCAATTTTGGTAGAGAGTTTGGAGATCATGGCTTCGGTGTAAATATAAGTTCAAAAGCTTTTGCTTTATGGTCAAAGGCCCCTAGCACTAAAAATCCCATAGTTTTGCAAGGGATGCAACATAAAATAGGGGATGTTGTTGTAAGGACCTTACATGACACTACTGCTTCAGAGCCTGTAGCAATTTCCAAGCATGTAGCCCAATTTGCTTAGCTGGTAGTAGAGGATTTAGAGCAAAAGTATATAAAGCTAAAGGATATGCATGTTGTTTTGAATACTGAGTACAATGAATCATTTGTTGAGAACATTGCATTGAAAGATCAAATAAAGAAGATGGCAGTTGACTCTTCTAGAGGAATTAGCCCCGAATAGCTTGAGAAGATAAACAAAGAAATGCAAAGGGTCAAAGATGAAGTTGTTAGCAATTATTTTAAAATTAGGAAAGATGCTATTTTGAGAATTTCAAATAAAATCATTGATAAATTGGATGAATTACACACTTCATATTCTTTGACATCCAAGCTCTTGATTCAGCTTGATGAATTCATTGCATTCTTTCAACCAATCAGAGCTACGTGGCTGCAAAAGGGTGAAACCTTGAAGGAGGTTATGTTAGCAGTGAAAAATGTGGCTCAACCACCTCAGATTGTATGAGTAACTTGGAAAAATTATAATTTATTGAATAAAGAGTTACCCAACATAGAGGAGGAAAGGAAAGCATTGATGACAATGATTGATTCTTTCCAGGGACTCAAAAGTGGCATGTCCCTACAATTTTGACAGATGACGGGAAAATTAAGAGCTTAGAAGAATGAAAACAGGGTTTCCAGGAAGCAATAAATGTCATCTTGACATCCTTGGAAGGTGATCCAAACCAATGAGATACATTTCTTAATATTGTTGATAAAATTATGGAAGTAGAGAAAATGTATCATAGCTTTGCCCTAGGAGTAGCAGTTGTGCTTGCCCACAAAACAAAGGAAGCTATGAATAAATTGCATAGCTTGAAGGGTTTTTATTATCTAGTTGATGAGATTGAGGCGCTACATAAAAAGTACTACTCCTTGGAAGAAGAGTAGCTTGAAGAGGAGGACTAGTCACAATCTTTCCATTTTTGCTATTCCTAAAAGTTTTGTGCAGGATGTTCATTTTGTGAAAATGATTAGAACACTTGGTCAGTAAGGAGCAGTCTCCAAGACACCTGCCACTGCATGTCAAATTGCATTTTTTGATCTTGATAGAAGAAGATATGAAGTATAGATGTGAGAACATATTTTGCAGACCCACAACTCAAGCTTCTAGGATGATGCTTTTTCAACTGCCATCATTCAATGCAGGTTGTACACAAAGGTCAAGGTCTTAGGCTTTAGGTCTTTTTTGTAATGCAATTAGATTTTGACACGTGTCTTCTTCGGCCTGAGGCTTTTTTTGCTCCCTTATGTTATAAAAGGGAATTCAGGGCCAAGAAGAAGGATTCCAGACTCTTGATTTTTATGCATTAGAGAAACCTTAATATAACAACAAAGAGTCTTCTAGCAATTTTGGTGACACTGTAATATTTTCATGAATGTATCAATTTTATATTGAAAATCAATAAAGAGAACATTCATTTCTAGCTCATATCTTTTGTGCTATGTTGTATGAATTGTTGTGTTAATGACATATGCAATTTGTCTTCTCCAAGGGGGAATGTGTATTTTTTGATGGGTTTTATTTCTAGCTGAATGAACTAAATTCTGTCTTGAATACTGCAACAAATTCTGAGAGAGTGTGAGGAGGTTGTGAATGCATTCTCAATCTAAACATTTTAAGCGAGTCTTAATTGTTTACTATTGGACTTTAATGTTGATAATGTTACTCTTTTTGTCACTAGGATTGTGATTTGACTCAGTTTTCCCTTAGAATAGGCACTTATCATACTTTCTTGAATTTTGCGGGTCATCTTGAATACTATAATAAATTTTGTTTTCATTTCTAGCTAAATGAATTAAATTTTGTCTTGAATACTGCAATAAATTTTGTCTTGAATACTGTAATAAATTCAATGGCATCCTTTAATGCAACACACATTCCCTAAGGTATTATCTACAATAGCTCATGCAAATATCATACACTTGTTAAAATATCAAGATTGGAAAACATCATCTCCTCGAATTAGATTAAGAGCATAGAAACAAAATACTATCAGGTGCATTATACATCATAATAGGAATCATTGTGTTATTGCATAACAAACCATTAAGATGATTCATCCATTAAATTTTCCATAAATATCTCAATAGGGAACACAACATGATGCAAATATTTGTAATGTAAAAGTATAAATGACTTGACATGTAAAGATACATGTAAAGATAATCACAAAGTACAAGTCCTTCCACATAGTAACAACATTTATATTTCACCAAAAAATATTAAGAAATCAATATCAAATAGATAATATACTAATCACATACACCATACATTTAAATCATGTCATTGATCTTCTTCTTCATCCAACTCTCTGTCTGTATCTTCCAATCTAGAATAGACATTGTAAGTATTATTGGTCATCATCATCATCATCATCATCATCATCATCATCATCATCATCATCATCATCATCATTGTAATGCCCCACCAGGAAACCCCAAAGGGATAAAGCTAAAACACAAGAATAGAGTGCAAATAATTTTAAAAAATAAAAATAAACACAACACAATGATACAATGAGATTTTAAAGTTCAGATTACACAGCGGAAGACTTCAACTAACACCTAAAGGGTTTCCCAACATGATTACTTAATTCCACATTTAACTTAACTCACACTGATTAATCCAATTAAGCTGATAAACTTAATGACAAGGTGATACTTAAACAAAGGATAATTTTCTTTCAGTAAGATAAAAAAATATAGATCACATGATAAGGTTCATCCATTAAAATTTAACCAACCATTACGTTTAAACTTTCACTAAAACTTAAGTCATGCATCTAATTTTATAACACACTTAAATCTCATTATAAACCAAAGAGTTCTTTCCATGCATACTTAATTTCATTATCAATAACTGAATATGTTCCATTATTCTAATTTACATTATTTCATGATCTAATTTACTGCATTTAAAAGACAACTGCATTCATGCATTTACGATTAATCTCATCTTATCCACTTTATACATTCTAACATAATGTCATCCATACATGCTGAAACTAAAAAGACATAAGAACATAAGCATCACATAACACCAAATTGATATCGGAGTTTACCCCTAGAGGGCTACATCTCTGGGTCTACTCAACTGCAAGACCCCTCTGATAATTAAATAATAGTGAATAATATATAAGGTCACATCATTTACAATCCTGCCATTAAAGAGAACATAACCAATAATACAGACGACCCATCTTGGGTTACCCTGGTAGCCTCTATGGATGCGGCCCCTACTCGAAAACCACTCTTCCTTATGACACTACACAACCTCCAAAGAACCCCAAAGCCAACCATAAAAGCCAACCAACATAAGGAGTTCAAAAGGAAAACTGAAGAACAACTTGAATAAAACAAACCTTCTACCAATATTTAACCAATTGGAGGTGTGAAGAGAACAACCGGTCTATCCACAAAACAAGACCAATGCCACTATAAGATAAGGATGACCACAACCATAACTTAACCAAATCAACTTGCACAATAAACTTACATTCAACAACATGCCATCATGACACGAGAATGACTAAACCAATCAACACCAAAATTTCACCATTCTGAGTAAACACTCAAACAAATCTACTTGTACTCTAAATTTCATCCATATTATAGAGTTGTAGCGTTCACTGAAAATATAATTAAACACTAATGTCCTCTACTTGCAGTTTTCAATGATTGACTCTATCATGAAAAGAACATCACAATATGGAATAACACATGAAGACAATCTAAGAAAATACACGTTCAAATAAATCACCATTTAAAGACAATATAACATCATTTCATTTAAACACCTTTCAAATAGAGGACATTTCAAATACTTGCTTTTACTTAATCAAAACATCATTTCATTTAAAGCCAATTTGGCTATCACAAATACTATTTAAATTTGAATTTCAAGTTAAAGAAAATAGTATTTAAAATACATTTGAAAACTAAATTCAATACTTAAATCAAAATAATCCTTTTCAAATAAAAATCACATCGCCTAAACATAAATATAAACTTCATTTGCACAAAATAATTTATGATTGTAACCAAACAAATTTAATCATTTAATTTCTATCACTAAACCCAAATTTCATAGTTCATATAAATACCCACATATATATTATATTAAATTCTAATCCAATATTTTATTTTAAAACCGAATTTCCCCTAATCACCATAATCCAATAAAAATAATAATTATAAATTAAAAATTACAAAATTACCAATTAAAATTTACAATAATGAAAATAAATTATTCAATTCCCAAATTAAATCTATTTACATTTCCCAGTTTCAAAATTCTCAAATTTATTAAAAACTTTATTTAAACCACGAATATATAAAACAAAATATATTAATTAAATGTTAATTAAAACAAAATAAATATATTATATAACATTTATTAAATTAAATGTTAATTAAAACAAAATAAATATATAAAACAAACTTTATTTAAAAATATAGTTTTAAAGCCACATGGGTTGGCCCATCACGTGGGTTGAGTTTTCCTCATTTATGGGGAACAACGCTGCTTTACGACAACGTCTATCCAACACCCATATTGTACCATTAACTATTTTTAATAATTAATTGATAAATAAACACTGGTTAAAATTTAATTATTAATTAATTAAAAAACATGGTCAATGGTACAATATGGGTGCTGCATAGATAGAGGTCTGCTTTATGGGCAACGCTCCCCATACAATGGGGACCACACTCCCCATTGTGGTGAGTGGGTTGAGCCTCGTGCTCCCCACTTGCCACATTAAATATGTTTTTATATTATATATATATATATTTTGAAGAATTAAATACATTTTTATTTTTTATTTTTAAAAATGCATTCCAAAACATATGAATACTCAGAAAGTTTCTGAGTTTACTAGCAAACTCAATTTTTTTTTTTTTTTTGAGTTAATAAACTTATCAATGAAAATTTAATTTCCTATATTCAAAAAAAAAAAAAAAAACATTTCTCAGAGTGCAAACCCAAAAACATAACAAACTCAAAAAATTTTTCTGGGTTTAACCAAATGACAGTGAAATTAAAAATTTCCTTTCATTTTCATATTTTAGTTTTTTTTTTGAAACAAACTCACAATACAATCAAGAATTTTTTTTGAGTTAAACTAACAGTGAGAATGAATGATTTTTTTATTTTTAATCTCTGTTCTTAAAAACAACAGATCTGGTATATATATTTTAAACATAAAATTTTAGTTTTCTTTCTGGATTCCAAACCCCAAATTTTATTTCCTTCATAACACAACCCACATTTTTGCTTCCAAAATTGGGCAAATTGAAACCCTCTCTTTTTAAATTCATCCAAAACAATCCAAACATATAGGAATAAAAAGCAATGCAAACCAGTTTCTTTATTTCTTCTTCTTTCCCAATCAGAGTGAAAATTAGAAACAACAAACTACAAATACAGGTTTTCAAAATCCAACCTTCCATAGCTTTCCAGGCAAGACATCTGAGAAGAGCTCCAGAGCAGGTTCAACAATCCTGGCAAGATTGAAGAAGAGCCCAACCTGCAAGCTCCAAAAAAATCCTTTCCTTTTGCAAAAATCCCCCAAAATTCCATTCTCCAAAAATATTTTTCCCCCAAAATCTTTTCCAAAAATAATCCTCCCAAAAATATTTTCAAACCCTAGGTTGAATGCCCAGTTTTTTTGACCAAAAATCTCCTTTCTAAGATAAAAATACTTTTACACAATTTATTTCTAATTTCGAAAAATCAAAATGCCTCTTCCTCATTTAATTTCTAATTTTCCAAATTAACACAACTTAAGATTTAAATTTCAAAAATATTTGAGGGTAATATATATTTTTATTTAAAACAAAATCCTCAAATTAATCTTTCACACTTTATCAAATATATATTAACTTGCTTTTCTAATTAAAATTGATTTTCTTTAAATAATTAAAATCAACCTTTCTATTTTTTTTAAAGGCAAAGAGATTAAATTAATTTAAATCTTTCCTTTCCAAAAGCATAACCAAATAAATTAATCCATTAAAATTTACAATTTAATTTAAACTAGTTACCAATTTGAATTGAGCAATTCTAAATAATGATTAATCGCATAAAGGGAACCTATTTAATTTAGTCCTTTAATTTTTAATGCATAACACAACTTAATCAAATCAAATAAAAATGATTAATTACTCAATTTAACCACACACACAAAACATGCAATCCAAGAAAGACAAACAAACATACGACCTGCATACCCAACCAAAGGAATATTGATAGACGACTGACGATGCTCACTTGAGCACGACTAGGGTCAAATGAGGGTCTCCCAACCACTTAATCCAATTTCTAAGGGTTAATGAGGAGCACTCAAACCTATGAACCCAGATGGAGTCGAACCTCGCACCCATGTAGTACTGTACCTGCAATCTCCTGCAACCATGAATCACACATGCATATATATATATATGTAAAGCGGAAAAATTGAACCCTAGTTGTTCTCCCCTCCCCAACTCCAAGGAGAGAGAAGGGGGAGTCACTAGGGTTGATGGTTTTCACTTAGGAGAGACTTTACATTCAAAAGAGGGGTTGAAACCCACAAGATCCAATCCCACGCAATGCAAGATTGGATCCTAAATGAGTTTCAAGGGTTGTGATAGCAAGGATACCCTCTTTTGTAAAGAATGCAGATAAAATGATTGAACTAGGAATGCATGTAAAGTAGGAAAGATTCACTTATAAATAGAGATAGGGATACGGGATGAAGTTGCGGACCTGGAATTAGCAGTAAAATGTCGAGACGGTGCTGTTCTGCAAATTTGAGCGAAAGTTGATGGGACGATGGCGCCCGACGTGCACACGGTCCTCCGAAAAATCCGCGAAACGAAGGGGGATCGGTTCGTCTCTGCACAAGGATTCCAGATCTTTAATTACAGCTGCGTACCTACAACCTACACAAAGAAAAGAGAGGACGATTGGGGGGTTAGGGATTAGGGGTTTGCCTTTAGGTCAAACCCCAGTTTTGGAATTAACCAAGAAATGAGAATGCTGTAAATGTAAATGTTTGTAATGTAAACAAGTACCGATACCTTGTTGTAAGAATGTTTGTATTCTTACATGCGAAGGTGTAATGTAGTATGTTGTATGTTGTATGTGATCTCCCCTTCAATGGTTGAATCCTTGTCTTGAATGCAACACTTAGCCTTGAATGGAGACTTAGAATGCTCAATTGCTTGAAGGAATGCTTGAATGCTTGAATGTTTGAATGTTTGAATATTGCTTCCGCGTCTTGCTCTTGCTTATTTTCTTCCTCCCTCTCTAGGAGAGGAAAAGTAGTTTATATACTTGTCAATTAGGGCTGATAGACTGATTTTCCTGACCTTAGGCCGACCAGGAAACATTATTTCCCGAATTGCAAACTTAAAGACTCGATGCCCAAAAGAGACCGGGCCCAAAATAGGGCCAGGGACCAGGGCGCTGGGCGCCATGGTCCTGGGGGACCCGGGCGCTGGGCACCCTAGTCCAGAAGGACCAGGGCGCTGGGCGCCATGGTCCCACCTCCCGGGACAGCATGGTGCAAGGAGGGATCATGCCAAGGTGCAAAAAAATGCAGTTTTTGATGTCACAAGCAGGTTTCGGGGTCTCCATTCAGGTTCAATGTTGCACCGCCATCGTGAAGACCCAAATGCAGTCGAAATTGCAAGTGTCACAATTTTAGGATGCTACATTTAGCCCCCACTTTAGCGGGAGTATAAGCGTACGCTCATACTTCCGGTAAAGTACAAGGAAACAACATTGAAAAACTTTCACCACGTCAAGGAGGCAAGATACACCAAGCCCCCAGTGGACTAAGGATCTTACGACTTCGATTGACAAATTAAAAGGGAAGATCACGAGGGAGAACCATGACTGTCAGTAGTAAGGTTCCCTCACTATGAGTCATGCAAGAAAGATATCAAAAATTTTCAAGGCAAAGCTAAATTTGTCAAAAAAATTTCAAGTATCTTGAAGAGATATGAACGGGATGTATGCCCCCCTACGTTAAAGCGATCACACACACCTCATCGGGGGTGATTGCTTTAAGGTAGTGATACATATAAGAAAATGAAAAAGGGAAAGGAGCACGTTATCACAAGGATTTAGCCCCCAAGTGTGAGATAAGCCCAAGGATAATAGACACAGAACACAAAGCACAAGGTGACTTCACTTTCCTCGGGGTCAGTATGCTGTATGATAATTCATGTATATCATATGTATGTATGCATAATTGTTCTTCATTCCCCAATCAAGGAAGGTCACCTAGAAGAAGGGAACACATGTGTCTTTTGAGTCAACATGAGAGAGACCAAAAGAGATCTCAATGGTTTGCATCGTCCTCAAGTAGACAACACTAAGGACAACAAATAGAAGAATGAGAATAAAACATAGAAGAAGTAACGAAAGAGATCAAGGGAGGAGGAGAGAGTCTGCTATGCTAATGAACTAGTCTAGCATGTCATCTACCCCCCGATCTTGCTGATCAATATTTTGGGAAGGTAGGAAACACGCTAGAGGAGGAACATCCAACACAGCAGATGGAGCTATCACAAGATCCAAACAAGGGCTATGTTCATGTTCTGAGCCACGTTGTTCTTGTCTAGGAGCTAGGATAAGTGCTTTAGAAAATTCATTAGATAAATGGTTATCAACATCAACATATTCATATTCACTATCAGAATGAAGAGGAGTAACATTTTCATCATGAATAACATTTTCACCTATATCATCATCAAGATTTATAAAAATAGGATCTTTAACTCGCACAAGATCAAGACCATCATGCATCTTATGTTTAGGAGATTTCGGCTCAATCGTCGGCTGAGGAGAAAATGGAATAATATTGGCTGAAGGTGTTTTTGGGGATTGCAAAGTTTAAGAAGCAGCTGCCTGAGCTCTAAGACGACGCTTTCATCGGCATTCACGTGCAGAATGATTTCGTCTAGTCTTAGTAGGAAGTTGAGAAGATTGAGGAGGAGGAATGTTCTCATCCTTATCACTTGGGTGTTTAGGTTGTGGTCTCTTAGGTTGAATAATAGGAGAAGAGGAAGGTCTGTTCTCTCCATAAGAGGAAGGAGGAGGAACTGCTCCATATAAGGGAGGACTATTTGGTTTAGGAAGGAGACCAAGTCCATCATGACGAGGAGGTATAGGTCTACTTTTAGGAAGTTTATTAGTCATAGGCATAGTCACATTCATAGGGATGGGTTGGGAATCTTCTTGAGGAAAGACATTAGTTTTATCTTTCAAAGGAAGAACTTCCTTCTCAAGAATGATAGGAATATCAAGTTTGGGTGTTCTAGGTTCACTTAGAGATAGGATCATATCCTTTTTCCACTTTTGATAAGATTTGAAAAGATGATCACTTCGCAGAGGAAGAGATTGGAATTGTTCAGGCCAAAAGTAATCAATAGGAACGCTAGAAGTTCTTTCAGCTGGTTTAAAGAGGCTATGATTGACAGTAACAACTTCACCATTATGGGGAAATTTCAAACACTTATGAATAGGAGAAGCAATAGCTTTCATGGAAGATAACCAAGGATAGCCTAGCTTCACACGAAATTGTTTAGATGATGGAATAATAGCAAAGCTCATATCAAGGGATTTGTTATGGACCTCAATAGGTAATGTAATAGAACCAATTGTAGGAGAAGAAAATGTATCAAATAATTTCACAACCACCTTTGTTTCATCATAGATCACTTGATTCAATTGCAAAGTAAAAAGAAATTCTTCAGTAATGACATTAACCATACAAGAAGGATCAATAAGCACTCCATAGCAAGGTGTATTCTTGACTTTTGCAACTATATATAAAGGACCATCAAGTGCCCTGATAGTTTCACTGGAATCAAAGGTGATGGAAGGTTTTTTAGGGATTTTCTGCTGCTCTACAAAGTTAATCACATTCGGAGTCATAGACATAAGATCATCAGGTGAGACAGAGGAATCATTCGTATCAATCACATTAGAGGTATGAGAGGGCAATGGATCAGTAAAAATCTTAAGATTTTGGTTAGGAGGAGCTACAGATATGTTGCCTTTATCATTCACACTAGAAACAGAGATAGTATTATTATCAATCAAATCTTGAATTTTACCCTTTAAAGCAAAACATTTTTTAGTATCATGCCCAGGTTGACGATGAAATTGACAAAAAGATTTGTTATCAAAATAGGGTGAATTAATCTTTGCAGGATCTATTTGCCTTATAGGAGGAAGAGTAAGCACATTTTGTTCCAATAACTTATTCATAATACTATGCCATGATTCATTCAAAGGAGTAAACTTTCTTTCTTTCTTGAAAAACTTAGAAATAGGAGGCACACCTGATGCTGCATTCACATTGTTGTTGATGATGTTTTCATTGAATTTAATGGACTCTCTGTTCGGTTTAAACTTCCCAAATGGTTGTTGACTACTATCACCCTTATCACTCGGAGCCATAGGATTTGCTTGTTCCATTTGACTCACAGTCAGTTGATAATTGTGAAGAGTTGTGCACAACTGTTGGACAGAAGTAAACTCAAAAAACAGAAGTTTTTCTCTAATATCTTTTTGTAAATTAGAAATAAAGATTCTTTGAATATCATTGTCAGGTACTGGAAAGGAAATTTGAGCATACAAATGCTTATATCTACCAATGAAATCAGTCACTTTTTCTTTAACACCTTGTTTACAATGCATTAAATCAATCAAAGTAACTTTAGGACTTATATTGTTTTGAAATTGTTGAATAAAAGCATTTGCAAGTTGTTCGAAAGAAGTAATAGAATAAGAAGGCAACGAGTAGTACCATTGTAGGGCTTTATCTCTTAATGTTCTAGTAAACAGTTTTGCAAGCAACCTTTGGTCATAAGCAAAATCAGTACATATTGTTTGAAAGGTCTTAACATGTGTTAGAGGATCACCCTTACCATTATAAAGCTCCAAATGTGGAATTTCAACATGTTTAGGGGGGATAGCTCGAACAATGTCAAGAGAAAGTGGGCTCGCAACATCAAATGTGGGCACACTAAACTTAGATTGATTCATAGAGGCAATTTGTTGCTATAAAGAAGAGACAGTTTGTGCAAGATTGTTAATGGTCACTTCAATCGAAGAGTTCATATTAGACGTGTTAGATTGTGATGGAGGTATTATGTTATTGAAAGAAGGTAGAGAGTAAGGTGGTGGGACACTATGATAGTTAGTCATAGGAGATGATTGGAAAGGAGGAACACTACAAGGAGGAATGGAAGGGTTAAATGAATTGCCCCCTTGCGTCATGTTCATTTGTGGAGATATAATAGGGACACTCATTGAAGGAATGAATGAAGAAGTCGGATTGAATGAAGGAAGAGGGTTGATTGAAGAAGAGGGATTTCCCCCATGACTGGTGATCATAGGTGGAATGTCTTGTATTGAAGTAGTCATTATGTTTGATGTAAAAGTAGGTATACTAGCAATAGAAGTTGTCAAAGGAATAGAATGATTAACTTGAGTAGGAGGTTGTGTATAACCTAAGGTTTCGGCACAACTTTTCATCGGCATCACATTCGAATCCACAATGTGTGCAATACCACACAAAATATCAATTCCATTCTTATCACTTTGAACCATACGTTTTAGACCCTCGATTAATGAAAGAGCTTCACTATCGGGGTATTCTTGAGACATCCATTGTCAAAAATCATCAAATTGGTTATCCAATTTCGAAAGTTGTTCTACAGAAACCTCATGGAGAGCTTCTTCATCATTAAGAGGATTAGAGGAATTACCCATGTCCTCGTTAAAAAGGCCATTCAAATTAGGTTCCATCTCCTCAGTAATTAAACCTTGGAAAGACTTAATTCTAAGGCTTCGTCTAACGGGAATAGTGTAAGTAGGGCTTATTGTTGTAAAACTCATGCACTAAAGAAAGAGAGAGGATTTTGAATTTTAGAGGTAGCAAATTTCAATAAAATCAGCCGATCTCCTAGATTTAAGTTGTTAAATGCAATCAGGACAATCTCCCGAAATTTCGGAAAAAATGTCAGGGACCGTGGCGAACGGAGTGCACACGGTCCTCGCAACTTTTTTTGAAATTTTCAGGGATGAAAGTTATGATGATTTTAAAGCTAATCTGAAAAAATTGAGTGATTTTATGATCTGTAGATAGGCCAAATTAAAGTTGCAATCTCAAAATTGAACCCTACCAAGATTGTTGAAAAATGTAAAATTTGAATTTTGAAAAAGAGGGGGAATCTAAAATTTTGAATTTTATGATTTTAGAGGGAATACTAAAAGCAATGCAAGCTTTGAAATTTAAAAGTTGACTCGATTTCATGCAAAATTTGAATTTGAAAGCGGAAATCAAAGTTGTTGCAATTAAACACTTAATTTCAAAAGTCATAAACTACAAAAATTTGAATAAAACACTAGAATTTCGAATGAATGCCAACACACTTTTCAGATTTAGGATAGTAAGAAACACAATTTTGATATGAATTTCAATTTCAACAATTTTTGAATGATTAGAAGCCTCAATCCAAGCAATCGCTAGACCAACTTTGACTTTAATTTTGAAAGTGTTAAAATTGATAAAATCAGCCAAGATTCTGGATTTTAGCAGAAAAATACAGTAAGATCTAGCTCCCGAAATTTCAGAAAAAATGTCGGGGACGATGGCGCTCGGGGTGCACACAGTCCTTGCAACTTTTTTCCAAATTTTCAGGGATGAGAGACATTGTGATTTTATTGCGGAATCCAAAGTTACAACCGATTTGGAAGTGTTTTGATTAGTGAAATTATCAGTCAAAGGTTGAATCAAGAAGGTCTTAAAAATTAGGGTTTTGACATTTAACCACTTAATTTTCAGAATTAAAGCACAAATATGAATTGACAATTTGCAATAGAAGGGTAGATCTGAAACAAGCATTAACAATTAAACATTTCACAAGTTTAATTACTTAAAAGAAAATTTTAGGGTTTTTATGCAATTAGCCTCTAAAATTTACAAAAGATCAAACATGGAAATGTAATTAAGGAAGCAAACAAATTTTAGATCTAACCATGAATAATCAGAATGAGGATGTTCACGTCGGGTTCACCAAAATGTAAAGCGAAAAAATTGAACCCTAGTTGTTCTCCCCTCCCCAACTCCAAGGAGAGAGAAGGGGGAGTCACTAGGGTTGATGGTTTTCACTTAGGAGAGACTTTACATTCAAAAGAGGGGTTGAAACCCACAAGATCCAATCCCACGCAATGCAAGATTGGATCCTAAATGAGTTTCAAGGGTTGTGATAGCAAGGATACCCTCTTTTGTAAAGAATGCAAATAGAATGATTGAACTAGGAATGCATGTAAAGTAGGAAAGATTCACTTATAAACAGAGATAGGGATACGGGATGAAGCTGCGAACCTAGAATTAGCAGTAAAATGTCGAGACGGTGTTGTTCTGCAAATTTGAGCGAAAGTTGATGGGACGATGGCGCCCGACGTGCACACGGTCCTCTGAAAAATCCGCGAAACGAAGGGGGATCGGTTCGTCTCTGCACAAGGATTCCAGATCTTCAATTACAACCGCGTACCTGCAACCTACACATAGAAAAGAGAGGATGATTGGGGGGTTAGGGATTAGGGGTTTACCTTTAGGTCAAACCCCGGTTTTGGAATTAACCAAGAAATGAGAATGCTGTAAATGTAAATGTTTGTAATGTAAACAAGTACCGATACCTTGTTGTAAGAATGTTTGTATTCTTACATGCGAAGGTGTAATGTAGTATGTTGTATGTTGTATGTGATCTCCCCTTCAATGGTTGAATCCTTGTCTTGAATGCAACACTTAGCCTTGAATGGAGACTTAGAATGCTCAATTGCTTGAAGGAATGCTTGAATGCTTGAATGTTTGAATGTTTGAATATTGCTTCTGCGTCTTGCTCTTGCTTATTTTCTTCCTCCCTCTCTAGGAGAGGAAAAGTAGTTTATATACTTGTCAATTAGGGCTGATAGACTGATTTTCCTGACCTTAGGCCGACTAGGAAACATTATTTCCCGAATTGCAAACTTAAAGACCCGATGCCCAAAAGAGACCGGGCCCAAAATAGGGCTAGGGACCAGGGCACTGGGCGCCATGGTCCTGGGGGACCCGGGCGCTGGGCGCCCTAGTCCAGAAGGACCAGGGCGCTGGGCGCCATGGTCCCACCTCCTGGGACAGCAGGGTGCAAGGAGGGATCATGCCAAGGTGCAGAAAAATGCAGTTTTTGATGTCACAAGCAGGTTTCGGGGTCTCCATTCAGGTTCAACGTTGCGCCGCCATCGTGAAGACCCAAATGCAGTCGAAATTGCAAGTGTCACAATTTTAGGATGCTACAATATACAATAAGAGTGTTAGCTTGAGATTAATAACACAATACAGGAGAATAATAAAATTACATACGAATTGATGTGACAACCACATTAATAGGTACACGCATTAATTAAAACATCTGACTATAACATGATTAAATGATAACTAACCAACGTCAAACTGAGATTAGAATCTGATTAGGGCAGGGGTACTACAATCATCATCATCTTCATCTTCATGAACATTAACTCCTACATCATCGTGATCTTGTTCCTTTTCTTTGACATCTTTGTTGGGCACATCATCAACTAACTGTTGATCCTGATCATCATGTACATCATCTTCTAGTTCTTCTGTATCTTCTTCTTCCATGACATTAACTTTACCGACCTTCCTCTAGGATCATGTCTACAACAAATGACCAACCCGATTTATGTGGAACCTCTGAGTAAAATTCCTGCTCACATTGGCTTGGAAGAACATAGGACTCATTTCCAGCTCACTCAAACGACCTTGTATTGACCATTTTCATTCAATCGTAGCCTGTACCATTGGACGACAAAAATAACTAATTTGAAGGACCCAAAGTCACACTCAAGTATATCATCCAAAATCCCATAGTAACAATTTTATGAGACTTGAGGATGTATGCCGCTTCTAGATGAAACATTAGTCACCTGAAATACTGTAGTTATCCCATAATCACAAGTTTTCTTCATGTCATCAAAATTTTTGGTGTGGAATTTATGACCATTGCACCACATAGCCTTGTGGTGTTTCACCTGCAATATGTCAAACATGTAAAAATTATTGCATCTCTAGTTGATAAACATATTTATTCTTGGTCGAATGTATGCAAGAAACAACATATATATACATCATTGCAATTGAAAAAAAATTAAATAATATGGGTGATTAATATATTTATACATACTTGTTTATCTCTTAAACCATATGCCAATTCAATGTCCCTTGGTGTAAGATTGGAATCTCCATTACGATGAGTTTCTTTAACCAATGAAGCCACAAATTCCCATGTTAATGCGCGGCCAGATTGTTGGCATCATTCAATCCATATCGTCATCCAATCAAGATTGTTTGCAACATACAAATGTAGTGCATCTCACTCTTGAACAACTGTAGAGAAAATAACTAGAAATTTACAATTGATGTATATTGAAGATTAATAATTAATTAACTACAATATATATTAAAACAAAATGTAAAATATATTCAAATTAATGCCCATGAACATCCAATAATTACCTCTCGCTTTCCTCAATCTACCTTTCCCCATCAGGTACTCCCCTTCGAATTTGTTAATGGAGTACGGATCACAAATGTGATCTACATGGATCTTTGCCGCAAACTTAGGAAGATATTCAATAATGTACACCTTAGCCTGGTATATCAAATATCCCTCCACCATAGAACCCTCAGGATGTGCTCTTTGTCGAACCAAAGTCTTCAAAAATTGCAAGTGCCTCTCAACCATCCACATTGACCTTTTGTGTATAGGTCCACACAATTCGATCTCCTCAACTTGGTGTATGAGGTAGTGTTTTTGTGCATTGAAAAATGTCAAAGGTAGACACTTTTGCATTTCACACATTAGATGAGGAATTTTTGTCTTCCAATATTTTATATCTTCTTTATGGATAGATGACAACCATCTACAAGTGATTCAAGATGCAAATATATTAACGAGAACTAACAAAATAATATACAATATATTACATAACAAGTAAAACAAATGGCAAATATAATACCTATACAACAAATTGAACAAATAACATTACTTACCTCATGTATTTTCCAAGATCATATATAACTTGTTTGACATTATTGTCAAAGTGGTCTGGGAGAGATAGAGGTAGAACGTACTGCAACAATTATAAAATGATCATTTCATTGTTTTTCCAAAACTAGTACTAAACATAATACAATGAAAAGTACATGCAGTATACAAATATATAGAAAACATACAAGAACATGAACTACCTTAATTAGGGTATGCCAATCATGTGTTTTCATCCTTGGCCCAAATTCACTTTCTTTGTTATGAGATTGTTTATGTTCGCAACAAATCCTGTGGGAAAACAATTTTTTCGTATGACCCCTTTTATAGCATTGCTTTGCTGCTCCGTTAATAACCAAGGAAGGACACTTATATTAATTCGGCTTCCATCGCTATTTAATTGAATGACATTTTTCATTGCATGATTGGATTCCTGAATGTCACTACAAATTTTGACAATTTTTTCTTTGTCATGCCTTCCATCCAATATTTTCCATAACGTCTCTGTTATATTATTTCTAATATGCATAGTATCAAACAAATGCCCAATTTGTATCTGCTCATAGTAGGGCAGCCTACTAAATTGTCTGGGATAAATTTTTAGTCCCTTTGGAAGGTGGTAATTAATGCCTTGACAACCTTCATGAAGCATATAAGTTTAAAAAGTTAACAACGACAATCATCGTCAATTACAACATGAGTAAACAAAACACAATATAAAAATATAAATTCCAAACATATCATATATGATAGATAAACAATTAGATTGAATGACATTACCTTGATGATTAATTCTATTATATTCCAACTTCCATAGGCGAGGTGTCATTCTTCATTGTTTTGATGTAGTCTCTTTTTTCCCATTGAAAAGATGTTTTTCCATAGTTCGATACTCATGATTTTTGTGGAGGAAGTGTATATACTCATCAAATGCCTACTTTCCTAAACTTGTTGAATGATGATATTTCATCTTTGAACCACAAACTGGACATGCAAATTTTCCCTTTGTTTGAAGACCTACAAGATCATGTATAATTGGATTAAATATGTTAATTTTAATAATTACATATATTGAATGGATTTTTTTTTAAAATCCATGATTTATACTTAAAAAAATTAAACATTATTAAAGTGCACAAGTTGAACATTATAACATACCACAAAAATGTGTTAGCCCTGGGGCATCATGAATTGTCCATACAAGCATTGCATGGAATTGAAATTGTCTTTGTCCTATTGGTCTAGAGACGTCATACATAGTGACACCATTCCATAAATCCAACAACTCGTCACTAAGAGACTCGATATATACATTCATATCTTTAACTTGGTACTTACCTAGTTGAATGAACAAAAACAATACATAATTATTATAACCATTGTACTAAAATATATATAATTTAATGTACATAACTATAAAATGAAAAAAAAACCTAGAACAATCATTGCCAACATTGTTGGCATTGAGTTGTCGTTGATGTCAACCGGTATTGCAGGCTTTCGGTGAAAGTATGGAAACCCGATATAAAGAAGATTGAACCGGCATAAGGAAGATTAACATCAAGGTCTATCAATCGGTATGGTGGAAGACAAGTGGTTATTGAGACTATCAGTGATGTCACCGGTATGAGGTGAGATGCATGTGTGTGTTAGCATGTTGAGTGATAACCGATAGAGCATAAACCGGAAACCGATTTGGAGGTCGGTTGCCTAGTTATGATGAAGAGGTAGAATGCTAAGCTGATCATAAACCACCGGAGGTGAAGATGTGTTGTCAGTGTAGTGTGCACCACCGGTTAGCAGGAGGAGTAGGTCTCACTAGTAAGGGCTTGTGCTCGTATGAGTTTGTTGAATGTTCAAGTATAAACTGACCTTGTGTCGGTGAGCTAAGTGTATGACCAATGTAATGCCATATGGAGCTAAAGTGGCAAGCATGCAGACATCGGTGAAGTTTCCATCGACATGGTTGTTGGAACAAATAGTCGACATAAATGAAACAACCACAAATCACAGGATGGTAACAGATTGGTGCAGATCAAGGAAGAATGAATGACATAGAAAGATCAGGGAGTAGTTGGCGCCCGGATCAAAGAAAATAAATCAAACTGCAAGAAGACCTCAAGAAAGAAACAGTTGGGTCATACATGAGTCGACAGATTTCAAGGTTGAAAATCATGGTTGGGATTGCTATCTTTAGCAAGTATGTATTGGATAATGGAAAATGCGTACAGATGCATTCCTCCAATACAGGTGATTGATCCAAGGCAGATTGGATTGGATTTGATGCGGATTTGGTTGAGTGAAGGAAACCCTAACCGCCCTTAGTTTGAACTAATTCTTGGCAGGAAAGTTCAAGTTTAAATATGATGACTTGAGACTGTGATTGTTGTTGTTGTAGAGTGAATGCAAGTGTGAAATTATTGTCTGAGAGTCGAAGAGATAAACACTTGAAGTGTTTATGAGTGAAGACTAGACCGGTAAGGAGAAGCAGGGAAAACAGGTGTAAGGAACAAACAGGTGGAGTGAGCATAGAAAACATAGGTGACAAACCGGCATAAGTTGTACCTAAAAAGAGTGATCAAGTGTGAGTTGAAGTGTGAAGACATTGTGAGAGGGAACTTGGAAAATTTATCAGCAAAGCAAAGTTGCAGAGTAGGTGGAGAGAACATAAATCGGTAAAGTTGAAACCGATAGAGCAAAATTTTGTAAGGTTGCAAAACTTCTTTTGTAACAGGGATCTCATTTGAATAACTAAGCTTTATATTGTTTTCACTAAGTTGATGCTTAGTGCAGGGGTTGTAGCTCATTTAGGTTGTAGCCTATAAACAGTGTAGGGATTGGTGCTCCTTTGAGTTGGTGCTCATAAATCAAGGGTTGGTGCTCCTTGGGTTGGTGCCCTAAAAACTGTAATCAGATCTTTTACATTGTGAGGCTAGATTGGAGCAGAAGATCTCCAATAGCTATTTTCACCGAGGTTTTTCCCACATTGGGTTTTCCTCGTACATCTGGTGTTATGTGTTGCATATTCGTGTGTGAAGTATTAACCTTTTAGGTATTTCTCCTCCACACCTTGTTTGTATTGCTTTGGTAATCGGTTTGCATTTTATTTGTTTCATATCAAACTGATATAGCTCTGTTTAAGTGAAAATTGTTTAAATCACTGATTCACCCCCCCTCTCAGTGATCCATTGTGTCCAACAAACATTATGTGCTCCCTATTTATTCACATCCATGGAGGAATGTTATTGTTGATAACAAAAATAGGCCACACCGACTAAATAGATCTCAGCCCTCCAAATGGATTGACACCGTCCGCTGCCAATGAAAGCTTGAGATTACGAGGTTCTTCGTTAAAGTGTGGTCATTTTTCCTCTATGTTTGTAAATGCAGAACCATCCGCAAGCATTCGAAGAATGTCATCTTGACTTGTATTGCGTGCATGGTAATCCATAAATTGCACCAAGCTTTCACACCTAAATAATCATTGCAAACGTGGAATAATGAGAATATAACGAAGAACCTTGCAAGGCACCTTTTTTGTTAGTTGATCTATTTGATATCTATTGATATGACATTTAGGGCATTCTGTTGCAAATTCATGGTGTTTATGATATATAATATGATCATTGGGACATGCATCTATTGCTTGATACTCCATTCCAATATCTTTCATAATGGCAGATAATTCTCGATATGAGCGAGGTAGAATATTTGATGTTGGTAACAAAAAATCACCTACCAATCTAGAACATTTTTTTTGTTACTATAAAGAATATTAATGATATATATTTCACCTTTTATTTACTAGTGATGAAATAACAACAAAAATAGATGAAAAAAGATGACATATATGACATACCTTAACATACGTGAGATTGTTATGTTGGATAAACCATTCATAACCTTCAAGTTCACCAACAACAATGCAACAAAGAGAAGAGTTGTTTGGGAGCCTTTGTAAAGGGGCTCACATGTCTTCTCAAGTACAGGTAAATCATGAATAACATCAAAGTCATGTTGATCATCATGATCAGCTGTGCCAATACTAAATGTGTTATGGATCAATGCATTTGTACCATCATCTTCAACTATGTTTTCTAGTGCATGATCATCTTCTTCCATAGGATCATTATCTTCAACTTTGATATTCACACCTCCATGTTCCTCCACTTGGAAAACCACATTCTCCAGGTTGTGGTAGTCCATATCATGTGCCCTAGGGTGCCCCACCTATATAAAAATGATCAACATAAATAAACCATGATCATGATCTCATTAACAAGTGATTTTTTATGTATATAAATTGTTAAAACGATATAAACATTTACAAATGCAATCAATATAAACACACATAATGAACAACTTACCAATGGACGATAATCATTGCCCCCTTCAATTTGACCATGTTGCCTACAATGTTTTTCAGCTGTTGTGATTAAAAGTCTTCTAGTCTCTAAGCCCTTACAATTTTTGTAGGGACAATAACATTTCCCATCACCTTTTCTTTTCAAGCTAGACCACAATCTAGCAAGTGTCTCCTTATTTTGTTCTTCGCTGATATTATCTGACATGATTTTTCTTCACAGGCAAAAAAATTGAGCTATGGAAAATTCGGTCTATAACCTTCACGAACCAAGCAAAACAATGTCGCAAGTACGGAAAACACTGTTCGTGTGCAGTTTTTTTTCACTTTTTTACTTTTATGTTTTTCGTTGAAATTTCGACGAACGTTGAGCAATATTTTAAAATTTTTTTGACACAAATTGCCTTGTAAGATCCGACAAAACAAAAGAATTCTCATGGTTCATCGGAAA
The DNA here is from genome assembly GCF_030272615.1 of Cryptomeria japonica. NCBI lineage: Eukaryota > Viridiplantae > Streptophyta > Pinopsida > Cupressales > Cupressaceae > Cryptomeria > Cryptomeria japonica. Next base: position 425,679,833 of record NC_081407.1, read on the forward strand.
ATGCACCCAAATGCGTTAGTGTGCAATCACAAGCTTGTGCACTCACTAATCCAATGTGCTCACATATTTGAACCTTCACATTATTGTTATTGGCATTCATGTCAAGTGTTGATATTGCTAGTGCTCATGCCTATGACTTAGTGCTCCAAACCCTCATTGGACTAGTGTGCATGTGAGCATAGTGTCCTTGCTAGGCTATTGTGCTCGTGGGTTTGATATGTTCACATTAAAGTTGTGCATTCATGGCGAGATTGATGTCCCCATTTGTAGCCTCGCATGACTTGGACCAAGATAAAAATCTCATATTCATCAATCAAAAAAATATTGACCAATAGTTTTCCCTCTTATTTTCCCTTCACATAAATAAAAAAATATATTCATTAATTATAACCTAAGCTAAATAAATTGTACCTACAATTATAACAATTTGTATAAAAAATCATCAAATCAAAGGGCACACAAGATAAAGAGATTTCTTAAACCCAAATTATAAATAGTATATTAAATTTGAAATAATATCCCGACCCTTATGAAGGATTGAACAATACTAAATGAATGTAGAAATGAGATATTAAATTTGAAATAATTTTTCAAAATATTTATGAAGGATTAAACAATACTAAATGAGCATAGAAATTAGTCTTCTATAAATATACAATAAAAAGAGTCTAATCTTTTGAACATATAATTTTTTTTAACATTATCATCATAGGTAAATAATAATTCTTTTAATTTTTTCGATTAAATTTTTAATATATTTTTTCAATGACTAGTGTGCACATGAACAAGGGGTCTAATCAATAAAACTTTTTTGCATAAATAAAATGGCCTTTTTCAAACTTTATATCGATAACTATATGGTAGATACCCAAGCACATGTATCATAATTTGCACAAATATGAGTTTATTTCAATGAATTCAAGTAACATTTTGTATTCTTTAATATCACTTTAGAAACATTATGTATATCTTATGTACACTAAGTGCATTAGCTTTTGGCAAAATGGGGATTGGATAGCTCAACTTGATAATCAACTCAAAGGTCAATGGTTGCAATTCTATTAGTGAGGCAATGTGGGCTACATGCAAGGCTACAAATTCAAGTGCATTTTTAACTTACAAAAATGATGAGGTGTCCTATTGTTACATATTTCAAATTATTTATCATAAACTATTTGTTAAATTCAAAAACATAAAAGACATTTTGCTCGCCTCCTAAATTAAATGTCAAATGGATCCAACCCTCAATCACTTCTATTTCAAATGTAATAACACTTTGCAAAATTCAATTGAATATAGACTAGATTATGTTCTTTTTTTGTGATATAATTCTAGATGTAATCCAATATAGGACTATAGTTTGCTCGCTTTAGTGATATAACTAGAAAAAAAATAAAGTTGTGTCAAAAAGAGTTAGTCATCATTAATATAGGGACAAACTTATTTATGATGATGGTGACCAACCTCATAGAAAAAGGCATCACCACATGGGGAACTTTCATGTCCTTTCTTCCTTTACCTATGCATGCTCCTAATTTTACTTATACTCCAACATTTCACTTGTAGGTCAACCATTTTTCTTCCTATTTCTATTTTATTTTATGTTTTTCTTATTTTGTTTTTGTTTTCTTATTGTGCAATGCTATTAGCCATATTTAGACATGTTTTTAAAGTTATAGATATTTCTTTGTGTAGTGGTATTAAGCTTAATTGCATAGATATTTGCGTTTATTGTCACTACCCACCTCTGTAATATTATTATAAAGAAAGTAAGAAATTCTTTTGAATTGCTATAATTGTTGTTCTTAGACTAGCATTTTGAATGGCATATATCACTTTACCTTGAACTTGATATTTTAATTCATAATAGTTGTCCTCTTAAATGATGAAACTAGTCACAAATTCTATTTAAATGGTAACCACTAGCCTTTCATATGGTATATTAGGTACACCATATATTTATAGTGATAATGCCTATTTGCGCAGGAATAATTAATTTTAATTAAATAAATAGTCATATATATATTAACTTAATTCCAACATAAATAACAAAATCAAGTAGAATCATAGAAATAAAGTGAAGAGATTGCATCTATTATAGAATGATATGAGTAGTAGTTATTGGTAATTTGATAATCAGAAGCCCTATCTTAGACATGATGATATTAAACATAATGACATAGTTAAATATAATAATCATTATTTTAATTATTTTAAAGTTGTAATTAATTTGTTTGAACTATTCTTGTGAATCCATAGGAGGGATAAGTTTCCTTAGAAGATAATAATAAAATAAAACATATATTCAAAGGGAAGATAAATATTGTGAAGTTGACAAATTCAACCAATATATGGAAGAATGTTTTGCTAGTGTTGAGCTCATTGCATGTATTATCTCTCACTCTAGACAATGTGGGTGTATTGATGGGTACAAATACATTTTTTATTATGCTGAAAATTAAGATTCATATGTTAATTCTAAAATTTGGTTGGGTGTTAGTTTAACTCTATTAACTATGAATGAACTATTAGATTTTCTCTAGATATAATCTTGAACATAAAAATATTGAATTTTACATGAGAAAACCATGAAGAAAGAAAGAAAAGGGTGGTGTTGATGCTACTTATAAATCATGTAGTACCCCTCCTCATTTGAACTTATTAGACTCATATTTTATTATTGTTTACTTTCAGTGGATACATTACCATGATGTGTTATTCAGACTTATATGACATTATTTCATGCTTTATCTGGATATGAGATGCATAATTTATTTGCAGTATTTCAATACTTGTGATTTATGGCATTTTATGGATTATTGCTATGTACTGACACTTTATTTTATTTATGCAATGTGAAATTATATGTTGCGTGTTTGCGAGTGTATTGGATGCAAGGGGATGATTTTCCTTCACTCACTCTGGTGAGACAGGGGACGTTACGATTCTCCTTCATCGATATGTATGTCGTGTTTTTTATATTGTATATATGCATGTGTGGTTCGGTGATGCAGGATATAGTAGGTACAAGTACTGGGTAGGTACAGGTTATCGTCTCCACCTAGTTTCACAGGTTTGAGCGTGCCTTATATTGTCCGATGGAAGTGGAGGAGGTAGTAGTTGACCCTATTTTACTCAGTTACACTCTTGTGAGTGTCGTCAGTTGGTCGTCCTGTCCGTTTGTTCGGCCTTCGTGTATTGTCGTTTGACTTTTAGTGAGTCTTTGCTTGGGGTTTGCTCAGTTTGTGTGTTTAGTGGATTTAATTAATTAATTAAATTTATGGATTTATCTCATAGTTGGTATTCTTGAGAATTATGTATTTTATGCACTGAGATTATAAATTTAATCAATTAAAATAAATTATTAAATTATGTTGCAAGTTGCATGATATTAGAAATATATTTTATTTAAATTTTAGTGAAAATAAATTAGATTAATTTCATTTATTGTTTCCTAGAATTTTAAATAAATAAAAGAATAAAAGAATTATTTAGAATTAAAGTATTGCTTTAATTTCTTTATTTAGAAAATTAATTAATTTGCATGAGAAAATAAAAGAAAGAAAAATGATTTTTAATTATTGCATGTTAACTTATTCCTTTGTTAGGAAATTAGAAAAGAAAAGAAAATTGCTTTTATTAATAAAATTAAAGATTAGGGTTTTTGGGAAAAATATATGCAACCAAGAGTTTTAGTTTAAAAGGGCAAGATATCTTTTTATTTTGGGGATCATGGGAAAGAGGCAGGGATTTTGGTGAAGAAAAATTATTGGAAGCTTAGATTTTGGTGAAGAAAAATTATTTGAAAGCTTGTTGAAAGATTGATTCTCTCCTACAAATTTCTTCCAGGAAAGCTATACCAGGTTGGGTGGCTTCTTTTGATTGTTTGTTTTAAAGAATTTTTTTTTTTAATTTCTTTCCTTTGTCTGAATGATGTGTGTGTTAAAATATTTGTCAAATCCAAAATTCTTTCTGGTTATTTCTTGTTCTTGGCTAAAGTCCATTTCTGAAATTAGTTTCTAGTTTCTGGAAAGAAGTTGTTTCTTGGGTGTTTGAAGATTAAAATTTTGAGAAAATTTGGGAAAAGTTATTCTGGCAAATTTTGCCAAGATGTTTAACTATGCATGGAAATTGCAAGATTTGGGAGAAATGGGTTTCGACAGAGAAAATGTCCTTTGGTTTGGTATTGGATTCGATATTTTGCTATGGCTATTCTTTGTATATTTGTGCATCTTTGTATATTTAGTTGTAAAATTATTTGGGAATTAAATTTAATAGTTTATTAAGTGTGTGGGAAAATCTGTATTTCCTGGAAATAAATTTTATTGGAAATAAAATTTAATATTTTCTTAGGTTATTGAAATTTAATATTATTAAGTTATTGAAATTTAATAGGAAATAAAATTTATTGGTTTTAGATTATGGAGATTTTCTTATAAAAATAAAAAATTTTAAAAAATAAAATAAAAACGTTGGTAGCAACTACCGATGGTAGTACAACTACTGAATGGTAGCAGTACTACCGACGGTAGCATGCTACCAGTGGTAGCAGTGGCTACCTATGGCAGTACCTGCTACTGTGTGGTAGCAGTGGCTACCGTAAGGTAGTAGAGCTAACTATGGCAGCACCTGCTACTGTAAGGTAGGATGTACTACCGATGGTAGTACCTGCTACCGTACGGTAGTAGGGGAAATTTTATTTTCACTGTTCCCTAAACCAATTTTTGTGCAAACCGAAAAAGGTACTTTCGGATTTCCATGCTAGAGATATAAAATTTGGTTTTTAATTAAATTATTATATATAATATGTATGTATGTATATATAAATAAATATATATGTATATGTGTGTGTGTGTGTGTATATATATAAGTTTATTTAAATTTTTGGACATTATACCATTTAAGTATTATTTGAATACTGTGTTAGTTAATTCAGTATTTAGTTATTTTCAGAAAAGCTTATAATTTAAGAATTTATATTTATGCTTAGAAATACATTAGGGGGTTAATTTTTATGTGATTTTATTTAACCTTATTGGACAAATGACAACATTGATTTCCTTGTATTAATATAGTTGTATTTTCTTATTTTCAGGAAATTTTTTAATTGCAAGTATTTTATGCTTTTGGCTATTTAAAGAAAAGATTGTCTGTATTAGGATCTTGTGTAAATGGTATTTGCAGTCAAGCTTAATTTTGTTGTAATTCTGGTTGAGTTGTCATTATGTCATATGTTGTTGTACCCCCTTGGTCAGGTGTTGTTGTGTAACCTTGTTGATGTGAGCCATTGTGTGTTTTGTTCCAAACGGTCAATCCTGGGTTAGTGATTGTGTATCCTTCACCTGTGGTTTGTCAAGATTAGTTATGGTTGTCTATTTCACCATAGAGTTATCGTAGAGAGACCTTTCCTGTTAGTGTCCTTTGAGAGAGAGTGGCTTTCGAGCAGGGGCCACACCTGAAGTGGATGGCAGGATAAGTCATCGAAAGTCAGTTAAAAAGTGATAACCTAATAATTGATTAAGAGGTGGGTAGTTTATAATATTAATTAAGATAATGCACCTCGCACATGGTTGAGTGCTTGTATAGGCTCAAGATGTGGTGAGAAGGGGTGGAATGGAAAACCTTTCACCTTGTCTTCACAAAAGGATTGGTAGGGTCCGCATGAGACTTAGATGGAGCCAGAGGTTCGGGAGAGGTTGCCAGGATAACCTAGGATGGGGGCTGGGACCTATGGAGGCCTACCATGGTAACCACTATAAGCCATGCAATAACACTCTCTCCTTAGAGTCACTAGTGTTTGTGAGTTGAGTCACATGGATGTTTGCAGAGTCATGTAGATCTTTTGTACTTGTCTTATTTTGCTTGCTTGAGGGTTTTCTACTATCTCCTAGCACGGTGGGGTGGTTCCATTTTGGGATCACATGGTCGGGTGGTAGTGCTACTTCCCATCGGATGTTCTGGATTGTATCTTTAGGCAAGGAAAGGCTTTGCTAGTTTTTCTTGGTTCGTGGTTCATGTACCGGCTCTTGTTCATGATCATTGTTCAGTTGAGACCTTGTGGTCATTGTATCAAACTTTTATGTAACCTTGATATTGTAACTTTTGAATTTCGTGGTATTTTTGGAAGCCATATATTTATGGATATTGTAATATTATGTCAGTGGAATGTATGTTAATTCAGTTGCTTTGATCTTTTGTATAGATGGTTTGTGGATAAATAAATGCATTGGAATGCTTTGATTCTTTCATTATGGAATTTAGATGTATGTGTAGCTTTAAACTTAAGCATTTGATTTATCTATTTAAATGGACAATTGAATTAACCATGGAGTTAATATAATTTGTGAATCAGTCTTCATTGGTAACCCTTAGGAAATCATGTGTTAAACTTCCGTTGTGTTATTAAATGTTCTATTGTAATAATTAATGCACTTAATCTTTAAAAAAAAAAAAATTCACCCCTTTAGTTGCCTACTTGTGTTGTTTTCCTTTAGGGTTCTTGGCGGGGCATTACATTTGGTATCAGAGCCCATGTTTCAACATTGGGTACTCTGGGTTTGTAGTGAGCCCATTCAACTTGACCTTTTTGCTTAGGTCTTAATGTTTGTGTTTCCCTTGTTTTATCCTTGTTGTAGATTTGATCTGTTTTCTCTTTTACAGTGCTAGGTCATGGTTAGGAAAGCTAGGGGAGGTGGCTAGTAGAGTTGGCTATAGGTATTCGTGTTTCTATAGATACCTTTATTTTGAGTTGTGAGTTGGACCTAGGAAACATAGTTACCTCAGTTGACCTTCGAGTCATTCCTTTGGGTTCTTATGGAGTTGTATTGGGGATGGATTGGCTTTCATCTCACAGTGATCGTGTAGGCTATCGCAAGAAGACAGTGGAGTGTTTAGATGACCTTGGCAGAGAAGTGGAGATTTTTGGAGTTCAGAGACCAATATCCCTACGTATGATTTCCACTATGCAACTTAAGCGGTGCATGTGTAGAGGGTGTCAGCTTTTTGTAGTTACTCTTGAGGATATGGATGAGTCAGAGAGTCGAGAAATCACTCTTGATAGTCACCCTATTCTTCGATAGTAAGCTGATGTGTTTCTATTGGATATTCCTGGTATGCCTCCGAAGCGAGATATAGACTTTCACATTGATTTGGTTCTTTGTGCAGAACCTATTTCGAGAGCTCCATATCAGATGACTACTCAGGATTGGAGTGAGCTGAAGTTACAGATAGAAGAATTGTTGGCCAAGGGATTCATTTGTCCTAGTGTTTCCCCTTGGGGTGCGCTTGTTATCTTCGTTAAGAAGAAAGATGGTTCTCTTTGGTTATGCATTGATTACCGACAGCTGAATAAGGTAACCATCTGGAATCGATATCCATTGCCTAGTATAGATGATCTTTTCGATCAGGTAAAGGGAGCCAAGGTGTTTTCTAAGATTGACCTGAAATCTGGATACCATCAGTTGCGCATTCAGAATGCAGACATTCATAAGACATCGTTTCGTACTTGTTATGGTCACTATGAGTTCACGGTGGTGCCATTTGGGTTGACGAACACGCCTTCAATTTTCATGAGCCTCATGAACGGGGTTTTTCGCACCTACCTAGATCGTTTCATCATTGTATTCTTGGATGACATATTGATTTATTCTAGAACTATGGAAGAGCATGAGGGTCACTTACATCAGGTATTGCGGTGCTTGAGGGAGAATCAACTTTATGCCAGTTTGGCGAAGTGTGACTTCTTCCAGTCTAAGGTAAACTATCTTGTTCATGTGGTTTTGGGAGAAGGTATATCCGTGGATCCTTCAAAGATCCAAGCCATTGTTGATTGGTCGGCGCCAACCAACCTTTCAGAAGTTAGGAGTTTTATGGGTTTGGCTGGATATTACCGTCACTTTGTTGAAGGCTTTTCCTGGATAGGACACCTGATTACTTCTCTTCAGAGAAAAGGGAAGAAGTTTGTTTGGTCAGAACAATGTGAGGTAGCTTTTCAGACCTTGAAGGAACTCCTTGTTAGTGCTCCGATTTTGGTAGTTCTTGATCCATCTAGAGATTTTATGGTATGCACAGATGCCTCTTTGGAAGGTATAGGTGCAATGCTTATGCAGGATGGACGAGTGGTTGCTTATGAGTCTCACAAACTCAAGAACCATGAGTTGGACTATCCAATTCATGATTTAGAGTTGGCAGTTGTAGTTCATGCTTTGGTTAGATGGCGACATTTCCTGTTAGGGCGTTGGTTTAAGCTGCATAGTGATCACCGCAGTCTGCAATATATATTCACGCAGCCAAACTTGAATTCTCGACAACAAAGATGGATGGAATTCTTTTGGGAGTATGATTTTGAGGTTCATTATATTTAGGGGAAAGAGAACATGGTGGCTGATGCTTTGAGTCGTAGGCAGCATGAAGTTTCAGCATTGTCCCTTGGAGTAGACTTGAGAGAGAGGATTCTTGGAGTTCTTCCTCAGGATACTTGGTATCAGGATGTTAGAGCCGTGATAGAGTCGGGAAGGCCTTTAGAGGGTAGATTTTCTAGATATAACCTTGAGGTAGATGGATTTCTTCATCACCTTGGATGGATCTATGTACCTCCTTTAGAGGATCTTTGCATTTTGATCATGACTGAGGCCCATCGTGCACCTTATTCGACACATCTAGGTGTCAAGAAGATGCACGCAGATCTTAGATAGACTTATCATTAGGCTGGTATGAAACATGACATTGCTATTTTTGTGTCGAAGTGTTTAGAGTGTCAGCGAGTGAAGGTAGAGCATCAACACCCGGTAGGGCTTTTACAGCCTAATTTGGTACCGGATTGGAAATGGGATATCATTTCCATGGATTTCATTGTTGGGCTATCTTTCTCTTCACGTCGTCATGATGCTATCATGGTCATTGTTGATAGATTGACTAAGGTTGCTCATTTTGTTCCTGTTCGAGCTTCCTATACGACAACAGTGGTGGCACGAGTCTTCTTGGAAGATGTAGTGAGATTGCATGGGATTCCGAGGCAGATCATCTCCGATAGAGATCCTGTCTTTACCTCAACATTGTGGACCTCACTTCAACATGCTTTGGGGACTCAGTTGAACTTTAGTTCAGCTTATCATCCAAAGACAGATGGTCAGACAGAGTGAGTGAATCAGGTGTTAGAGGACATGCTTCGCATGTATGTTATGGACTAGTAGTTGCGTTGGGAGGATTATATCTATCTAGTGGAGTTTGTTTATAACAATGGATATCTTTGCTCCATAGGTATGTCCCCCTTTCAGGCATTGTATGGTCATCCTTGCAATACTCCTTTGAGTTGGGATCGGCTAGAGGACAGGGTGCTTATAGGACCGAATATTCTTTGGGAGATGGAGCATCAGGTTGAGTGGATTCGTTAGCATTTGGTAGCTGCACATGATAGACAGAAGAAGTATGCAGATGCTCATAGGGTAGATCATCAGTTTTCTATTGGTGATCATGTGTTCCTTAGAGTGCATCCGCGTAAGAGTCCGATCCGTTATGGAAAGAGTTCTAAGTTGGCACCTCGGTTTGTTGGCCCTTTTGAGATCCTTGAGAGGATAGGACCTGTTGCCTACCGTCTTGCCTTGCCACCGAGTCTATCTCGTATCCACGATGTCTTTCATGTTTCAGTTCTTTGACCTTATCATCCTGATGTGACGCATGTTCTTGATTGGAACTCTTTGCAGGTCGAGGACGGACAACTTTCCATGGAGCCCGTGCACATTATTTAGTGTCGGGATTTGACCCTCAGGGGTCGCACCATTGACCAGGTAAGGGTCCTATGGGACCCAAATGATGAGATCTCAACAACTTGGGAGGATGCAACGAAGATGAGAGAGTTGTATTCTTATTTGTTTTAGGCTTCTAGGAGTAAGCCTAGTTTTGGGGGGGAGAATGTAGTACCCCTCCTCATTTGAACTTATTAGACTCATATTTTATTATTGTTTACTTTCAGTGGATACATTACCATGATGTGTTATTCAGACTTATATGACATTATTTCATGCTTTATCTGGATATGAGATGCATAATTTATTTGCAATATTTCAGTACTTGTGATTTATGGCATTTTATGGATTATTGCTATGTACTGACACTTTATTTTATCTATGCAATGTGAAATTATATGTTGCATGTCTGCGAGTGTATTGGATGGAAGGGGATGATTTTTCTTCACTCACTCTGGTGAGGCATGGGACGTCGTGATTCTCCTTCATCGGTGTGTATGCTGTGTTTTCTATATTGTATATATGCATGTGTTGTTCGGTGATGCAGGATATTGCAGGTACAAGTACCGGGTAGGTACGGGGTATCGTCTCCACCTGGCTTCACAGGTTTGAGTGTGCCTTATATTGTCTGATGGAAGTGGAGGAGGTAGTAGTTGACCCTATTTTACTCAGTTACACTCTTGTGAGTGTTGTCGATTGGTCATCCTGTTAGTTTATTCAGCCTTCGTGTGTTGTCATTTGACTTTTACTGAGTCTTTTCTTGGGGTTTTCTCAGTTTGTGTGTTTAGTGGATTTAATTAATTAATTAAAATTTATGGATTTATCTCATAGTTGGCATTCTTGGGAATTATGTATTTTATGCATTGAGATTATAAATTTAATTAATTAAAAGAAATTATTAAATTATGTTGCAAGCTGCATGATATTAGAAATATATTTTATTTAAATTTTAATGAAAAATAAATTAGATTAATTTCATTTATTGTTTCCTAGAATTTTAAATAAATAAAATAATAAAATAATAAATAAATAAATAAATAAATAAATAAATAAATGAATAAAAGAATTATTTAGAATTAAAGTATTGCTTTAATTTCTTTATTTAGAAAATTAATTAATTTGCATGAGAAAAGAAAAGAAAGAAAAATGATTTTTAATTATTGCATGTTAACTTATTCCTTTGTTAGGAAATTAGAAAAAAAAAATGCTTTTATTACTAAAATTAAAGATTAGGGTTTTTGGGAAAAATATGCAACCAAGAGTTTTAGTTTAAAAGGGAAAGATATCTTTTTATTTTGGGGATCACGGGAAAGAGGCAGGGATTTTGGTGAAGAAAAATTATTGGAAGCTTAGATTTTGGTGAAGAAAAATTATTGGAAGCTTAGATTTTGGTGAAGAAAAATTATTTGAAAGCTTGTTGAAAGATTGATTCTCTCCTACAAATTTCTTCCAGGAAAGCTATACCAGGTTGGGTGGCTTCTTTTGATTGTTTGTTTTTAAAGAAAATATATATTTTTATTTCTTCCCTTTGTCTGAATGATGTGTGTGTTAAAATATTTGTCAAATCCAAAATTCTTTCTGGTTATTTCTTGTTCTTGGCTAAAGTCCATTTCTGAAATTAGTTTCTAGTTTCTGGAAAGGAGTTGTTTCCTGGGTGTTTGAAGATTTAAATTTTGAGAAAATTTTGGGAAAAGTTATTCTGGCAAATTTTGCCAAGATGTTTAACTGTGCATGGAAATTGCAAGATTTGGGAGAAATGGGTTTCGCTCGAGAAAATGTCCTTTGGTTTGGTATTGAATTCGATATTTTGCTATGGCTATTCTTTGTATATTTGTGCATCTCTGTATATTTAGTTGTAAAATTATTTGGGAATTAAATTTAATAGTTTATTAAGTGTATGGGAAAATCTGTATGAATTAATCTGTATTTCCTGGAAATAAATTTTATTGGAAATAAAATTTAATATTTAAGTATTATTTTAATACTGTGTTAGTTAATTCAGTATTTAGTTATTTTTCAGAAAAACTTATAATTTAAGAATTTATATTTATGCTTAGAAATACATTAGGGGGTTAATTTTTATGTGATTTTATTTAACCTTATTGGACAAATGACAACATTGATTTCCTTGTATTAATATAGTTGTATTTTCTTATTTTCTGGAAAATCTTTAATTGCAAGTATTTTATGCTTTTGGTTGTTTAAAGAAAAGATTGCTTGTATTAGGATCTTGTGTAAATGGTATTTGCAGTCAAGCTTAATTTTGTTGTAATTCTGGTTGAGTTGTCATTATGTCATATGTTGTTGTACCCCCTTGGTCAGGTGTTGTTGTGTAACCTTGTTGATGTGAGTCATTGTGTGTTTTGTTCCAAATGGTCAATCCTGGGTTAGTGATTGTGTATCCTTCACCTGTGGTTTGTCAGGATTAGTTATGGTTGTCTGTTTCGCCATAGAGTTCTCGTAGAGAGACCTTTCTTGTTAGTGTCCTTTGAGAGAGAGTGGCTTTCGAGCGGGGGCCACGCCCAAAGTGGATGGTAGGATAACTTGTTGAAAGTCAATTAAAAAGTGATAACCTAATAATTGATTAGGGGGTGGGTAGTTTATAATATTAATTAAGATAATGTGCCTCGCACATGGTTGAGTGATTGTATAGGCTTAGGATGTGGTGAGAAGGCCTAGAATGGCAAACCTGTCACCTTGTCTTCACGAAAGGATTGGTAGGGTCCGCATGAGACAGATGGAGCCAGAGGTTCAAGAGAGGTTACCAGGATAACCCAGGATGGGGGTCGGGACTTATGGAGGCCTACCATGGTAACCACCGTAAGCCATGCGATGACACTCTCTCCTTTTACCGGCTCTTGTTCATGATCATTGTTCAGTTGAGACCTTGTGGTCATTGTATCAAACTTTTATGTAACCTTGATATTGTAACTTTTGAATTTCGTGGTATTTTGGAAGCCATATATTTATGGATATTGTAATATTATGTCAGTGGAATGTATGTTAATTCAGTTGCTTTGATCTTTTGTATAGATGGTTTGTGGATAAATAAATGCATTGGAATGCTTTGATTCTTTCATTATGGAATTTAGATGTATGTGTAGCTTTAAACTTAAGCATTTGATTTATCTATTTAAATGGACAATAGAATTAACCATGGAGTTAATATAATCTACGAGTCAATCTTCATTGGTAACCCTTAGGAAATCATGTGTTAAACTTCTGCTGTGTTATTGAACGTGCTATTGTAATAACTAATGCACTTAATCTTAAAAAAAAAAATATTTCACCCCTTTAGTTGCCTAGTTGTGTTGTTTTCCTTTAGGGTTCCTGGTGGGGCATTACAAATCATTTTGGGTTCTTGAGGCATTTGTTAGCATTGAATGTTTTTTGTAGTGAACAATTTTGAGTCATACTTAGGGTAACAATTTTTGGTAATGAGTGAGTAGGAATTTTCTTTTTTTATTCATATTAACAACTTGTGTATTCCAATTTGAAATATGGTTGCTTGTATTTATTACAATAGAGATGAAATGTCAATGTTAAGGAGCATGCTATTAGACATAGGAGGTCAATGCATTGGGCCTTTAAAGGTGATAGAGATGGATGTGCAAATTTGTTATCCTACTTTTATTCAATCAATTTCATTCCTTAAAATGACCTATGGGTAATTCTTTAAAATATATAACCTAGACACCAAATTTGAACCCTTAAATATGCACATCTATGAGAAATAGTCATGTCTATAATTTTTAGTCCTGAAATGTAGATAATTTGAATTTCATACAAGGTGGATGAGATCGTTAATATGATTTTATCTAGGGAAGAATATCATTTGTGCAATCTAATATAAGTTAAATTTATGAGTGATGAAATAAAGGTGTTCTTAATATATTACTAAGGTATATCAAAGTGTTGGAATGGGTCTTTGGTTAGTTCATTCATGGAAATATGCTAAAAATGTACTAGAAACATGTACTACAATCATCAACCCAGAGTACCTTAAAACAAGACTGAGAAAGTCATAAGGTATACACTTTTATTCTTTATATTTTACCCCTATTTCAATATGTATGTAAAAATAAGTGTGTGTATGTGCTAAAGTAAAATTACAAAAAAAAAAGTAAGCTATAGTTTTAAAAAATCACATTTTTTATCCATTACAATAAAACTATGGATACAATAAAGATATAGTTAGTAGACAATATGCTCACATGGTTTCTATATACTACAAGGAGGGAAGAGATGTGTGTGTGTGTGTGTGTGTGTGTGTGTGGAGAGAGAGAGAGAGAGAGAGAGAGAGAGAGAGAGAGAGAGAGAGAGAGAGAGAGAGAGAGAGAGAGAGAGAGAGAGAGAGAGAGGCACATGCAAATTTAAATAATAGCTTGAAATTTTGAGAATGAAAAATAAGTTGTGAATGTGAGCACCACTGTAAAATACATATTTGAAGTGTAAATTACTATCAATTACATTTATTAGGTTCAAAATTTGCCCCCGCTAAGTAAGCAAGGAGCTATAATAACAACAACAACAACACCTCTCTCTCCAAGAGACAACATTTGCTGAAAACATGGAACAACAACAACAACAACAACACTTCTCTCTCCAAGAGAAAAGATCTAATGAAAACATGGAAAGGAACATGAACATAACATAAATGTGTGGTGGAGATGATTCTATTACAAGTTGGTGAGCTTCTATCTCAATAGCATTGGTAGATTTATCACACAAATTCACATACCCTATGGAACTATCCCTTAGAATATCATGTTGCATACATGATGATGTATAATTTTGAATTAATTCTTTGTGAACAAAACTATTAGATGTATTACTTCTCTGTGGTGCCAAATATGATGTATTTCTTTAAAAAAAAAAGATTTCATATAATTGATTTCACACCCTTTCCCTTGATATGTAAAAGTGGTTATTTGGTTGTAGATGTTCCTTTCATGTGCATTATACATTTATGATAGTTTCATGTGCAATATCAATATGTGGCATTCAATAACTATCCTTAGAAATTTCATCAAATATAATATATTCCTCATCACTAGCATATTCCACATCAATATCCTCAATTTGTATCACATAATTTTCACTAAAATCTTGTCCTTTATGTTTTAGTGTGATACACATTCTATTTGATATAAATCACAAACTATATTTAGTCTTGAATTTTAGTGAGATGCCTCAAGATATATGAACTTAATAAGAAGTGCTAGCACCCAATCTTACACGCTCAAAATTTATATTTTGTGCATACTATTGAACCTCAACTCTCTATTTAGATCATCATTTATAACAAATTTGAAAAAATACTAAATAGACCCAATCTATAAAATTATGATTCATGTAGTGTGTTGGATTGCCTCCATTTCTTGCATTGTATGCCTAACCAAATGTCTTCATACCATGAATCTAAAACAAGTCCTTAACTCTCATAATATTCATACTACATGGGCAAAAGCGGGACCATGGCATGCATATCTTACCTCTTGCTCCAAATTACTTTTGTAATAATCTTCAAAACATGTGAGGACACACATGATATAAGAAGAGTGCAAAACTTATGTGAACCAAAGCTTGTTTAAAATTCAAAATTTGTGGACCATGGTCTTCCATAATGCTACGTGGGCTCCTTTTTGTTTAGATTTAGAAATATCCATGCCTTGTTTTGGCATTTCCTTCTTTCTTGTATAGGGTGAATATTTATTTGCATTGGCAATATGAACATCTTATTTAACATGTGTTTGTTTTGTTGACCAAGAAACTTTTTGGCACCAATGTTAGTGCAACACTACACAATCAACATGGTCTTAGTCATTTTCTAGTATGTTGGTATTTAGGTCCATACTTTTTATAAAAAACAAAGGTTTTTATTTCACTTTTGAGCATTTCTATCTTGTATAAATATTGTAATGGTAAAAAATTAGGGTTTCACTGTTAAGTGTAGTAAGACCACTAATTTTTGCTTAATTACCATCACATTAGGGAAAGCTAGGAACTTGATAGATCTAGCCTTGATAGATCTAGATTCTGATAAGATCCTGGTTTCCTAGATGAAGCTCTTCTTTTCCTTCAATTTGAATTGGATTTGAATTAATTAAAGATTAGGGTAAAATAGTGAATTATTGAAGAGATTATGCATAAACAATGAGCCACAGTTGTCGGACGAAGCCACAAACCTAGATCTAAGCAAAGGAATATGATTCAGATTTGCTCCCAAAATTTGGCCCAATTTGTTGGGACTATGGTTTTGGTCGCCTTGGTCCTCCTAACTTTTCACCATCTCTAGGGGAATCAATTAATCTCTATCAATCCTATCGATCCTCCGAAACACAACACTATACCTATTCCTACATATAAGTAAAAAGGGAAAATTGTTGAGAATAGGGGTTTCTCTTAGGTCAAACCTCAATTTTTGAATTATCCATGAAATAGAATTGAAATGTAAATGTACTGTAATGAAATGCTTTCCTTTTGAGGGAAAGGCTGAAAATATCTGAACAGTAATGATATACCTTTTAATGAAGTTTTGTTTGTCTTCACAAGGAATTAGGGTTTCATGTAGATAGTCTTCATAAAACATAGAACATGAATGTCATCTTCAATGCTTGATAGAAGACCGATCGCTTGCTCACTTGAATTTTCTAGAGTGTAAGATGAACTTGAATTTTCAAATTAGGTGTGTTAGGTTTTTAAATGAGAGGGGTAGACCTTCTTTTATACTTGTTGGTTGAAAAACAAATTAAATTTTCAACACAGGTCGACACGAGATCTAGGTCCCCACCAAAATTGGGTGATCGTTATGAGGCCCCAAAATAGGTCCTTTTTTAAAGGACCATGGCATTGGGAGCCTTGGTCCTTGAGGACCATAACGTTGGGTGCCTTGGTCCTAGACATTAGGGTCCTAGGATTAAGGGGGGGCAAAGTGTAAAAGTTGAGTTTGATGACTGATGTGAGCATAAGCTTCAATCAAGCCTTAGAGGATTAGTGCCAAAGTGAGGCCTAAGTAAGGACAAATTTGTAGGTGAGTATAATTTAGGATGCTACATTTATCCCTCACTTTAATAGGATTATGAGACTAAGCATACTCACAATAAAGTACAAATGTTTGCATGAATTTTTTTTTTATCAAGACATCAAAGAGCCAACACACACCAAGCCTGCTGTGACTTTAAGATCTTACTACTTCAATATCAAGATAAATGGAACATCAAAGAAAAGAGAGAGAGAATCATGACTTCTAGCCTAGTAATGTTCACTTACTACATAAGTCATTACCAAATTATAGAGAAAAATACTCAATTTGCAAAGCAACTTGAGTATCGAGATATGTTATGGTGTGTGCATAAAGTGAAACATTGAGCAAAGTGTATGCCCCCACGTTAAATCAATTGCATATGCCTTATCAGGAGAAATTGCTTTAAGGTAGCATGCATACAAAACACAAGCATGTTACCACAATGTTATGGCCCCTAGAAAGGATAAATCAAAGAATAATGGTCACAAAACAAATAAAGGATCCACTATCTCTAGGGTCAGTATGCTCTTATGATAAATAATGTATATCATGAATATTTGTATTGAATTGGCCTCATTCACCAAATGAAGTAGAACCAAAAACACAATGGAAGAAGGGAACATGTGTCTTTTGATTTGACATGGAAAAGACCAAAAGAGATCTCAACACTTTGCATTGTCCCCACGTAGACAACACAAGGGACAAAAATAGAAGAATTGAGATACAATTAGAAGAATGTCATGATAGATTCGACCTCTTTATTACCTTGCACTAGAATAGAGTGACAGGGGTCATCGAAAGAGAACCTAACATAACAGAAAAACACATCATGGGGGAAACACATTACGAACAAGCAAGAGAGAAGAGAGAGAATATAGGGCACAAATGAAGCTAATCAAGAAAATCATCTACCTCCCAATCTTGCTAAACATTATTTTGGGAAGGTGGACAAGATGCAAGAGGAGCAACTTTGAGCATAGTAGATGGAGCTACTGTAAGTTCCAAACAAGGACTATTATCTAATGCTGAGTCGCTCTGTCTATCACTAGGAGCTAAGATTAATGATTTTAAAAATTGCTTAGATAAATCATTGTCGACATCAACAAGCTCACGCATATCATTATAATCATTAGAATCATTGTTAGCATGAACAACATCATCATCCATTTTTTTATCAAGATTAATAAAAATAGGATCTCTAACATGAAAAGAGCATGAACCATCATTTTTTTAAGCATTTTTAATCTTGGTTATTTAGGTTGAACTTCCTCACTAGAGTTAGATGAAGGTTGGACAAATGGGGCCAAGTCTACATTTGGTGTCTTCGGGGAGGAAATGTTTTGAGAAGCAAGTTCATAAGCCTTAGCACAACATCTCTATCAATATTCTCTTGCACAATGGTTTCTTTTAGGTTTAGCTCAGGGTTGTGATGGTTTAGCATCAATGGACATAGGCTTCTTTTCTTCCTTAAAAGGAGGAGGAATGGGAGAAGGTCTACTAGGTTGTGAAATAGAAGATTTCAGACACTTCCCTTTGTAAGATGTAGGAGGTAGGACTGTGGCAAATATAGGAGGAATATAAGGTGTAGGAAGGATACCAAGTCCATCATGAGGAGGAGGAATAGGTCTAGGATCTCTAGGCTTACTCAAAGATAAGATGATCTCATGTTTCCACCTTTGATAAAATAGAAAGAAAGAATCACTTTGAGCCTTAAGAGGCTCAAATTGTTTAGGCCAAAAGTAATAAAGGGTGACATCTCCATGCCTCATTGTGGGTTGGTACATGTTATGATTGATTGTTATGATAGTGCTATTATGAGGGAATTTTAGAAATTTATGAACGGTAGAAGGGATTTCTTTCAGGGAAGAGAGCCAAGGATGTCCCAACTTCACATGAAATTGATTTAATGTAGGAATGATATCAAAATTCACATCTAAGAGCTTAGTACCAACCTCAATATGAAGAGTAATAGAACCAATAGTAGGGCAAGAGAAACCATCATACACTTTGACCATTACATAAGATTTATCATATGTTACTTGATGCAATTGTAAAGTATAAAGTTATTCTTTAGTTATCACATTCACCATACCTATTAGATCAATGAGCACTCCTTGTGAGAGTGTGTCTCTGATCTTCATAGTGATATATAGTTGGCCATCAGGTGCATCAATTGTCTCACTAGGATCAAGGGTAATACGTAATTCTCTAGAAGGTGTAGGTTTGTCAACAAGGTTCACAACATTATTAGACTTGACACCAAGGTCAATGAGAGAATATGCAAGAGACTTATACTCAACAACATTAGTAGAATGGGAAGGCAAAGGATTAGTAAATATTTAGAGGTTTTGGTTAGGAGGGGCTATAGATTTATTTTCTTTTTCATTCACATTGGCTACATATATGGTGTTGTTATCAATAAAGTCTTGAATCCTACTCCTTAAGGTATAAAAATTTATAGTATCATGAATGGGTTGACAATTATATTGGAAAAAGGCTTTGGAATCATGATAAGGTGGTGAAGGTTTGGAGGTATCAATTGGCTTGATGGGTGGAAGGTTCAACACATTTTTATTAATCAATTTCGACGTTATGCTATGCAAAGACTCGAAAAGAGGAGTAAATTATTTTCTAAAGTATTTGGATAAAGGGGATACACCTGATGTCATGGCTTCCACTAGAGTATTGATGTTGTCATTTATCTTGATGTATTCCTTGTTTGGTTTAAACTTCAAAAAATATTATTGAGCACTCTCATTCTTATCAACTAAATCCATTGAAGGAGATGGTTCAAATTGACTCACTTGAAGCTGATAATTATGGAGCACTATGCACAATTGTGTAAAGGATGTAAAATTAGAAAAGATAAGCTTATCTTTAATGTAATTTCGTAAATTACAATAAAAATATTTGAACATTATGATCAAACATAGGATAAGAAATTTGAGAATACAAATGCTTATTTCTACCAATAAAATCAGTCACTTTTTCTTTAACGCCTTGCTTACAATGAATCCAATAAGTCAAAGTAATCTTGATGCAGGAGCACCGGTGTAGTTCTTACCAGTTGAGCAGTTAGCAGTGAAATTTCTTGGAGAGCATGACATTCCTTCATGTTTGAGAGTTTAGTGTTCTGGATTTGGATTTATTCCCTTGAGTTTGTGGTCTTTGTCATGTTCGAGTTTCATGGCATTTAGATTTAATCTTGGTGAGTTATCGATTTTGGTATTAGCCTGGTTGATACGTTCTTACTGGATAGTATTGCAGTGTGTTGAGCGAAGCTGGATGGGTTGTGGTTGATTCCCGTGACTTGCAGATCATTGATTTATGTTTCTTGTGTCTTCTTCGATGTTCCTGGAAGACCACATGATGTTTTGTGCATTGGAAGTTGTTCTTAATGAATTGAGCCGACTTGTTATTATTTACACGTTTCATGAACTAGTTGGTCTTTGGGCCGACTTGATCAAGTTATTATTATTGGGGAGCGGTATCAATAGAAGTTTGAGAATAATTTGAGAAGACAGAAGATAGAAGATAGAAGATAGAAGATAGAGTTTAGAGATCGAGTGAAGATGTAGAACCGAAAAGATTTTGGTCCAATGGACTGAAGCCTGAAGGGTTGACATCTGGATTAGGGTAGAACTGATAGACTATTTCTGGAGGCTGATTTGATATGTAGATGATCTACAAATCTGATATCTGTGTTGTAAGCATTGCTTGTATCCTAGACTATGATCCAACATGTGGCATATATAATTCTTTAAGTTGTTAAAAGATTTGTTCATACTTGTTTACTAGTTATGTATTATGTGATGTTACCGGTTGTTCTTTCTGCTATATCTGGTGTTGTGTTACAGGATTACCGATATATCTTGCATGATATTTTTCATAGGCTGCAAGGATGGGATGCCCTTGATTGGACCTCCCTACCTTAACTGGATCAAATCTTAGGACCAATATTATTGTGAAATTGTTGAATGAAAGAATTAGCTAATTATTGAAATGATTTAATAGAATAGGGAGGTAAAGAACAATACCATTGCAAAGATTTATCCCTAAAGGTTCGAGTAAATAATTTAGCCGCAAGTCTTTGATCGTGAGCAAAGTCACCACATAAAGTTTGAAATGATTTCAGATGAGTCAAGGGATCACTTTTTCAATTGTAAAGCTCGAAGTGAGGGACTTCCATATGTTTAGGAGGGACAACACGAACAATATCATCAGATAATGGGCTCGCTACATCAAATGTGTGCACATCAAACTTGGATTGGGTAATACAAGACAACTGTTCATGTAGGGATAATGTAGTGTCCCTCCATGATTCATACTCTATGATGGTTATGATAGATACTGATGGACTCTTTTCATGTCTTGATACTTCATGTTTTCATTCTTTGTTCTTTCATGTTTGAGATACTTCTTCATATCAGTGGATACATTATGATATTTAGGATGATGATTATGTATATCTATGACTGATGTTTTAGTGTCTGTAAGTGTGTGAGGGATGATATCACATCACTCATAATAAGAAGGATTTGATGTTATAATTCTCTTTCACTTGACTATGTTGATCTGATGAATATACATATGCACATGTTTTGTCCCTTGATGATGTTGTGCAGGAGTGGAGGTACTATGCACTAACTCCACCTAGCTCCACAAGTTTGAGTGTGCTTCCTTTCCCAATGGTAGTTGATTGGAGGTGACAATAAGGCCCTACCACACCTAACCCTAGTCCGTGTCGTGGTTTTGACCCTTGTCTCGATTTCTTTAACTTTGGTTTAATCTGCATTTTGGTTATGTGGTCTTGTTGATGGCTATGCGAGTAATTGTGTTTTATCACTTTAATTTAATTTAATTTTATTCAAATTATTAATGATTTATTTTGGTATATGGATAAATATTATTACTAGTAATTTATAAATTAAATATCTATTTTATAAGTTTAGGTGCAATTATTATAATGTTACTCTTTTGCATTTAATACGAGTGTTTTGGTTTGTCTTAAATAATATGATATGGAATATATATGTTTATTTATGTTTATGTTCTCCTATTTTTCCTACCCTATTTTTTGGGAGGGAATAAATTAAGGATTTATTGGTGGCAATAAATAATTATAAGCAAAAATATTTTAAGTGGGACATTATATTATATGATTGATATTAATTGTGTTTTGATTTTATAGTTTAATGTTTTATTTTTTGATTGGTTTGGGAATTTGGTTGTTTCTTGTACAAACACCAACTCCCATTTTGGGAATTTGTGCAATAAATAACATGATTTTTCTATGTATGGATGCTGGAGTTTTTTGGAATTATTGCTGGAAAAAAAATTGGAATTTGAGAGGAGATTTGTGTGGCGTTGGAGAATAATATTTGCGTTGGAGAATAATATTTGGTTTTGGAGGGAGTTTTTGTGAAGATTTGGGAGAGGGTTTTGTGTGGATTGTTGGAAATTGGTTGTTGTGATTGTTGTGACTTGAATTCTTTCTTGATTTGTTGAAAGTGTTGTTTGTGTGGAGTTGAATGTGCAGGGGTTGGTCTTCGATCTTTCTTGTCCATTTTCTTCTACCTCCAAGTTGGAATTATTGTGCTAATTAATTTCTATGCATCAAAATGATTTATGGATTTGAAAGGATTGTCTTCTCTGTGTTTTCTATGCCATGGTTTTATTCTAAAATTTTAATGCATTCATTGCTATTTGTTTGATTAGAAAAGGAAGTATGTGTTCTCTATATAGTGTATTTCTAGAATGTTTGTAGTGCTTGGCTTCGTGCAGATTTATTATTTGTCTTGGGGGTGATCTAAAGGAATTTGTAGAAAGGGGATTCACCCTTATCAAATGGGTTTTAGTCATATTTTCTTTTTGGGTTGGTTTGTTTGTCAAATTCTAAGCCTAAAGTCAACCTAGTTTGGGATTTAGTATTTGGGACACGTGTCGGTTTGGGTCAATCCAGTGGTTTTTTCTTGGTTTGGTAACTTTTGATATGAATTTTTCAAAGGTTGTATGAGTTTTTTGAAATGGATTCATGTTTCTCCTTTCGTTTCGATGCATCCATTCATTATGGTTGGTTGATTCTGGATTTATGATGATGCCTTGAATGCATTCAAATAAAGGAATGTTATGTTGATCAGAAAGTAAGTTATGGTTTAGATTTTGATATATTGTGATGTGATTTATATGGTTCTTATGAGATCTTGTTTGTAATTCTAATTTACATATGGATACTTGGATTTGAATTGGTGATCATAGGCCCAATCCCATGCTTTGATGATTATGAATCAATGGATTTAGGACTTATCCCTTTTTGTTGATTGGGGTCTTATGGAAGTCCTTTGATTTATGAGATCTTTATTCATGAGATAGATCATGATGAGTCATTATAGGTAACTTCTATGTGTATGAGGTTGTTGGGATCTTTTTGTGTACCCATAGGTTAGTGGTGTCTAGATGCAAGTTAGGGGGAGTGGCTTCCAAGCGAGCGTCAGGGCCCAATGTGGCTGCCAAGATCACTCATTGGGAGTTTATTTAATAAAATGATAACATTAAATTAAATGAATTAAGGGGTGGGTAGAACACACACATTAATAATTGATGCTCTGCAAAAAGGGAAGGTTAGTCAATGATAACAAAACACAAATAAGAAGAAAAGCCAAGTTGTTAGTGTTAGAAATCATAAACAAAATACTTTCCTACACAAGCATATCAAAAGAGATACCAAAAGCGTGATAGAATGTCTAAATAGGAAGGTAAATATGATGAGGCATCTCCAAATGCCTCCTAACATGCTCTTGGCTTCTTCTCCCTTGTTCCTCTCCTCTCCAAGTTCCAAAATAGTGTAGCTCTCAGCAGCTTTTTGCACTATGGATGCTTATGGAGGATTGAGATTGTAGTATTGTGCTTCAAATGTGAAATGAAAAGCTAATACTATGCTATTGATGCTAAAAATGAATGATTTTATCAAAAAGACAAGATATTAGTTAATTATGCTAAAAATGCTCTCTTAAAATGCTTATAGCTTAAATGCATACAAGTTTTCAGGATCTGGATTATGAAGAAATAGGCTCTATTTATAGGAAAAATGGAGCAATGGATGGTTGAGATTGAGCAATCTCAACAATGGTCAGGATTGAATGATTTCAAATCCATGTGAGGGCTTTCAACCCAATCCCAGGATGACAAGTGTCAATGTGAGATAGGTTGAGAGGGGAGGGAATAAGCATTAAATGCTTGATATGACCTTGGGATTTAAAGTCAAAGTTAGTTGAATGAATAAACTCTTTATTCAAAGAATAAAGCTTTTATCCAATGGATAAACTCTTGTGCAAATGTGAAATGGAAGAATATGGTTAAAACAATAAATGTTTGGGGAGACAAGTTTGAAATAACCATAAATGGTTATGTAAGAGCCATAAATGGTCATGTAAGAGCCATTAGTGGTCTTGGAAGACTTTGGGGGTTAATTTGTTGAACACACAAAGCATTAAATGCTTTTCAAAGACTTTGGAGTTTTTGAGAAGTGACTCCAGTTTGCTTAGGAATGTGACACTAACTAGGGGATGGATTAAGCTAATTAGGAAGGGGTTAGAAGAATCTAGAAGGGGATTAGATTTTGCAAGTGGATTTGGTGGGTGAGGGAAAATAGGATTTTATTAAAATAAAAATTCATTTATTTCAATAAATGTGTGCAAGTTACATTTGTAGGAAAATGCAAGTGGGGGGGGGATAATGATTTAAATAAATGTTTTATTTAATTTATTTAAAAGAGGAAAAGGGGAATTTAATTAAATAAATGGATTTTATTTATTTAATTGATTTGTATTTGGTTTAATGAATTAATTAAAATAAATTGAATAATTTATTTAATTAATAGAAGAATGTTTGGAGATGAATTAATTAAATATTTATTTAATTAACTTATGGTTAGTGGATTTTTAATCAAATAAATAGCATTTATTTATTTAATTAAGCTGGATAGATTTGTGTGACTACATTTGCCTCTCTTTGAGATGGTGCGGTTTATCGCGTCGTTTCAAAGAAAGAAAAACTGGTGTGAAGAAATGCCCCATAAAATGTAAATTTAATGGGTGGTATGCCCCCTTGAGAGATGGGCCGAAAAATTTCAAAAAATCGGGCGATCTCTAGAAAAAAAATGAAAATGGGCAGGGTGGTAGAAGAGAAGGAGTTAGCCATATGGGTGAAAAATAGAAGAAAACGGGGGAAAAATGGAGAAATGGGAGGCTCGAGAAGTTCACGGGGACCATGGCGATGAGCGGGGGGAAGTTACGGTGACGACGAAGGGTATAAATGGGGTGAAATGGGCGAAAACAGGATCATTTGTGATCGCGACCATTTGGAAATCAAAGCTCTGATAGGGACATTTGGAGGAGCGAGTAGCAGCGAGGATGTCGATTCTGATCACTGAGCATAGATTCGAGCGAGTGCGACGGTTTCAGTGCCCAGACGACTATGGACCAGCAGTACGCAAATTTGAAAAATTAATTTTTATGCATTTTTGATAGGTTTTTAGCTGAGTCCAAGTCAAGTTGGAGCAAGAGTGCTGGAACTACGGTTTTGGGGCTTTTGCTCCATGAATTAGTGCTACTGTGCCGCAATGGTGCTATTGAGCCATTGTTTGAGTGCTTTTGCTCGGTAGTAGCGCTATTGTATGCAAGTTTCAACACTTCTATTTAACAAGCACTATTGAGGACTTAATTGAGCGCTATTGAGTTAAAATAGTGCTATGGCACAGGGGTTTTAGCGCGTTTGTAGTTGTAGCACTTTTTTATAGCTGATTGAGCGCTTTTGTTGAAAAGCTAGTGCTTTTGTTGGTAGAATAGCGCTTTTGGCTTGGGATAAAGAGATGCCCTAGTTTGGATGAAGGCTAATTCTCTGATCCCAATGAGGGATGGTTGGCGATGTGAAGTGGGAGTTGCTTTGAACCATAGTAGCCTGATGAGACTTAGGTCATTTGTTAGGATAAATGCCTGTTGAAGTCTAGATGGCCATGATTGCTTACCTGTTGAGACCCAAAGATACTTGATCAAAGTATCTGTTGATAGTCTAGGTTGAAACTTAAGAAAGTTTGAAAATAAAACAACTAATGGTGATTGATGAATGTTAATGTGTAGGAGGAGCTGCGCGTGTTGTAGTTACGGGAGCACCATCCTACGACACAGGGGTTGCAGGATCGATTGACACAGGCAAAGATTGATTGCATTACCGCGATTGGTCTATACGAGGTGATGCACATGCCCATGATTCGTATGAATCATGGATTGTTCACAACACTAGCAGAGCGGTGGCACAACGAGACGTGCACCTTTCATTTAGCACAGGGGGAGATGACTGTGACCTTAGAGGACGTGTGGTACATCCTACGGATTCTAATTCAAGGGGAGTTGGTCACATACGATAGATCCTGGGGGACTCTTTCGGTGCAGAGGATTTTTGATGAGGATGTATATATTAATGATGGCTCTATTGCTTGGGAGGATATAGCAGCATTATATGAGCCTCTTCCAGCAGTTTTGTCAAGTATTGTGGGAGGTCTACTGTGTCCAGACAGACGTTCACATGGTTTGGCGGTGGGATGGGGGTAGGTTATCGAGATGATGATGACCGAGGGGACCCGATTTGCATGGGGGGCCGTGTGTGCTAGCGCACATGTATCAGGAGCTCCATGAGGTAGTGTATCGGGGGAGGGGTTCCTTAGCAGTGGGCATGACGCTACTACATATTTGGGCTTGGGAGCACCTACCAGTGACTCGACCGGTGAGTTTGAGATTCCATGCAGTGGATCAGCCGTACATGTTTATGTATAGCGGCATGATGAGTCAGCCCCAATTGGGGAAGTTAGAGTGGTGGCGGCGGGCATTGGATGAACTGGATGCAGTGATATGGTGGCCATACTTGGAGTGTGAGCCATGGGATGATGACGCAGAGGCACTACCTTATGTGTTTATGACTCGATTCCTCATTGGGAGGACTGCATATCATGTGGAGAGATAGGTGCCTGGGCGAGTGATGAGGTAGTTTGGACGGCAGCAGGGACTGCCCAGTGGATCGGGAGAGTATGCTCAAGTTATTCGAGAGCGGTATGCATGGGGTCCAGTGCTACCATATGATCAGGCACTGGCAGAGTTCTGAACACTGCAGGCGAGGCCATGGGACATACGACCAAGGGTCGTTGATGCAGGGGTGACAGATGAGTATACGCAGTACCGGGTAGCACACCCGATCCCACGGATATCGGATCCAGCAGAGCCAATCCCAGCATTTGAGGATGAGAGGGGATGGGGCCAGAGGAGGGCAGGAGGTCGAGAAGGAGGAGTAGGAGGTGGAGGAGATGGAGGTGGAGGAGGTGGGGGAGGTGGATTGGGGATGCAGAGTCAGCGAAGAGGGAGAGGTGGACTGCCTCTACAGATATCTCAGGGACCATTGATACCAGGAGGAGTTCAGCTGAGTGGGAGGGGGATGGAGAGAGAGATCTCGATGGATAGAGGAGAGGGGACTACTGGAGAGGGTGGTGCAGGGGAGGCAGCTATGGATCCTGAGGGGGGAGCTACTGGAGATCTACGGGATCACATGATAGTACGCTTGTAGACTTGGATAGAGGATTTGGAGGTGGAGGTGGCAGCTAGGGATGTGCAACTATTTGCACAGGAGTCAGAGTTGACGGTGGTGCTGCGGGAGAGAGATACTGCAGTGGAGAGATTGGCGGAGCTGCAGGAGAGAGTCCAGGTTGGAGTAGGAGCACAGGGGCCTACAGGGGAGGTGATGAGGTAGTTTGGACGAGCACAGGCTGAGATAGAGTACTGGGGGGGTTTATATGAGCAGGTGGTGCCAGTTAGTCAGCGAGCTCTCAGTTATACTCAGATGCAGCAGACTAGACCAGAGCGATCGCAGAGGATGCAGAGCAGTGGGGGAGTGATGGGTCCTTTGAGGCGGGAGAGATCAGGGGATGCAGGAGGGAGTGGTGGTTTGATGAGGCCTCCATGGAGAGATGGAGCAGGGGGTGCAGGCACTAGTGGTGGAGCAGGTGGAGGTGTTGGGACAGCATCGGGCTAGAGTGGCATTTGAGAGAGCATTCATGCATATATGTATTTGTATCATTGTTTATTTTTTGGATTGTATCTTGGATGGCTCTTGGTAGCCAATTTTGTAGACTTCATTGTACTCTGATATATGAGATGAGATATATGAGGAGATCCCATATGTTGATGATATGCATTTTGATTTATATGGATGTTTATGTAGGATGATGAGTTTATTGTTTAGATGGACATGTGTATATGTATGCATTGATGAGATGTTTCTTTGTATGCATGTGTTTATGATGATGTACGATGTTGGATATTGACATATGAATGCAGGTTTATGTATGTATGATTTGTTTGATTTTTGATGTAATGCTTTATGTATGTAATGCCATGATGATGATGTATGCTTGTGTTGATTTATGAACAAGATTTTTGGTGTTTCCTATTTTGATATAATGATGAGATGATTTATGTGATGATGTTAATGCAATGGTCGAATGAATGACGTTTATGTATGAATATGCATTTAGATGTTTTTAAATAAATGCAATATGGATAAACAAAATGTAAAGTACAAATGCTATATATGATAATGCCCAAATGAATGCGTATGTAAAATGGATATATATAAAATGGTATGAACCAATGTTTTATAAACAAGTGGATTTTATGGTTTTAATATGCTTAAGTTAAAAATGATAATGTGATGATATTATAACTTATGGGTTTAATAACTGCACCTTAATGCAATTAAAGATGATAATGAATGCAATGTGAATGAATCCTAAAATGAGTATAATAAGATACTTAGTTTAATGGATGAATGAATGCAGTTTCCCACTAAATGGATAAATGAGTGTATGCAATAAGAAATGATAAAGGATGATGAAATGATGATGGATAATTGTCACTAAATGAATGCCTAGGAAAGGACTTAATATAATCAAAGACAATTTAATCCCATGAATGAAATTAATTAATTTTTTGTTTGATGATTGATGCAATGATGCAAATGAGTTAATGAAAACTAATGTCCAAAATGAATTATATGCAATGTTAAGTTAAAAAATGACATGAATGTTGCTTAATGCAAGATGCAACTAAATGTAATGATGATATGACCATGAGGAATGCAAGGTTTGTAAGACTTGGTATGATGCATTGATGATGTATCAGAGTACTCGGTCGTGATTGTATCCAAGACTAGCTTAATT
The DNA here is from genome assembly GCF_030272615.1 of Cryptomeria japonica. NCBI lineage: Eukaryota > Viridiplantae > Streptophyta > Pinopsida > Cupressales > Cupressaceae > Cryptomeria > Cryptomeria japonica. The sequence continues at coordinate 425,708,865 of NC_081407.1, forward strand.
TTTACATTTTGCATATAAATCCTATATATGAATGAGTGAATGGATGGGTGATATGCAATGGAATGATGAGATGAAGTGATGATCCATAGTGCTCTATTTTCATCATTGAGCTTTAAAATGTTGGAAGAGAATACAAGCATCTTGACATAATGATTCAAGATGACCTGAGTATTCCTTTCATGAATTTTATATAGCAAGTTAATAAAAACAACTTGATATAAGGGCCAAGTCGACCAGAGTATTGCTTGTGGAACAGACAAGGATTATCTCTATTCATACATGACTTGGATCGTCCTCCTTGATCTTAGGTTGATCATATCCTGAGACAAGTGCATACCGTAATGAGAGATAAAACCTTTATCCAGTTTGGATGAGGAACCAAAGAATGAGCATTGTACCTGCAAACAAACAGTATATACATAAAGAATAAAGAATATGGATCCTTGGTAATGGTTCATGCCCATATGGTCGAGGTATACGCTGTAGTCAGCAAGCCGTAGTGATCTATGAATATTTTTTGCATATGATCACGTAGCTTGGTGAACTTCCCACGTAGACACCATTAGTACATGCCCCAGAACTTCATCGGAAATAATGCGCAAACAATACAAAACAATGTTGAAAGATCCTGATACAGATAAACGAAGGACTATACTCATAAATCAACCAAGTATTTGCTAGCTTAACATAATTTTCTTGTCAAAGAAAATGTCACTTTTGTCTTTGTTTTGGTAAGGAAGGATGCATCCTTGTTAAAGACAGTTTTTTTTTTTGAGTGTTGATGTGGATTGTGTGGTCGATTGGTAAATGGTCATCATGTGAGTATTTTGTCAATGCTTGTTTTGGTATCTGCATGGATGAGTATGTACTAGGTGTTGCCATGTTTTTGTGTGATTTTCGATGGTTTTTCATTGTTTTTTAGATTTTGAATTGTTTTGAATGTTTTTGGTTTTTGTGAAACATTTTTGAATATTTTTGGTATTTCGATGATTGCTTGAATGAAGAACTTAATGAATCATAAGACAACGTAGAATCCACTTCCATCAATAGTTTAAAGGCATTGCCCCCAGTTTTAGACATGACTATGAAAAAGCGGGATACAAGATGTATGGAGTACTATCATAATTGCAGAGAAATAACAAGCCATGGTTTTGGATGGATGGATGTATGTATGAAGTGGATGTGATCGCAACAAGTCTGAAAGACAATGGAGCCATAGCCTTTATGAGTGGTGCCTGTTTGCCAGGTTTTTGCCATCGCACTTACCCAAGGTGCCACCGGAGTGGTTGTTCACCGTTTTGATGCATGATTTTTCTCTTACTCTTTTTGGTGTTTTTGTGTTTTCTTCAGGTCATTTATCTGGATGTTTTTTTTTTGATATTTTCTGGTTATGTAGGGGAGCCTGATGCTCTGTACACCTTAGGTATAAAACCGTTTGAGGTGCATGCTGTTGATTGGATCTGCAAGCGGTTCTCCTTGTGATGTAGCCAATTGATATGCCCTGGACCCGAACACGGCAATGACAACATATGGGCCCAACCAGTTTGATTCAAACTTGCCCTGATGTTCTCTGTTTGGTTGGTTGCAAGGATTCTCTTGGAGAACAAGATCTCCTACCTCAAATGTACGAGGTCTAACTCGGTGATTGTAACTTCTGCTCATGCACTGCTGATAGGCTTTGAGATGGTTGTATGCAGCTTGTCGCTTCTCATCAAGTAACTCTAAGTCCTGAAGACGGGATACTCTATATGCTTCGTCATCTATCAGATTATGCAAGGAAACCCGTAATGATGGTGTCTCGACCTCAATAGGCAAGATAGCTTCTGCACCATAGACCAATGAATAAGGAGTTGCACCTGTAGGGGTTTGAATGCTAGTTCGATATGCCCATAGTGGTGGATTTAGTTGAACATGCCAATCACGGCCGACATCATTGACTATCTTCTTTAGGATCCTCAATATGTTTTTATTGGATGCTTCAGCCTGACCATTGCCTTGTGGGTAGTAGGGAGTGGAAAAGCGGTGTTGGATATGAAATTTTTCACAAAGTTCACAGACATCCTGATTTTTGAAAGGAAGACCATTATCTGTGATGATGGACATGGGCACACCATACCGGCAGATGATGTAGTTGAGGATGAATGAGGCGATCTGCTTGCCGGTGACTTGGGTAAGTGGAACAACTTCGATCCACTTTGTGAAATATTCGGTGGTGGTAATAATGAATTTATGGCCGTTGGATGAAGATGGATGGATTTTACCCACAAGGTCAAGACCCCATTGACAAAAAGGCCATGGTGTCGTGATTGGTTGTAGTTCCTGGGCTGGTGCATGTATTAGGTCACCATGAACTTGGCATTTCTTGCACTTCCTGACAAAGTAGTAGGAATCTTTTTCCATAGATGGCCAATAGTATCCATTGCACAGGAGTTTCTTAGCTAGTGCTGGACCACTTGAATGAGTCCCACAAATTCCTTCATGGACTTCTTCCAAAGCCTTTTTTATCTCATCTTGTTCTAGACATCGAAGGAGAGTACCATCAAGACTACAACGGTATAGGGTTTCAGCAATAATGGTATATCGAGCAGTTTGGCGAATGAAGGTTTTACGTTGCTTATTTGATTGGTTGGGAGGAAGGGTGTGATCGCGGAGATAGGTGTAGAATTCACCGTACCATGGGGATTTAGAACCGAAAAGGCGACATATCATTTCGGATTCGGGGATATCATAAGTGGGGATCCAAAGCTGTTCTACCAAGAACTCGTAGCGTGTTGAATTCTGTGTAAGATCTAGGAGAGATGCGATGGTAGCCATAGCGTTAGTAGCTCGATTCTGATCTCTAGATATCTGCTCAAAAGTTATAGTAGTAAATGATGTCTTTAGAGTGTCCACCATTTGCTTATATGGCATGAGTTTGTCATCCTTGGTCTGATATTCATCTGTTTCTTGTCGAATGACCAGTTGGGAGTCGCCATATACTTGTAGTTCTTGTAATTTCCATTGTATGGCTAGCCTGAGTCCTGTGATCAAGGCCTCATACTCTGCTATGTTGTTAGTGCATGGAAATGTGAGCCTGTAAGACTTCGGGATGCTATCACCCTGAGGTGTGATAAACAGAATGCCTACCCCCGAGCCATGCCTAGTGTATGAACCATCAAAATATAGTTTCCATGGTTGTGCTGTTGTGATCATGAATATCTCTTCATCTGGAAAATTGGAAATGAGAGGATGATCACCTATGAGTGGTGCATCGACCAACTGATCTGCAATAACTTGACCTTTGATAGCTTTACGGTCTATGTACTCAATGTCAAATTCACTTAGAATCATCACCCATTTGGCCAAGTGACCTGTCAATGCTGCTTTGCTGAGTAAATACTTGAGTGGATCAATCTTTGCAATGAGTTGTACTTTGTGTGTTAACAGATAGTGCCTCAGTTTAGTGGCTGCTAAGATTATTGCTAGGAAAGCTCGCTCAATAGGTGTGTAATTGAGTTCATAGCCCACCAGTGTACGAGAGATGTAGTAAACAACACACTCTTTTCCTTTTGTATTATGTTGTGCCAGTAGTACACCCAATGCTGTACTTGTTGCTGAGATACAGAGTAACAACGGTCTACTTGGGTCTGGTGGCATCAGCAATGGTGGTTTCATGAGATAGTCTTTAAGTGTCTGAAATGCTTGCTGGCATCGGGCATCCCACTGAAAGCGGATGTTCTTGTGTAGCAGGTGTGTGAATGGGTGACACTTATCAGCCAATTGTGCAATGAATCTTTGGATGGATTGAAGCCGTCCTTGTAATGTCCTTAGCTGACTAATATTCTTTGGAGGTGGCATGTCCATGATTGCCTTAACCTTTGCTAGATCGACCTCAATGCCTTTTCTTGAGACAATGTATCCTAGAAGTTTCCTGGAGGTTACTCCAAAGACACATTTCTTTGGGTTGAGTCGAACATGATATTGTTCCAGTCTATCAAAGATTCTCTCTAATATGTCCAAATGACCTTCTCTAGTGAGTGATTTTGCTAATAAGTCATCAACATAATCTTCCATTATGGTATGCATCATATCATGAAAGATAGTAGTCATTGCTCGTTGATAGGTCGCTCCTGCATTCTTTAGACCAAAAGGCATTACATTCCAGCAGTATGTGCCCCATGGACATGTGAAGGCTGTCTTATGTTGATCTTCTGGTGTGATCTTTATCTGATTGTATCCTGAAAAGCCATCCATGAGTGAAAGCATGGCATGTCCTGCTGTCAGGTCTACTATGATGTCGATATTTGGTAGGGGGAAGTCATCCTTAGGACATGCCTTATTCAAATCTCTGAAGTTGGTACAAATGCGGATGCCCCCTTTTGGTTTGCCGACAGGCACAATGTTGGAGATCCAATCTGCATAATCAATTGGTCTAATGAAACCAACATCTAGGAGTTTCTTGAGTTCTGTTTTGACTAGCACTGCAATCTGAGGATGCATCTTGTGAAGCTTATGCTTGATAGGTTTGGCTCTTTTTTCTATGGTGAGGTGATGCATGACTAAATCAGGATCAAGCCCAGGCATGTCTGCATATGACCATGCAAAGTTGATTTGATGCTTCTGGAAGAACTCTATAAATTTAGGCTGTTCTTCTGGAGTGAGAAGAGATGCTAGATGTATGAGATGAGGATTTTCAGGAGTCCCCACATTATATTCTTTGGTTTCCTCAATGAGAATCATTGATCGTTCTTGTTGTGTACTAGCAGGGAGAATGTCAAACCCTTCATCCTCAGGCGCCTTAGAGAGGTTTTCACCATTGGATATGCTCTTTATTTTTACTTTTGTCAGATCAAACAGTGCCACAGTGTGGTTTTCATTGGAAGATCCATGTTTTATTGTTATATTTTTGCAGCTGAAAGGTTTGGCATCTGCCCCGAAGTATGCTGCGTTATTAAGTTCTTTGGTGAATCTAGCTTTGTGATCCCCACTTGGTAGGTTATCCCTTAATTCCAAAAAGTCAATGATGGCCTCATCATTTTGGAAGAAGTCAAGACATGGGGGATTTGGCTGGTTCCATTCAATGAGTTCAGGGTGGATAATGGGCATTACTTCATTGATTAGGTTAAGTGCGTTAGATGTATCAGTGAGGGTTAAGACGTTATGGTGAAGGTCATTAATGGTACTCTCCTTGTCAGAATCAGGCATAGGATGAGACGTAGGGTCTGTGGAAGATGTTTCCAGTTCAGGAACCCAAGTGGTCTTTATCTATGCTTCTCCATAAACAGGGATGTCTTTGCGTGGTGGAGGTGGTGATGTGTCTTCCTCCTCTGAAGTGTTAAGCTATATAGAATCAAATTCCCACTCATGTGAGTCGGTCTCTGAATCACTTTCCAGCATTCGATTGCTATACCATACTGGGATGTCTTTTGAGTTAAACACTGTAGGTGTGATTGGTTGATGTACCTTTGTAGTGATCGGTGCTACATGAAGTTTGATAGGGATAAAAGAATCTGGCATAGGAAGTATCGGCAGTGTTGACTCAGTGGCTTCTGCGGGAACTGCTGGTACCATAGATGCTGCTGTGGGTTCTGATATAGTTGTTGCTACTAATGGTACTATGGATGTAATGCTTGCTGCGAATGGGATTACTGGTTTGATTTGTGGGATGATTGGTATTGTAGATGGTTGTGTTGGGGTTGTGAGCCTCAATGGGGTAGTCGGGATGGTGCTTGAGGCTGCTTTAATGATGAAAGGTGTCCTTTTTGTAGTAGGTTGACATAATGGTTTGCTGGGTTTTCCTTTGAATCTGAGTTTAGGAAAGATTTCTTTCTCAAAGCCTAGGCCTGTATTACCTTTGGGCTTTAATTCTGGTAGCAGAGGTTCATGTCATCCTTGTTTGCAATTTCCCAAAGCACTCTGACCATCATATCCCATTTGTTGCATAATGAGGAGACCTTTTCCATATTGATCCGTAGGAAGTTTAACTTGTGGTAGATTAGTGGTGATGGGATCTTTATAGATCCATTTTGCTAAGTCCTCATCTTGGGTTTCTTCTTCTTGACTCTTTCCAAGGATGAAAGGCGTCAAAGTACATGCTGGCGTGACTAGTGGTTGCTGGAGTACCTACTGTGGTTTACCATGTGTTCTAGGAGAAGTGGGCATTTGTCCCACACAAAAGAGTTGACTCAAGTTGTATTCCCCGAGACCTTCCTCTGCTATTTTCATCTTAAGCTTTTCTTTCTTTGGTATAGTGGTGTTCGAATTGGCAAAAGAGACTGGACTTATATATGATGTGGAGGAAATGGCTTCTCTATTATTAGGAAGAGTAATCTCTGGTTGATGGTTGATATTATGGCAAAATGCAAAGGGGTTTGCATCGCCCAGAATTGTGATCTCTACACCGTTATGTGGGAACTTGATACATTGATGGTAGGTAGATGGAACAGCTTGCATGGCATGTATCCAAGGTCTCCCTAATAATAGATTGTATGGCAGAGGAAGGTCCAGAACCTGACAGATGATGTGCTTTACCACAGGGCCCACTCGGATTGGTAATACCACAGCTCCTTTGGATGAACGCTCCGCATCGTCATATGCTTTGATTGTGATCTTCTTATGAGGATCCACTGATTCTACCGCATAGCCCAATGCTGTGACCAACTATAGTGTACAAATATTCAGGCATGCTCCATTATCGATCAAGACTCGCTTGATCCTATGCTGGTTAATAAATCCTTTGATGTGGAGTGAGGCGTTATGAGGTTGCTGGAAGGAAGAGTTGTCACTTTCGGAAAAAGTGAGACAAGGTGATGACTTTAGACTTCCAACCATGACTTGAAATTGGTCTATATTTAGATTTGTAGGGACCGACACCTCTTGGAGTGCTTGATGCAAGATAGTTTTATGAGAGGGCGATAGGCGCAATAGCTATAAAATGGATATAAGTGCAGGCATTTTATCTAATTGTTCCACAAGATTGTATTGCTTTGGGATGGAGGTGGTGCCTTGTGGAGCTGCCTTTATGGTAACTTTGCTGCGACGCGTAACAACATTGCAATTTGAGTTGGGATTTTTGAAGGTTATAGTTGCAACTTGTTCATTGGCATCATACAGATGATTTACAGTGTAATTATATGCAGCCTATGTATAATCAGTGGTATCAGTGCCTCGCCTAGAAGTGGAAGGACCCCTTTGATCTTGTGATGGAAGTGGATTTTTGAACATCAGATGATCATTATTGGTTGTTTTTGGGTCATGTCCTTCAATTTCAATTTCTCCTCGGTCAATAAGATCCTGAATAAGATCTTTTAATCAGTGACAATTACTTGTCTTGTGTCCTCTTCCTTGATGGAATTCACAGTGTTCAGTATCTCTCCACCATGCCCGTTTGACCTGAGGTTCATAGTTTGATAGTTTAGGTAAAGTGACCAAATTTTGAGAAATGAGTTGTCGCAATACTGTTTCAATGGGTTCCCCTAAGGGAGTGTATGTGTGTTTCTATTTTTGCTGACGAGGTCTAGGTTCATCGTGAGATGTGATGCGACCTTGATTAGAAGGAACATTTGTGTTGTTTTGAGGTGGAGGATTTTGTCCTGCAAACCGAACCATAGGTTGTGTGTTTTGGATAGTTCGGGCATCCACAACCCCATCATTGACGATATTCTTGTTTTTATTCTAGAAGCTTGGTTTATCACTATTGAAGCACGGGCGAGGACCATCTTTTGGTTCATTAAAGATTTTGATGAGTCATTTCTTGATGAGTGCCCGTTCACATTTTAAACCCTTGGTGATCATATCATTAAAAGAGTCTATGTCTTTGACATCCAGGTGAAATTCCATTTCTTCGTTTAAGTTGGAAATGAATATTTCCACTAGTTCTCATTCAGGTAACTGAAGAGAACGTCTGCTAGACATTTGACGCCATCGTTGCAGGAATACTGAGAATTGTTCACCTGGTTTTTGTTTAGTGTTGCACAGATTGGCCATGGTGATGTCGCGTTCAATGTTATGAGAGTAATGAGCTAGGAACTTCTGAATGAGTTCCTTAAATGTTCTAATGCCACCTGGTAGTCAGGAAAACCATGATGTGGTTGTTCCTCCCAAGCTTTGGGGAAAAAGGTGCATTAGGTAGGTGTCTTCATATGCCACTTCAAGACAAGCGGAATGAAATTCTCTGACATGATCACGAGGATCTCCCTTTCCTCTATATTTTTCGAATTTGGGTGTTTCGAATCGTCATGGAAATGGTGGCATGTAAAGATTCCTATCAAAAGGATAGGGACAGATGTCATTGAGTGAGAATTGGTTAATCTTGACACCACTATGAAGTTGTTGGGTGAGATTCTCGACTTGTTGCCACAACATCTCCATTTCATTTGGAGGAGGAGGAGGTGGTGGATTACCTCGAGGAATGTTATATCTGATGGGATCTCTACCTCTTTCCTCTTCATGGCGACTTTGTCTTTCTGATGCTTGTCTTAATTGGGAAAGATCAAAGTCAGAGGGGAGTTTTGCTCCTTCTTGAGCAAGTCTTAAGAAGTGAGCATCCGTATTGCTCCTAAGTATTTCGTCAAAAAGTCTGTTAAAGAGAGGGTTATGCTGAGCCCTTTCTATTGTTGCAGAAGTGGGAGTACTTGGGTTTTCGTCATCTGCATTTCCTCCAAGTGCTTCTCTAAATTCATTGAGATTTTCCTCGTCTTCTTCTTCCCTTTCTTTTTCTCGTTGCCTGGACTGTGATCGGGTTTGGGCCATTTTGTTTATAAGCTTTTCGTTGAAGTTGTGTGAAAATGATGATGAGTTTTTGTTGAAATGAGAGATTGATGGTTGGTGAATTGTGTTGCACGTGGATCTCTAGCACCTTTAAGGTGGATGTAACCGAAATTCCTTCTTTGAATTGCTTGTTTGTTTGATAAGTTTTGATGTGATAAGGTGTAGAGAAATCTGAGATGTGTTACAGATTTAACTACCTAGTAATGAGAGGATTCACTCATGAACTAGTTTTAACCTGCGTAGATGTGTCTCTTAGGATGAGCTTATCCTAGATGTAGAAACAATCTAAAAAGTGATGTGATGTGTTTGATTTCAAGCAATATCTAAAAGAGAACTTGGAACAAGAACCTCTTAATGTTTTGAGAGTTGGGATGGATTGATGATGAAGTGATGATGTATGAGTGAGATGATGGATGAAAATGTTTTCAACTTCAATAAAAACTTTGTGTTACAAATGGGACAAACTCTATCTCTTCCCTTTCGGGTGTTGGTGGTATTTCTCAAGCTATGTTGTATGTGATATAGACGTTTGGGAAGAAGTTGGGATTAATCTTTCCTCCTTGGTTTTTGTGATAACTCAGAGCTCCATATTGCATAAAAGCTCTGCGGTTCAATGATTCGGAATCAAATTCGTTTGTTTTTCCTTGAAGGTAGAAATGCATGTGACGCAGAAAGACTCTATGTGAGACAAAGATTTGTCTATTTATATAGAAGAATTTCCTCCTTTTGATCAAAGCCTTTGAGCTCAATGGTCTTCTTTTCAAGTTGATATTCTGATGACACTTCTTCTTTCGCAAGATGTGAAGAATGGTCATAAAGGTTTGATTTTTTTTGTTGTTTACACTTTGTTTTTGATGTGTTTGTTTGGATGAATACTTTGTTTTTGAAAGTGATTTTCTGATTTGATGTTTCTTTGACAAGAAAACAAAGCAAGCACACAAACACAAGAATGTTGCCTAAAAGGCACAAATGAGTATGGGTCTAGATCAACCCAATCCTTGGACTTGTATATGACCCTTCTTTTAGATGTATTTTAAGGTGTATTTCCAAAGCCTGAAGTAGGCTCAATTTGTACTTGGTCTTTAAAATGAACACACTTCAAACACTATTTATCCCTAAGGTCAAATGGCTAGTTGTGATAAATTTAGCCCACATCTTGATATTTCTTCGACTTTGGTACTACATACTTTATGAATCCTGCCGTGGCAGGTAAGGATGTGATATACTAAGTCTTGCATGAGTATAACAAATAGATGATCCCTATGATGGGGGAGTCACCACCTTTATCAAGCCACAAGTGACTTTTCAAAAAGCTATGTTTCTACTCAAGGAAATATGTATGGTGAGTATCTTGGGAGCAAAACCATCTATGCTCTTGCACTAAATTATATCGCAAATATCCTTAATCAATAGAATGGGTGGGCTACTACTTAAAGGTGTTTAGTCATGTTCGATGTTTTTGGACATAAGTTCATTCTGCAGTGACTCACTTAAGAGCCTTGTAACTGGTGGTGGGGCCCATTTGTTCTTTCGGCTAGTTACACTTTAGGAATAGCTATACCCAAGGCTACAACTTTCGCTTTCACCTAATTTCTATAGCGGCTCGAAGGATTTACTGCTCGAGGTCGTTCCCAAGAGTATCGATCCCTTGGCAGGCCTCTCTTAAAAAGATAAAAATTTTGAGTGTTACTAACACTTTTCTCTTGCACCTAGGACCACGAAAGCCAAGGGAGAGGATAGTGTGTGTTAGAGGTAGGACCACTCGACTGACTTTTTGCACAAGTGTGCCAAGTACGAAAGACAATTGTTCTTTTTAATCCACCATTTCAAATGTGATCTAACTATTTGGAGATGTTGCTCCAACAATCATGGTGTTCTTTTTAACTTCAAAGACAATGTGTTTTGTAATCTAGAATTCGGAAATCCTGGTCAACTTAATGAAAAACACGTTTGCTTGAAGTAAAATTTGTTTTTGCAAAAAAAAAATCAAAACAGGTGGATTGTTCTTTTTATTTGCCCAAAAATTGAAGTGTGGCTTGTGATTTTTAAGTTTGATGCAAGGAAAGCAACTTTGTTTGTTGATTTTAAGCACCAAAATGAAGATGAATCCTAACTTGCAATGAAAGTAAATGTTTGTTTTCAAATGTTTTAAAAGCACCAAAGGAAAATTTGTGAGTTTTAACCTGCATAAACCACAATTTTGTTAGTAAAATCTATGTTCAAGGGGGGGGCTTCCACAAGCCTAAGATTTTCAATTTTTCAGTTACAAGGTGAGTTTTACAACATTCTGTTGCAATAGCTCTAGTCTGCGTTTAAATAGAAGTGCTATTTCACACAGAAGCGCTGAAAGAACAAGAATGACGGAGACGCAAAAGCGCTGAAAGAGTTTCAATAGCGCCAAAAGAACAGCAAAAGTGCCAAAATAAATCCAAAAGCGTTGAAAGTTTAACAATAGCACTATTGTAGTAACAATAGCGCTAAAATAGAAAGTGTCGGTAGCGCTAGAACGTGTTCAATAGCGTCAAAGTGCAACCTGTGTGACAAATTCAACAATCAGACATGTTAGTTTACAAAAAAAATGGTATTTTTGGGTGTTCGATTCACGTCGGGTTCACCAAATGATGCTCTGCAAAAAGGGAAGGTTAGTCAATGATAACAAAACACAAATAAGAAGAAAAGCCAAGTTGTTAGTGTTAGAAATCATAAACAAAATACTTTCCTACACAAGCATATCAAAAGAGATACCAAAAGCATGATAGAATGTCTAACTAGGAAGGTAAATATGATGAGGCATCTCCAAATGCCTCCTAACATGCTCTTGGCTTCTTCTCCCTTGTTCCTCTCCTCTCCAAGTTCCAAAATAGTGTAGCTCTCAGCAGCTTTTTGCACTATGGATGCTTATGGAGGATTGAGATTGTAGTATTGTGCTTCAAATGTGAAATGAAAAGCTAATACTATGCTATTGATGCTAAAAATGATTGATTTTATCAAAAAGACAAGATATTAGTTAATTATGCTAAAAATGCTCTCTTAAAATGCCTATAGCTTAAATGCATACAAGTTTTCAGGATCTGGATTATGAAGAAATGGGCTCTATTTATAGGAAAAATGGAGCAATGGATGGTTGAGATTGAGCAATCTCAACAATGGTCAGGATTGAATGATTTCAAATCCATGTGAGGGCTTTCAACCCAATCCCAGGATGACAAGTGTCAATGTGAGATAGGCTGAGAGGGGAGGGAATAAGCATTAAATACTTGATATGACCTTGGGATTTAAAGTCAAGGTTAGTTGAAGGAATAAACTCTTTATTCAAAGAATAAAGCTTTTATCCAATGGATAAACTCTTGTGCAAATGTGAAATGGAGGAATATGGTCAAAACAATAAATGTTTGGGGAGACAAGTTTGAAATAACCATAAATGGTTATGTAAGAGCCATAAATGGTCATGTAAGAGCCATTAGTGGTCTTGGAAGACTTTGGGGGTTAATTTGTTGAACACACAAAGCATTAAATGCTTTTCAAAGACTTTGGAGTTTTTGAGAAGTGACTCCATTTTGCTTAGGAATGTGACACTAATTAGGGGATGGATTAGGCTAATTAGGAAGGGGTTAGAAGAATCTAGAAGGGGATTAGATTTTGCAAGTGGATTTGGTGGGTGAGGGAAAATAGGATTTTATTAAAATAAAAATTCATTTATTTCAATAAATGTGTGCAAGTTACATTTGTAGGAAAATGCAAGTGGGGGGGGGGGGGGGGAGGGATAATGATTTAAATAAATGTTTTATTTAATTTATTTAAAAGAGGAAAAGGGGAATTTAATTAAATAAATAGATTTTATTTATTTAATTGATTTGTATTTGGTTTAATGAATTAATTAAAATAAATTGAATAATTTATTTAATTAATAGAAGAATGTTTGGAGATGAATTAATTAAATATTTATTTAATTAACTGATGGTTAGTGGATTTTTAATCAAATAAATAGCATTTATTTATTTAATTAAGTTGGACAGATTTGTGTGACTACAATAATATATATTTGTTGGTGCTTCATTCATGCCTCGTGTGCTCACATAGACATAGGATGAGATCTCATGGCTTGGAGTGCTCATTTAGACTTGGGATGAGATTGGGAAGGCTCGTATAGAAGATCGAATTCCTTGCCTCCATGGAAGGATTGTTTGATTCCTCATGTGTAATCAAATGGGTGCCAGGGTCTAGAGTTTGGAGAGGGTCGGTTCGGACAGACTGCTAGGATGAGTCATGTTGATGCCATGTAATGACACTCTTCCCTAGTTATGGCCTGGTACCCTAATCTTTGTGGTGATGCATAGAAGCCTCTGGTAATCAGTGTTATGTATTGTTATAGTCCTTGTGATTATTGCATTCATGTGTTTATTGCATTTTTTATGGCTGTGTAGTGTCATCCTTATTGGTATGTTTGATGTGTGGGGCCTTATGTCATTCTCTAGAGTACATGGGGCAGAACTTAGGGTTCCACATAGTCATGTGGTTGATGCTTTCTTCCATCGAGAATTTTGGAGGTATGCTCATGAGCTTCATGGATGGACTATGTCTTATTCAATTACAAGTTATTTGGAATTAGAATGCAAGTTGTATTCTCTTATGTAATGTTTCATTCATGTATCTAGAATAGATTTCAATTTATATTTATTATGTTATATGAACACTCTCTTTGAAAGGAAGATGTAAAGTAAGTTTAATGTCATGATGTTAACTATATGGTTGTTTTGTGAGTTTAGATAGTATGGTATTGGTACCATCTATCCCAAGAAAAGTTTCATTTATCTAAGTTTAGTTTCTATGGTTATATGATAATGTGGAAACTAATCTTAGGAACATTTGGATTTGGGATTTAAAATGAACCTAGTTTCTAGGGTAATCATGTTGCTTAGTTCCTATATGAAATTGTTTCTATGTTAAGATTCATCTATTTATGTTAAGGCATTATGTTATGCAATGGTTAGTTTATATTAGTAAGTGTCAGTGTTGCCTTGTAGCAACGTTAGGGGATCTTAGGGGACATAGGTGTTATTGTTTAAGTTATTTCCGCTCGTGCTTAGACGAGTTATTCTCATGTTTAATATTATGGTATTCAATATTATAGTTTAATGAGTTAATGTATCTCTCTAGGAAAGAAAATGTGTTTACCTCTTTGAGGTTAGTTAGTTGTTGTGTTGTCCTTTGGGGTTCCTTATTGAGGCATTACAGATGAAAAAGTTTGAGATAAATTATTGATGGTTGCTTTGGTGGAAGGATTGAAAAAATTAGACATATTGGATTGTGATGCAGGAGTAATATTGTTGTATGTAGGTTAAGGTTGAGAGTAAGGAGGTGGAACACTATGATCTATGTGGGTATGGGAGATGATTGGGACACAAATGGAAGACTCACAAAAGGAGGTATATAAGATTTTTTATTAGCAATGTTTGCCTGTTAATTAACATGTTATTTGTGAGGAACCAATTATTACTGAGAGGGGGGGGGGTGAATCAGTAATAACAGTAAACTTTAAAACTTTAACAACCACCAAAAAATTCTTTCAAAAAAACTCATAAATAGTACCGGTAATAACTAAAATCATACTACTATTCTTCTAAGTGTTCATCAATATGCATGCAATAGAAATATATCAACTCAACACATAAGAAATCAATCAACACATGAACACTAGGATTTTCACGTGGAAACCCAAATGGGAAAAACCATGGTGGGAATTGGTACCCACAAGATTTTTGCACTCTTTTGGAATGCGCCTTGTTAGAAGCCTAGCCCGGTTAGGATCATACAAATATGTCCGATTAGGAGCGGACCTTGTTAGGAGTCCCTCGGTTAAGGGATTTACCTCAACCCTATTAGGAGTTTTACTTTGTTAGGAGTAACCTTGTGAAAGGATTTAGAACCCAAGCTAATGAGTCACCCAGTGAAGGGATTTATACAATTAAGCCTGTCAGGACCTACTCGGTTAAGGGATTTTGAGTTTGCTACAACTGTTAGGGAACAATAGATGTATGATCTGAAAATAACACTATTGCTTGTATAGATCCTTTCCTGCTCCAATCTGCTTCTCTCTTATAGTCACACACACTAGTTTAGCCACACACTCTTCCTTTGATCACCGATGCAGTAAATCATCACATACTTACCATAAATAGACTTTACAACTTAGTCGGTTACAAAACCCTAACCTCATACTAAGTTTTACATCATAGATCATTGCAGATCTTTACAACTCATTATAGATCCATATGGATCATTACAATAAAATACAAATCAATTATAGTTGTTGAATGATCATCATTCGTCGATCTGATACACTTTCAAACCCTTAGCTCATTCTACTAAGCACTTCGCTCATTCCCAAGAAATTCTCTCTTTGACTGCGCCCAAACAACATTTAAACACTTCATGCGGATTCAGCCATGTCATCACTATCTTACAAACATAATGTAAAACACTGCCAAACTCAAAATCATTACCGACTATAAGATTTGAATATTGGTTCTTAAACCCTACTAAAACCCTATAGAAAATACATCAGTCAATCACAAACATGACTTTCAGTAGCTAAAAAATGATGTGGTTCTGACCATAACCTCATTACAATGTTACCAACACATATTCCAAACTGCAACAATAAATTCTTTATCAATCTCAAGATCCAATTACTTAAGCATACACAGTTTCACATTTACCAGTTAAAGTCCTATTTGCCAGTTAACTGTCAAATCCAGATGACTTAGATAACATGATAGAACAATATAACCATAGTTGCCATCAATGACAACACAAACCGATCATCAAATCATCAAACAACATCTCAGCTATATCATCACCAACAGTCCTTATATCGGTTCATCAATATCATCAATAGTTATGCTGCACTAACTCATTTGGGTGCATTTTCCAACAAAGATTTCCGATGAACTATGGGATTTCTTTTTCTTTGTCGGATTTTACAATGCAATTTGTGTCAAATTTACTTTTTTTTGAAACCTTGCCTGCATTCGTCAGAATTATGATGATAATGGTGTTCGTTGAACACTAGTACATTTGGAGCGGTTTTATGACGAACATTCCCGATGAGCATTCCCGACGAGCTATGGGATTTCTTTTTCTTTGTCAGATTAATTTGTTTTTTTTAAAAAAAATTAACCCATGTTTGTCAGAATTCCGACATGCTAGAATTTCATGGATTTTATTTGTTGATCGACATATGTTGGTCTGATGATTTTCACAGCCTCTTGATTTCTTCTTACTCATCAGGATAACATAAGCCGATGACCTCTCTTCCTATTGATCGGTGTGAGTTATCCCGCTAGTCTCATCAGGCATCAAGATAGCTTAAAATGTGTTTAGGTGATGGGCATAATTTCCTCGATGTCTTTTCCCTCGATGTAGCTCCCCCCGATACGTTATGTCTCCTCAGCATAAGCTTTGACTCTTTATCATCGCAACCTTTGTTCATGCATTTTACTTTTGCTAGTGTCCATTGGATAAGTCTTACCGATAGCATCATCGGCTATCGGCAATACAAGATTTCTCCATTGCTACTAATGTGCATTCTGTCGATAGACTTCATCGGTGTATTCTATCCCGATCACATGCTTCTACATGTGTGTTACTATCGGGTTGACTTTTAACGATAGTGCAGATTTCGTATTTCATGTTGGAATTCTGACGAACAAATGGTATTTAAAAAAAAAAGTAATTACGCATCATCATTATACTCGGGCTCAGGGTGTGAAAATTGGGAGGAAGCAGGCATAATTGTTGCAGATAGATGCTTGGCAGCAACTGTACAAGAGGTTGGTCCTTTCGTTCTTGTCATCAAGATTGTTTTGCAAGTTCCTTTTCTTTCCTTGCATTCTCTTGTTCACTTTGTTTAATGGTATCTGCTTTGGCAAAATATGGATCCTTAACCTCCTTAACCTCTCCATTATGTGGCTGCCAGTTATAAAGACAAGTCACTTCATAGCTTCTAGAGGGGTCAACAATTCTCTGCGACTGTAAACCCTTCCAGCCCATAAAATAGCCCTTTGTATGGAAGCAACTTTTTTAAGTCCAAGGCCAACTACAAATTGCAAAGGAGAAAACATCCATTCATGTGATGTTGCTAGGTTTATGTCAACACCAACTTGGTTGGTTACTATAACCATTACCTGTTCGATAGCTTCATACTTTTCATTTGGACTAAGGAAATGTTCCAGTGAATGGAGCTTCAATGATAATATCTCTTTGTTAGGACCACATAATGTTGCAACCATGGCCATTGGATTCAAAAGATACTGACCAAGAGCCACAACAGGCCTCACAATTTTTGTTGTAGATGTTTTTCTCCCAGAAGGATTGATTGATCTATTTTTGATATTTTAAAATTATCATCTATCCATCAAGAGATCCTTACTAAAGTGTTTAAAGATTCCTATGTGCCTACTAAAATTCATCCTACCCAATTCCAAGCACCAGTATGCCATCTATCATCCTCTTATCAACTAGCCTTAAATCAAAATGATATGCTACTGAGTGATCCAACCATAAATTTTTCCCTACACATTGAATTCATTATCATAAAACACAAGGTGAAATGAGTCCTAATGGATATTGGTTCTATTATGCATAATCGTTTTGAGTTGGAGGCTTGAAATATGAATAATTTATCTCATTTTATTTGTTAGTTGCGTATTTTGTTATTGGTTAATAGAAATCTGGGTATTGTCTAGAACTTTAAAAGAAAGTAGAATCTAATCAAACACTATATTTCATTTGATGTTATCAAGAATTTTGACTAGTTTTCTTCCTAATGTTTATCTTGTATAGTTTATCTTAATATTGTCTTTCTTGTATCTTGTAGTAGTTTTGGAAGAATTATCATAACTTTAATTTGAACCGTTGGATATTTCTATAAATTGGAGGATAAGTCTGTAACAATGATATCAAGAGATTGACCAGAGCGATTGGCTTCATTACAAGGTAAGGGAAGCCTTTGTCATGTTTGTCTTCCTCAAAGTATGGTTGGTGTCTATTAAGTTGTTTTCTTGTAAGGGTGTTTTGAAGATTGAGAAGATACTTTTGATGAGTATTAATCCCATTGTTGTCAAGTATGCCTAATTGGAATTGAATGTTTCCAAGGTTTATGTGCATTAGAGGGCAAATGATTCCTGAGATGACCACTTCAATTAAATAAACACTAAAAAACTTTGAATTGCTTGCTTGTAAATGATTGCTTTAAATAAAAGGTTAATTTATTATAAGTATGATTTCTTAATTGAGATTACTCTGAAAATACCTGATTAAATTATCTTCAAACAATAGTAGACCAACGCCTTCACCCCTAACATAATGTTGTAGTTAGTCTTACTGAATTTAACTTTCCTCTGAAAGACCAATAAGACAAAATGAAGGTTGACATCTAATCCTTCAAACTCAAAGTTAACCCAAACTATAATAACATAGGATAGCACATTGAAACAATCTAAATGAATAGATTTATCAGAGGGAACTAATCAAACAATCAAAAAGATAAATACCATCAAAGATGAAAAACACTTGATCTTTGTATTGAAATAAACATAAGATAATCAACCTTCAATTATACCATAAGTTCAAAAATGGTTTATATTTTATACTCTTTTATGTCAGGAACTAAAATATGTACGTGTTGTTTTTACAGGAAATATTGCATCCTCATCAAGATGGTGGCCATGATCAGGGTACTCCAGGTAGTTTAGGTGATGACCATATTCCATACATTAAAACTACTTTGATGCTTTGATATATCCTTTATGTGTTCATAGGGTCCTTGTTGTTATCAAACATGTGACTTCCCTGCATATTTTGTAATTGTTGCAGAGCATCCACACTATAACTCATCAACTAGGGATAACCTTCCACTCAAGGTCATCCGACTCACACACCATTTGACTCTATTTTTTATGCCTCAATACATGGCACAATACATTCATACATCCTTCAAGGTTTCACAACACTAGGTTGCCAAGTCACAATTAATTGACTCAAACATACCAATTAGGACAATCATTATCTAAGACTTCATACCCTCACTTTGGAACTCTCAATCACTCCTAATGACATTCAACATTACTCCTAGGGTTTACTCAGACCCCCAAATACTGACACATTACTTGGTTTGCACATTAGAGACAATATTCTCACTATTTTCATAAGTTGACAGTCTATGTAAAGTTTAGGACAGTCACAAAGGAGCTAGGTAATCACTTGTCATAAACACCCAATCTTGACTCAAGACACTCAACCCTCCTTCCAAACATATACCACACACCGAGGTTTCAATCCACACTATCTTCCAAGTCTATTTTTCATTCAACCCTCACATGTCAAAAGCTTTTTATCATTGTTTTCAAGTTTGTTGTCATGAGGCAATACAAGAGGACAATCATGTCACATCTTTGGTTCAATGTCTTTAAGACTTCAAAACTCCTTTGAAATCTCTAAGATGACTCCCCACACACCTTATTCAACCCCCAACAATATACCAACACTCATTCATATGTACTTTTGCACCAAACCCTCACAAATCTGCCTTTTCACTGTCCTTCTTGGACTTAGACACCCAAAACAGTCCCAAAAGTCTTCAAATCACGTGCCAAAATTGGAGGGAAAACCCTACACACTTGATGAAATGAAAGTAAAAAATATAATATAGATTTATGCCCATTTGTAGGCTTATTTGGCAAACAAAATAAAAGATATTACATTTTGAGTGCTTGTTGCCAGCCCTAGGTATGGTTTGGACAATTTTCACCAAAATGGCTATAACTTTTCAAATACAGATCCAAAATTAATGAAACTAAAAGGAAATGAAATTATATTCATGCCACTTCTATCTCCAAATAGTTTCCAAATCCAATCAATTCATTTGATAGTGTAAACATGTGGATAACAGACTGCAATATTCAGAAAACTGAGAAAGAGTGCAGGAAATTCAAAGGTTTTTATTATTCAAAGGCTCTAAAATTGACTGTTCTACTTTAAAAAATTGGTCTTGGTTCCTCATTGTGCTCTTGGTGCTCCTGCACCACTGTGTTATTGCTCATATATTTAATGTATTATTCTTTAGGTGATGTCCATGTTCCTGTGCAAACGGTGCCTCATCAGAGGCCATCATCCCCACCTATATTGCCAACTGTGATGTCAACAACATGCAACATGCATACATCCGCTAGTGCACATCATACTAACCCCGAAGTTGGTAGATCGCTCTTTTTCTCTCTTTTTTTATGTGTTTATTTCCCTTGAAGTATTCTTTCTTGGGGGGATTTCATAGTGGATTCATTTTCTGCAACAAGACATGTACATGAGGATGCAAAGGCCACTAGTGGTGTTACCATAGTAGCATTTCCTGGATCTTCTCGTATTGCTAGTATGAGAATGTTGCCGATCACATTTATGGTGACCGAAGATTTTCTTCCCATAAAGATAGAGAAGGTTCTAGGTACTTTAAAATTATTATGTTATATAGAGTAACTGTCATTTACTTATTGATCACTAGTTTTGGACTAATCATCCCATGATTTGTTTGTAGGAAATGATTTTTTTAATAAAAATCTTAATGAAATTACATTGGAGATCTTCGGTCCCACCATACGTAAATGGTGGAATGAGCAAGAAATAAACAGGTTTTATTTTAGAGCATGTAGACCATGGTGAGCAAGTTGAGCATGATCCAGGTAGACAACATCAGGAACGTGATGGGGCCCCACTAGGTAAAGAGGACCACTGTTATTCCTTTAAACAAATTTAATTGCAATTGGTGTATTGATTAGTGTAACCTTTTGTGTTTCAACTCCAGAGGATTTAGAGGGTGTTCAGGATGTTGAGGATGAGGCTAGACAAAATGATCAGGAAGATGGTGTGGCCCCATTAGGTAAAGAGCACCCCTGCAATTTTATTTTAATTAATGGAATATTTTAACAATAAAAATAAAACTTATGAATTTAACCCATTTCTTTGTTATTGCAACAAACCCCCCTTTGCATACGTGTCCTCATTGTGAGTATAGGACTAGGCATACATTAACTAGATCATGAGCAAAGGGCAAAAGAACTGAAGAGGGGAGAAATGATGAGGACAATGATGGTCCACTTAGTCTTTACGTTCAAGCTTCAAAAAGAAAGAAAAAAAATATGATTGTGATCTTATTATATGTTAACAACTGAATTTTATGTGTTAATGAATTTAATTATATGTTAATGAATGTTAATAAATGATATGTGTTAATGAATGTTAATGAATGATATGTGTTAATGAATGTTGATGAATTCTACTTGTTAATGAATGTTAATGAATGATATGTGTTAATGAATGTTGATAAATGTTACGTGTTAATGAATGTTAATGAATGTTATGTGTTAATGAATGCTATGTGATAATGAATGAATGACATGTTTCATTAATGGATGAAAGAATGTTAGACGTTAACGGAGAATTTAGAGTGATATTAGGGGGGGGAGGGATCAAATGAGCTTCCACCTTCACGTGGTTGGCCCTGTTAAGTAGATAATATTAAACTATTCTTGAAACAAAGTGAAGCTCACTAAGGTAATGCACTTTTTAATATTTCATTATGCTACACTGTTAATCTTATTGATGCTAAGCATCTTGTTTGTAGGTTACATATTCAGTGTTGCAGGTTGTGAACATGCTTCTTGTAATACCCTAAAAATGGTCACCTAAACCATGGGCCCCTAATCTCAACAACATCACCAAGGTCCTAACCAAAGGCAATTAAATCAACTTTGAGCACACAATTAATTAATTCTTCAATCATTAAATATCACATGGCAAGTGAATTATTCTATATTAATTAAATATTTATTTAATTAATTAAATCATTCCAAGAAAATTATTTTGATCAATTATCCTATTTAATTTATTAAATATCCTAGCACATTTAATTAATTAATAAATTTGCCATTAATAATAAAAAAGAAATTAATTTATTACAAAAGAGGAATCAATATGCAAAGCAAGAGTTAAATTGAAAATAAAATAAAAGAATTGAATTGAGAGAGAAATCAAACTTGAGATAACTTGAAATCAAAAAGCAATTAAATGAATTATTAATCATTCTCTAAAATTGGAACTCAAAGCTTTTGAGAAAAGAAGTTCATTTGCATTGAAAAGACTCTCTTTTCTTGAATAAATCAAAGAATGTGCATGGAATTACCTATTTTTATCTCAAGTGCGTGGAATTAACTGAATTTTATCTCCAATGCAAACTCAAACTTATAATCTAAATGCATTTCAATCAAACTATAATTGGAATCTATCTCAAGGTTAACTGAATCTGATCTCTCAATTATTTCAATTATCCTAAATTGTAATTTTTCTTGAATAGTCTCAACCTCTCGTTGTTAATCAATCTTGACCATTGGTCTCTCTTGTGATTATCTATAAATTCAGCCTTCATCTCTCATCCAAAACACCCTGGAGATTCATTGTTATTATATAGTTTTTGCTTTGGAGTCATTGAAGATATTGTGCTTGCTTTTTTAGATTATTGCATCTTAGTTTAGCTTTTTGCATATTTAGTTCAATTATGATTGCTTGAATTCATATAGCTTACTATTCATCCATCTAGCATAATCTTGCATCCATTTAGTTTATTCTCATACTCATATAGATTAAATCCTTCGTCTTGGTGTAGTCTAGTCACTGGTGTTGCTTATACAAATACGAGAGCAAATCTATACTCGCATCTTTTAGAAGGCAATTGGTTGATTTGTTATGGTTTTATTATTCATGCTTATATCTGTCTAACCATACATGCAATGACTTAATTGAAGTGTTGTGTCTTACAACTTGTAGATACTTATTCCACTTTTCACACACACTTCTACGAGATAGTTCCCCATTACAAGTGAACGCATGCTTCATTGGTTTTGTGAGTTTATTTTATTCTAGAATAGAAATATTTTCTCTGTTCATTTCTTAACATTTGTTCATTTTGTTTTAGAATAGACACATTGCCTCATTTTGTTCATTCATTGTTCATTTTGAGTTTATTTTGGGTCGAATTTGAAGAAAGAGCATGTATAAAAGGAGGTGGAACTACTGAAAATTGACTGTTAAACTAAGTTATTGATTCTTCACTAAAACCCCTGCATCTTGATTCTGATTCTATTTGGGTCTTGGTTCGAGTTTGATTCCCCTTGGATTCCTCCAAGGTCCTTCTTAGGTGGTTGGGTCCTGAGTGATTATTCATCATCTGCTGTGCCACATTTTGGGGCAAAATAATAAAGTACTGTTGGCTTCAAAGTGTACAATTTAAATTGCTATCTCATATACATTGCAAACTTTTGTAAGGGGTTTGATCTGACCCAAACTACTATTCAAATTGCAATTGTCATAAATACACAACATGTCATCATTGGTGAAATCTAATCTTTATTTCTATTTTTGTTGATTTCTTCATACTGTCATAAGGATGTGAAACTGCTATTAATGATTTCTTATTGGTCAACTGGTTATCATATTGATTAGTAATCAGCTATGATATCTTCCAATAGTTATAGTGGCATTATATATCACTAGATTTTTTCATTCTACTATCTTGATGACTAGATCTGGTATTGTCAATATTTTTATAAGGGTTTCAAGACCTAATTGAGCATCATTAATCACATTAGTTTCTGCATCTACGCAATTCATTGTATGAGTGTTTACTTTGATGTCATTTCAGTCTGTCATACACTAAATAAATTCAAGATTACATTTTCTCTCAGCTGCTTTTATATCATTGGAGTAGATTTTATGTCACACACACACACACACACATATCTGTGTGTGTGTGTGTACCCATACCCAAGGATTTTTTTTTGCCGATTCCATGAATCTGTACCTGATTCCGTATCTATATGCGTACCCGAATTGGTAACTTAGCTATTAAATTATCTAGAACCATCTTGTCTCATGTATGACCTATGAGGGGCTTCTAACTAATGTAGAACTGATGAAATTGTCCTCAAAACTCCACTTTTTTAGGCCTCAAACTGATGATAAACTTAGAAATCCACATTTTCTCTAAAAACTAATGCCTGAACTAATGAATGATACTAAGAACTTGCATTCTAACTTGAAGTTCACTTAACTAAAACTCCCTCCCTTTAGTCATTTCCATGTGCATGTTTATGGTAGTCCAATCTACTAAAAAATACTATCATGACTGTACTTTCATTTCTCATAGAAGGTGATCATATCTCCATGTTGCATTGTGTAATATCAAACTTACTTTCATGTGCCTCTGTATTTAGAACCTAATTTTTAACACAATCCTTATTCTTCACTCCTCATTACTGGTCTGCAAAACTGTATCACCATTATACTGAGCCTTTATGCATACTTTATGACTATTACATCTTTGAATGCCTTTGAGTTCTATTTTTTCTTTGATAGACTTGATCTTCTTATCTCTCTATGACTGTACTTTGTCTTTGATTTGCTTTGCAACAAGGGTTTTATGGACTACAATTGGCATTGATGGAATCTCCTTGTATTTCCCTTAAGTTTGGAGCCTTGAAATGGAGTCTACCCCTTATGATGGAACTATATACTTTGTGTTCTACAATATTCTCATGTCTCCAACTCAGATGATTATCTTTTATGACTAGATATATCTTTGTAAGTGCTTTCTTTGTTAATCATTATCTCCTTGAGTTGTGTATGCCTAAGATTGAAATACTATTCTTGATAGTCTTGCTGCTCACTATTTTGTAGAGTTTTCCTTAGGCATGTGCACTATCACAGGTTGCACTTTAAACAAGGTCTAGGACTATACCTAACCCTACACCATTATCCATGACCGCATACTAAGTTCTAGTCTCTATCTTTATAATATCCTTATTTGAGAGTATTTTAAAACAACAATATGACTATTTATGAATGCTTTATGTACTGGTTGCAAGACATTTTGGGCATTTACTATTATGAATCCTTATGATAAGTCTTCTCATGTATTCTTGTAGCTATTTCATCTTTATCTTCCTGATAATGAAGTACCTACTGTGCTTAATCCTTTGTAAGCTCATTGATATTAATGTTGCTGATATTAATCCTTTGTAATCAGAAAAAGTCAACCTGATGGTAACACCGACAAGTAGAAGCATGTGATCAGGATATCATACACCATTTAATTCCATCGACAAAACACACACTAGCGGCAATGGATAAATCTTGTCTTGTGGATAGTCGATGAGGCTATCGGTAAGACTTATCCCGATGGACACTCATAAAATGTAAAATTCATTGGCAAAGGTTACGGCGATAAAGGGTCATCGATGTAGACAGAATTAGTCGGGTTTTAAAAAAAAGAAAAAATGTTTTGGAAGGTTGGAATTCTGATGAACACCACAAGACAAACGACGATGTCATCATACTTGTGATGACAAAAATGTCACAGGATGCAGCCTCGTCTATCGTCGTAATCGT